>NW_006261964.1:10620113-10710770 GCF_000493195.1 Citrus x clementina | reverse complement strand
CCAAGTCCACGTGCCAATTGCCACTGTTTATCGACATCTTCCACTGGTTTCTTGACGGCAGCCAAACAATCACAAATAGCTTCGAATTTCTTTTGTATACTGATCTACATTCAAGCAAGCCAACTTTCTTAAGAGGTTCACTAGTGGCAAACTCTTTTTCATTGAAACATAATAACCATGCATGTCTGTGACTCTCAAGATTGGCTGTGATACCATAAAAAAAAAAGTTTCATTGACGAATCGTTGGATGCATAGACAATATGGGGCATAGTGTTTTGCCCAAGATTCTTGGCTTCCACCTAGTTAAATTAAAAGAAACGAATAGAGGTCTAACGGCTAGTGATTAATTCATGGCTTCCATTATTCTTGCTTGTTATGTAAGGTTGATTGTGCTATTTGATCCTCAGTTTTAATTAGCTTCACTTGATTGAGTTGACTTGGATATTATACTGCATGTTAATTGAAGATTTTTGTAATAACATAGTGGAAATGTGATCAAGATAGATAAAACCCTCGCATAAAATAAGGATTTTAATGATAAATTATTAAGCCCGTGACATAATCTTTCTAATAGTAAACCGGAAAACAGAATCCATGCACCCCAAATACAAGTCCAATTATAAATTCTGCTTGAAAAAATTAAAATACTAAATAAAATAATTAAATATCAATTTTGGCTTACATCAAACAATCTTAGCCAATGATGTTTCTGATTGGCTTAGAAGAATCGTGGGGATGTTATACTTTTGAAATATTAATTTTTAATAGTAATATTACTCATTAATTTGAATAGGTTATTTTTGCTTTTTTAATTTTTTTACAAATTATTATTATTTTTTACTTACATTGCAAATATAAATTTTGAATCATTTATCATTAATGTACAACCTAATTGAAGATATCCAAAGTAACAATATAAATTATTTTGCAGTTACTTGTTTTGGGAACACAATAACTTAAGAAAGATCGTAATTTAATTAGTAAAGATAAAACATAAGAGCAGATGCTGGAAACAATATAAAAATGCAATATAACACGGTACACACTAATCCTTTATTCTTAATATATTAAAGGGTGGTCTAGGATATTTAAGTTTCCATACCAAAAGACTATAGCATTTTAATTGAGTGACTCATCCTATATTCAAACCCGTGTGTCACCTCATTTTCTAGTCATTACGAGACATTTCAACTACTACGCATACATCTTGAACGAAACTTTGCTATTCCATCAAGCAGTACAAGAGACTTGCGGGAATACGGTTACTCAATTCTTTATGGATAGACTTCAATGAGGGATCTCATGCCAAATATAGGTGTTATTTTGTAGTGACTGAAACCAGCGTCGGAGAATAGCTTTGCCCATTCACTTTCAGTTCTCTCTTTTCCATTAGCGTTAACGCTCATCAAAATGTCAAACAAGAACTTTGTTTCGGTTAATTCGGGTTCCTCTTCCTCTGCATTGATAACAATATCTATTATTATGACCTTTCCTCTCTTACCATTGCTTGCAATTGCTTCTCTGCGTTTCTTCAGTATCTTCAACCCATCCTCATCACCTAATCCATGAAAAATCAACTGCAACCATGCCAATCACTCATTTAATTAATATCCACTACTTATAGTGCAGTTCTGTTGTTTGATCTGACATTTTAGTTAAAATATACTTTTTCTTTTTAATAAAATCCCAGTTCGTGCGTGTGTCTATCTATCTATCTATGCGCGCACACATACACAAATCATACTTTTTAGAATGCAGATTGGTTGTTTTAAATATTGTAAAATAATTTTATAGTGTTGTAGATAAAACGCTTTACTACTCCGCCTATAAACACACACACGCACATATAAATACATATACATATAAGTTATGAAAAAATAAGTTTCAATGTTATACAAGCCTTTACCAATATGGTAAACTTCGAATCTACACTCGAAAAAATGAGGGTAACCACACTAGAGAATGACTACGTAAATGATCATGCTAAAGCCTAAACTTCTAGATTCTGTAAAATCCAAATGTTAAATTAAATTTAGAGTTGTGTAGCATTTTTCTTTTACTTTAAATCTGATTTGGATCATTCAAATCCTGATTTTGTAAGATTCTAACGTCCGGATATGTGTGCTGCACACAGAACAATTGAAATAAATCATCTGGTATTTACGAAAACGGTTAAGAAGTTGTTTTAAATTTTTAAAATTGGATCTTACCTTGAAGAGAAAGGCATCTGCCGGAGGGATAAACTGAAACATGTCACCTGCTATGTATTTCAAGTTGTCGGCCTCAGGCAGGTTAGCAACAACATGCGGGAGGTCGAGTACAGTGCATTTGATGCCAGGGAATGCTTCAGAGATGATTCTGGAAAGCGATCCGTTGCCACCTCCTACGTCAACCAATGAGCCCAACCCTTCAAAGATTTGCTTGCACTCGGCTTTGACAACAAAGCTTGTCAGTATTTCAGTGTCACTGGCCATTGCTTCATTGAACCGCTGGTTTATTCCAGGGTTTTGATTCATAAATTCCCAGAACTTGATTCCATGAACAGTTTCCCACAACGTGAGCTCAGTCCCTTTGAACCAACTACCTAAAGACTGAAATGCAGCGACAAAACATGGGTCAAGAAATACTGAAACAGTTGGTGATAAACAGTAGGGCTTGTCTTTGATGAGCAGAGTAGAAGCAGCTGTGAGCCCGTATGCTTCTTCTTGTCCATTGACTTTGGTTTTGTTAAAGCAGCCCGAGTGAACTAACAAGCGCATGAGCCTGAATAAACCAGTCGTTTTTGTAGGCTGAATATCAAGTGCCGAGACCAACTCAGAAAGAGTGATGGCCCGTCCGTGGCTGTGAATTATATCCGCTATGCCTAGCTCAATCGCGCACTTGAGTGACATCGAGCTTAAATGATTAAACATGAGCTTATACAGTTGAGCTTGGCCTTGAAACAACTCTTTTGCTCCTAGATCTTGATTCGCATCCATAGATACTGATGATCAATTAAATTAAGCTTGCCTGATTGATCATACACTATAATAGAGAAGCACATTATATATAATCACGCTTGCTCGCAAATGTGGACTAACTTTATGCAAGCATGTTTGACTCCTCATGTGAATATTTGCAAATATGATTTGTTATAATCTAACAAGTTACAATCTAACAACACTGTTAGCATGACTTCGTAATGATGCATGCGCATGAGAAAAGGACAATAAGATATATTTACTGATCAATGATTCAATTATTACAACACCGTGATTGGCAGGGTGTGATGTATATACAGGCACATTTTATATATTCAATGTGCTGGTCTGTTTTTCAAATTTTTAAGGCATTAATTCGAGTCAAAATAATCGCACTCGGAGTACGGAGGTAGAGTTTTCAATTAATTTTATTTTGTTGGCTATTCAAATTTAAATTTGACAAAAGTTAGAGAGTTAAAAGATTAATTTGAAATCATTTATCTCCTTATCTTTTAAAAAATAAAATTCGAAGAGGTGCAGAGATTTTTCACATTAATATTTTACAATTTATTCATCGGTTGGCTGACAATACCAATATATATAAAAAAAAGATAGTATAAAAAATAGTACGCCATCACTGAAAAAAAAAAAAAATTCATTACAAGAAAAGAATTCACCACAACACAAGAATTTTTTTAATTTTTTATGCTTTTGTATTAAATTTTGTGCTATTTTAAATACATGCAGCATTATTCATTCACTAAACGCATATAAAATTTCTAAATTAACCATCTTTATTAAAAATTATCTCTAGATTCTTTCTCCTGCCAACACTTAGCCAGCACTATTCTTATTGCTAACTATAGTGTATCTTTTGATAGCTTCAAAAAGATAAGAAATGATAAGAAATTTATAGCTTTGAGGCGCCCCATAAACAAACACACACGGGCATTAATAAGGTTTAAAGCAGACAATATTTTGTCAGGTATGAGCGAGGTCATGACATTATGGTATCAGAGCGATTCTGCGTGTCCTCTTGAGCGATAGTGGGGCAAATCTCAGCAAAGACGCTGACTCCCTAAGGGGGTGTATATAACACCCTAGGCGAATCCCATATTGACAAAGCATGGGAGAGATGTTGAGTTCATAAGGGGTGATCCACACCTTACTAATAATCTATTTATGGTTGATTTAATTGGTCAATGCATCGACACCTAAGCAGAGATGGACATAGTTTTTAAATCTCAGCCATTAGAGACACTGAGACTATATGCACATGCAGATTTTATTTATAGATTAAATCCAGATGACTTTTGATCAAAATAAAAATTTGAAAGATACTTCCATTATTGTGGCAATAATTGCATTTATGAGTTGTTGAGTGCTTCAATAAACTTTAAAACCCAACCTTAAATGCACCCACTTGAGGCTCATGCATCTTGATCAGAAAAAGCAAATGAATATACGACATGGTAGAATATGAATATCGCAATTTTCTTTTCTATTTTTTCGCTTTTTATTTTTAAAGAGTTGTAAAGATGCCACTGCCATTATGAATCACATTTCAGATGCAGCAAGTGATAAGTGTTCAGAAAAAAAAAAAAAAAAAAGTCAAAGGCCAAAACTGATAATGTCATTATTACCTTTTCCTTAGAGCATTGTTTCTAAAACTTGCTTGCTTCATCAACAATTGGAGAAACTAAACTTTCCTCGCACATGATACCTTCAAATCAATGCCACTCATCATATATCTCAAAACTTCTGAATGTCTTTTCCTTTTTTGTTCTACAAAACTAACTTCCCTCCATCAATCTCCACCAAAACTTTATGCTCTTTAGTAAAGCCTACTAGAGTTGGATAATATTCATATTTAGGAAATATCTTACTTGAGATGCTGAACACTCTAGTCCATGTGATTCTTTCAATTCCCAGGCCCCGAAACTACGGTCCTTTTGATCGTTGAAAATGATAAGGCGGTCTCTCCAATTTCTCTAGTTTACAACATACGTATTTTGGTCAGTATGATCTTGCAAAGACAAAATCTCTTCGAATCTTTCTTCTATCAGATCGAATGACACAACTCCTTTTTGCATTTCAAGCCAATGCAGTAGGTTATTTGACAGAACTCCTATTCTGAAGATATCAGCACTCCAAAGAAAGTACTAAATTTCTTTCCAGGAACCGTTTTTCAGGGGAAAAAAACAAGAAAAAAACAAGAAGTTTAGTTTCCCTGGAAACGTTTCCATTTCCAATAGTTGAAATAAAACATCTAATCAGTTTATAATCATAACCAAAGATATCATAACCAAACCCATTTGAAAAATCATCTTGTTCAGGAAAAGGATCAGGCATTGAGAATTCCCTGGAAACTCGACCATGTTGGTGGAATCAAAATATATGCACACCATGCCATTACAGGATCCTATAATAGTAGCATCATCTTCAGGAATTTTTTTCCCAGGATAACCAAGTTGCAGTGTTACATTACCGTTTCTCAGATCACCAAATCCAAATGCTCTATAATCGATGGATTGAAGTGGAGAAGTCGTGAGTAAGACTCTACAAATTTTACCACTGGTACCGGACTTTTAAAATTGCTTGTTAGAGTTGGAATTTGGCAAATTGAGAATTAGAGATTAAAGAAAACCATGTCTTGGATACACACTTAAACCATAAAAAGGGACCTCAATAGGTAGCCGCGATAGTGTATCAGTAAAAATATCTTGTGGAAGTTTGGCCATGTCTATTTTAGCTTGATTTTGTGTAAATCTGGATCATGGAACCATTTTTGATGATTTTTCTACAAGTGTGCTTTACAAGATGTGCTTTTTTTTTTTTTTTTTGGTTCATAATGTTAAGATGACTTGTAATTTGTACATAGTGAATTGAATAATCAGTACATTGCACTGACAGCAAGACTACTATACTAGAAGATTAATTATTTATTGAAACCAAGATGACTCTGATTAAATCAACATATGTTTTTCTAAAAAACTATTTTTCCTTTTCTTCAAAAAAAAAAGAAAAAAGAAAAAGACATTGACATCAGAATTCAAAAATTGTTACACAGGTCCTTTTGTGTTTAGAAATAGTCACACAGAATTTTAGATTTGTCTAAAAAATTTTGTGCATCTAGAAAAGTGTTTACGTTACCAATTTATATTGCCATTTCATTATGGAAGAAACAACTGGTAGCTTGTTGAGAAAATAATAAAGGTATAATAAAAAATTGTAACATACAAAACTTGTTCGCAAAAACGAAAATAATGGAAAATTTATGTTTGGAGTCACTTTGAAAAAAATACCTTATGATTTTTTTTTCTCATCATTTTTTTTCGGAAAAACGGAAAATGAACTCATGAAATGACAGAATGCCTGATTTGGAGTTTGTTCAAGATCAAGAGCTTGACTTGAAACAAGAATGCAATAGCCTCTGGATCTAATAACATCTTCTCACAGTAAGTTTCGTTCAATTTGTGAAATTGTGTTGATCGTTTCATTTGAAAAAAAATATTGGGCTCTCTCTATAATATCGCAAAATAAAATTAAAGGTGTGACAGTAAATGATACATACAAAAGTGTAACTAGTCCGCATGTCCGAATTTTATAAAATCTAAAGGCTTGTTTATTAAATGTTTGAAGTCTGAAATTCTATTAATTTCATATTTTTAAAAAAATTTGCATTTTTGTTTCTAATTTATCTCTGATTTTCAAATATTTACATTTAAATATAATAAATAAACTTTTATAATTTTTACCAAAATAGAGAAAAGGTCTAAATGAGAAGTAAATGTTATATATTCCAAAACTATCTCTATAAAATATACTTATTCCCTAAACTATAAAATTTAATTTTTTTATTTAAAAGGATATACATATCAAATAATCATGTTTAATATTTTTATATTTATAAAAATAAAAAGAAGCCATTTATATTCAGATATTTAAAAAAATATTGCTCAAATATTTGTATTTATACTTTAGAAAAATTAAAACTCATTTATATTTCAGCTAAAAAAATTAAATATTACTTTCATTTGGACTTGGAATCAAAATTGTCAAAATAGTACAGTGATGTAATATGTAATATATAATTTTTTAGGGTCATGCTACGTCACATCATATGTTACATACAACAACGCTTGAATTGTCACGCAAAATAATAAAAATTACAATAAGTGAAACAATTGAGCTGTTATAGGTTGACTCATGAGTTTATTTAAATGTTACATTACATTTAAGTGAGTCAAGCCCTAATTTTTTTTTATTCTAGTTAAAATTTGAATTTTGTAAAATTGAAACATCTGGTCCTAAGCATTATTAACTAAATAATACACACAAGTATGTAATTAATTAAAGTATAAAATACTATTAAACTACTTATAAAAGACAACTATGTTGATATACATTGCCCACCACATGTGGAATTCATGGATTTCAAATAGTCACATCTGGTCCTAAGTAACAAACCATTTGATACAAATATGGCAATTTGTATTACTCTACTAAAGGCCTGCAATGGAATCATCTCACAAAATCTTGTGACATGCAAACTCGCGAAAAAAAAAAATGATAGCTAACTATCATTCAAGTCTAGATTTTCTTCGTAACTTAGCCAACAGCTAGCTAATGTCTAAGTTTATAATGAATCCCAATAATTCAAGAAAAATATTTCTTCCATATATAATTCCTCTATTCTTGATATAAATACATGATCCGTCCTGTACCCTAAGAAAATAAGTCAATAAAGCATTCAACCCTTTATAATGTTAGGAAAAGAATTCACACAAACAACTACAAAGAAAGCGAAAGCAAACTTTTTCCCTCCTTGTGTGCTTAAAATGGAATATGCATCACAAATTAATACGCAGAAAATAAAGCAATACAATCCAAAGTAATAAATCAACTAGAAGAGACACAAATTTTTACATAGAAAACCCAAATTGGAAAAAACACTATGAGATTATAGTCCAATATAATGTTCAACTAAATAAATAATGGGATTAAAACACAAATTCTTCTTTAGATAACATTAGATATTAACAACATCAAAAATCTCAACAATTTTGGCTCACAATAACACTCTAATATCTATCTCTCTAACAAATGAGTATTTTAAATAACAGCCACCGAAAGGATAAAATAAAAATCAAGACTAGTAAGAATGTAGAGGACTATGCTGAGAACTTACATTCCAAATTCATGAGAAAACAGAGTTAATTCTCCTTCTAATTGTCCAATCAAATATTGAAACCCTTACTCAAAAATTGAATAGTCAGCCATAGGCTCTCTTTTTTCTAATTGATTCTGATCTAGCTACGGGTGCAAATGTTTCATCAAAATCAATTCCTTCTTCTTGGTTGTAACCTTGAGCAACTAATCTAGCTTTATTCCTTATAACCACACCGGATTCATCCATCTTATTCCTAAAAACCTATTTAGTAGCTATGATAGATTGATGTTTCGGTTTAGGAACTAATTCCCACACATTGTTTCTCTCAAATTGATTTAACTGCTCTTGCATTGTCATAATCTAAGATTCATCATTTTCTGTATCCGCAAAGGATTTGGGTTCAATTCGAGAAATAAATGCATTATGCTCACAAGCATTCCTAGGTGATGATCTAGTTGTAACACCTCGTGAGGGATCTCCTAAAATTACATCCTTAGGATGTGAAGAAATATACCTCCACTACTTGGGGAGTGCTTGAGAAGTACCTTCATGTTGTTCCATATTTGTTTGCTCTTCTTGTCCGTTCTCTTGATTTCTTTGTGGAGCATTCTCTTGTTTATCCTTTGATGATTCTTCTTGTAACTCTCCATCTGCATCATCATAAGTAATTCCTTTCTCCACAGAGGAGGGGTTAGACTCATCAAATGTAACATGCATAGATTCTTCTACAATTAGAGTTCTTTTGTTATAAACTCTATAAGCTTTACTTGAATTTGAATATCCAAGAAAAATACCAACATTAGATTTTGGATCAAATTTGCCAAGATTATCTTTTGTGTTCAAAATAAAACATTTCCATCCAAAACCTTTGAAATAACCAATATTGGGTTTTCTATCTTTCCAAAGCTCATATGGAGTTTTATTAAGATTAAATCTAATCAACACACGATTTAAAACATAACAAGCGGTGTTGACGGCCTTGGCCCAAAAATACTTAGGCAAAGAATTTTCATTCAATATAGTCCTAGCCATTTCTTGAATTGACCTATTCTTTCTCTCAACAACTCCATTTTGTTGTGGAGTTCTAGGTGATGAAAATTGTGCACAATGCCAAGATTATTGCAAAAGGTTTCAAATGCATAGTTTTCAAACTTGCCTTCACGATCACTTCTAGTGCATACAATACCATACCCTTTTTCATTTTGAATTTTCTTACAAAGTACTTTAAAAGCATCAAGAGCATCATCATTATTAGTTAAGAATAATACCCATGTGTATCTTGAAAAATCACCAACAATTGCAAAAGTGTAATATTTTCCATTCAAGCTAGCATACCTTGAAGGTCCAAACAAATATATGTGAAGAAGTTGAAGTTGTTTTTAAGTGAAAATATGATTTTTGTTTTTAAAAGATGTTTTGATTTTTTTTTCCAAATTGACAAGCTTCATAAATTCTATCCTTTTGAAAACCGATTTTTAGAAGACCTTTGACTAAATCATTTTTCAAAATTTTTGAAATCAAATCCATACTTGCATGTCCTAGTTTTCTATGTCATAACCAACTATCATCATGCAATGCCGAAAAACATTTATCAAGAGTAGATGCACATTCTATGTCAATTATATAAACATTACCACATCTATTTCCAACAAATAAGATCTTGCCATCACATGAATTCTGAATGACACAACTAAATTTATCAAAAATAATTTTATATCCTTTGTTACATAATTGACTAATACTAATCAAGTTGTGTTTTAAGTTCTCAACCAAACATACATTCTCAATTAGAGTTGATGAAACTTTACCAACATTTCCAATTCTGAGAATTTTGCCTTTTGAGTTGTCTCCAAAAGATACGTCTCCACTATTTTCAATTTTGGTGAAGCTTGAGAACCATGTATAGTTTCCGATCATGTGCCTTGAACAACCATTGTCCAAGTACCATTTATTTTTCTTCTTCTTCATGCCCTGTAGAGAAAATTTCAAGTTTTAGGTACTCAAAGCTTTTTGGGTCCTTGAGAGTTAGCAATGGTTCATTTTGGAACCCAAATGCATTTCATACCATAATATGTATTTCTTTTTACTAAACACCTATTTTTCATATGACCATCTTGATTATAGAAATTACATACAACTTGATTGCTACTAGATGTACTCTTCACAAAGTAGTTCTTATAATATTTTGTTTCAAGTTTGGCTTATACCCAATACCCCCTTTGTCAAACACACATTTTTGTGAATTGAGCATGTTATCCAACATCTTTTGCCCATTTGTAAATATTAAAACAATCTCATTTAACTCATTTCCTTTTTTCTTAAGCGTTTCATTTTCATTTTTCAAATCATCTATGTGTGATTCTAAATGCTCATGTGAGGTGTTAGCTTTCTTATTTGATAATGCAATTCTATCATGCAATGTTTTGTTCTCTACTTCTAAGCATGTAATTTTTGCGTTTAGAGATTCATTTTCATTTTTGAGCTCTACCATTTCCTTTTTAAGACATACATTCTTTTTATCAATCTTCATCAACTCATTATGCAATTCTTTAAAAGCATCACACAATTCATCATAAGTAGGATTACTTACCTCATTGAGATTATCATCATCTCCTATTGCCATGAGTGCTAGGTTTGATACTTCTTGCGACTCTTCTTCATCACTTGAATCTTCATCGCTATCATCCCAAGTTGCAACCATGGATTTCTTCTTGAGTTTGTTGATAAGTGGGCACTCCGATCTTATATGGCCGGGTTTTTTACATTCATAGCATGTGATTACCTCTTTCTTCTCCCTTTGGTTCTTGAAGTTTTTGAATTTTCTTCATTCATTGGTTTTCTTGAAAAATTTTCTGAACTTCCTTGCTAGCATGGCCAGCTCTTCATTATCCGGTTCACTCCCCATCACTCTCATATTTTGAGGCTTTGAGAGCAATATTTTTCTGCTTCTCCTCATGTCTTTTCTCTGCTGCCAAATATTCTTCATATAAAATGAGAGAACCAATTAAATCATCAAGGGGTAAATATTTAAATTTTTGGCCTCTTCAATAACAGTTCTTTTAGGTCTTCATTCTTTTGGAAGTGACCTAATGATTTTCTTAACTTTCTCGCTATTTAAGAAGGTATTTCCTAGAGCTTCTAGGGTGTTTACTATGTCCGTAAATTTAGTATACATAGAGTACACACTCTCAATTTGTTCCATTTGTAACAACTCATATTGTCGAGTGTACCTACTAATCTTCGACTCTTTCACTTGATTTGTGCCTTCATAGACAACTTCAAGTTTGTGCCAATTTTCAATGGCACTCTCACAACTAGATACTCTATGGAATTCTTTCTTGTCAAGAGCACAAAACAAGGCATTAATTTCCTTGGAGTTTAAGGACATATTTCTCTTTTCTAACTCACTCTATTGACTTTATGGTTTAAGAATATCATCTCCTACTTCATTTTTAATCATAGGCATGAATGGACCATCACAAACAACTTCCCAAATTTCATAATCTAAAGCTTGCAAATAGATTCTCATCCTAGTTTTCCAATACGCATAGTCATTACCGTCAAAGAACGGTAGTCTAGTTGTGAATTGTCCTTCTCTAAAGATTGAGTCATTTAGGGTTGCCATGAATATTTTACTCTAGACGATTAAGTCCTAACAAGAGAACAAGGCTCTGATACCAAATGAAATTCTAGTTATGCAACCCAAGAGGGGGTGAATGGGGATTCTAAAAATTATTAATTTTTAAAGCAAAGCTGAATGCAAATCTAAAACAAATTTAAAGCAATAACAAATAAATTTATTACAATATAAAAAGATAAGGGAAGAGAGATTCAAACACAAGGATTTTTATGTGGCTCGGCCAACCTCACCTACGTCCATGCCTTCAAGCTTTCCGGGCTTGAGGATTCTACTAAGCAAGCCTCCAAGGCTTCAAATGCTTACACTTGACTTCTAAGGTGTCAATAAACCTTTACAACAAGAGATTATCTCCAATCTCTTAACCCAAGTGTATCTCAACACTTACAATCACTCAATTTGATTTTAAAGAATGTTACAAAATAAATCTCTCTCACACAATGTGTTTGATTACAAATGAAGATTCAAAGTATGAGTAACTGAGATGAATACAAGAATTTAAGGTTAATGAATGTTGTATTCTCAAGGTCTTGCTCAATAATAATTGTTAGAATCGTTAAAGTTTGAATTTGATTGAGTTAATTTATAGTTGGAGCTGAAAACTAGCCGTTATTGACTTTCTGCACATTGTCGGATCGCTGTTAACTAGATATCGGATCACCGTTTTGAATAGTCAATATGACCATTGGACTAAATTTTTAAATTGTCGGATGGCCATTATCTAGATGTCGGATTACCGTTACTGTTCAAAGACTAATCTTCGATTCTGTTCGATGTCGATGAGCCGTTATCAAGATGTGGGATCACCATTTTCTGCAGTGACTGCTACAATGACTTGTTTTTGTAAAATTATAGTTTGGCCCTAAAAATTTTATAAAATTATACTATGGCCTAAAACTTTATAAAACTTGTCAAATAGGTCCATTTACAGGGTTTGAAGCAATACTTGTTATTATCAAAATTCTCAAAGCTTTTTCAATTGAAACCATTAACATGAGAATAACCAAAAATATTTTCATAGAATATAAAGTCTTTATATAGTGAGAATGATGATTTAAAAGTATATGAAAACTATTTTGAGCTTTTAAAAGATTAATCAATCTTAATCAAGTTTATTATCATTAAAATCAATAATAAAAAAATATTTATGTTAACAAAACTTCGGTAGTAGTTTTCTCACCACCGAGCCCCTTCTCTCTCATTGTTTCATTTCTCGTAACTCTATCAGGGTAGGCCTCATTATAGTAACCATATTTTCAACAGCTAAAACAAATAATTGGGAGATTCTCATACTTGACTTTCTGGACCTTACCATCCAAAAGCAATTGTAAGACCAGAGGATTTGAAAATGAGACTTCAACTGCAATTCTCACAAACTTGCCTCTTGTCGCGAACTCCGTATTATAATCTATCCGAACAACATTGCCAATTTTATGTCCAATCATCTTAAAGATGCGCTTATGATAGTAGTGAAGTGTCATCCCAAGTAACCTAATACATAATATGATAGAATCACACTTCTTCTTCAAACTATCAAACTGTGGAGACCACGGCTAGACGATTAAATAATGCCCAATTATCGTCCATGGTCCTTGTGTTAAAATAAAACCCATGTCTTCTTTGGATTTAAACCGGATTAAGAAATACTTATTTTCCAAATCAATAACGTTAAAAGTTGTAGTTGAATTCTATAACGCTCCCAAATGATTACAAAGGGCCCGATAGCGAATCGATCGCCCAAGTAATTTAACCACCACCGCATACTGCAATGGCCTAACCAATTGTGCATGCATTCTCAGAGAGAAAGAAATAGATGGCATAGTCATCCCATGTTCAACCATAATCTCTTCGGGCTCAAACTCCAATACATCATCTTCTGTAATTAGATCCTCCGCAACAGTTCTTTGAGACTCCAACAGTTTGTCCCTGAAAGAGAGAGTGACCAGATTATCTCTGTCAGCTCCTAAATTGAAAAAAAACTGGCATTCTTGGTTGAACGATCATCTCTTAAGAGCGGGGGGTCGGCTTTTTTGAAATCCATCTTTCACGATCTAGATATTTTAAGGATATCTGTTGTTTTAATTTTTAATTAAATAGAAAACAAGTATTGTGTAAGCTAGCAGAGTAGAGCGGGGCAAAAATGCAACACTCCACTATATTATTTACTTAAAAATACTTAAAAATATAGTTACTTTTAATATAAATACGAATTCTAAAAGTTTACAACAAACAAACATTCTTACAAAAAGTAAGAGTCATATAGAAACTCCTTAGTATAAAAACTTTATTTTACACAAAACTAAGATGTTTATTTTTATTGAAACAAAGCTGAGCCCAGTATAAAATCCCAAGGTCTATTATGCCCATATGCACTTCGTCTTGATTAGGACTTGACGCCAACTTGCCCTACTCATCGTTACCTGCAATCTAAGGACTTAGGGAGCTAATGTCAAGTAAGATAACACTTTGATGCATGTATAAATTATTATGCATATGGATTACCATATTAAGCTCTTAAAATAAACTTAGAAAATACAAAACTACTTTATTTACGCCCTAAGTATATTGCACTACAAAGCTGGCATTTTTACTCTTTAAACAATATGCCTTTGGGCCTCATTAGTTGATCTTTTGGGTGTTACATATCGCCATCCCCAAAATATTTCTTTTAACTTAGCTTTGAGGGCTTCCCCTCCTTAGAATTTTGCCACCTGGTAGTACAACTACTTATTTTTCATACATTCATTTTTTGAAACATTTTCTTTATAATGTAGTCCATGATATGCATGCATCCAATGCAACTTATAACATTTGAAATTCCTCGATGCATAACAAAATCAACACACAACATTATTTAAAAACAAGAGTCTTTAGTATAGGCGGCATACCCGACCATAGCATAATTAAGTATAAGTATCACATATTAGGCGGCAGAGCCGACCATAACATCACATATTAGGCAGCAGAGTCGACCATAACATCACATATTATGTGCCAGAGCCGACCATAGCATCATATATTAGGCGGCATGGCCGACCATATAAAGATATAACTAATCACACTATAATAGCCATCATAATATAAAGGAATTGTTAAAACTGAACTTAAGTATGAAAAGAATTTTATCCTTACATTGTAGTTGAAGTGTTACTTACCTCTTGATCTTGACTTCTCTATATCTTTCTAAATTAAGGATTCATTTACTCTTGTTATTATGACTTAGAATATAACGGAATTAAATTTTTAGGTTGCATTGAAAATGAGAAGTGGTGGGGGGTATTTATAGAATTTCTTAAAGTTAATGGATGGTTAGGATTTTGCCACCACAACTCTTGATCAATGGTTGAGATTAATCTTCATAAATAACTTACTAAATTCAATAAGTCTTAACTTTCTCTACATACTTCTTCTTACATCATCACTTATGTCATCACTTATGTCATCATTTCTTATATCATTACTTATGTCATCATTCCTTAAAATTAAACATTATAAATTTTAGGGGCTTGTTAGATTAAAATAAAATCTATTATATTTAAAGGAGAAATTTGTACCTCACAATTTCCTCCCCCTTTTTAAAAATTTCATCCTCGAAATTTACTTACTGAATAGCTTAGGATGCTTATTCTTCATCTCTTCCTCACGTTCCCATGTTGTCTCCTCTACTGAGTTATTTTACCATAATTTTTTAACTAAAGGGATCTTCTTATTCCTTAAATCTTTTATCTTTCTATCAAGAATTTGAATTAGACGTTCTTCATAGGTTAGGTCTCCTTATAGTTGAAAAGGTTTATAATCTAGCACATAGGGGACGTATTTCTTTAGCGTGGAGACATGAAAGACATTATGCATTCTTGATAATGATGGTATGAGGGCAAGTCGGTAGGAAGCATTCCCGACACGATCGAGTATTTCAAATGGCCTAATAAACCTCAAACTTAATTTTCCTTTTTTCTTAAATCTCATTGATCCTTTTATTGGGAAACCTTTAGAAATACTTTGTCACCAATATTCCAAAGGCTTTTGCCTCTTATCTGCATAACTTTTCTGTCGACTTTGAGCTGCCTGCATTCTTTGACGTATTTTCTTGATCGCTTCAGATGAGGTAGTAATTAACTCAGGTCCAAGATGTCTTTACTCGCCCATCTCATCCCAATGAATAGGCGATCTACATTTTCTACCATATAGAGCTTCGTATGGTGCCATGTTAATTGTTGCTTGGTAACTATTGTTGTAAGCGAATTTAACCAATGGTAAATACTTGCTCCATGATCTTTGAAAGTCAATAATACATCCTCACAGCATATCTTCAAGCGTCTGAATCGTTCTTTCTGATTGGTCATCTGTTTGAGGGTGAAATGTTATATTGAACTTTGATCTTGTCCCCATAGCCTTATATAACGTTTCCCAGAATGTCAAAGTAAACCTTGCATCTTGATCAGAAATAATAAAAATGGGCACACCATGTAGTCTTACTATCTCTTTTACATATATTTCTGCAAGTTGGTCCATGGTGTATGTCATTCGAATAGGCAAGAAGTGAGTAGACTTTGTAAGTCGATCAATGATCACCCAAATGGCATCATGCATTTTGGTAGTTTTTGAAAGAATAACGATGAAGTCCATCGTGATTTCTTCCCATTTCCATTAAGGGCTTTGATTAGATTACAAAAGTCCTGCTAGTCTCTCGTGCTCCACTTTGATTTATTGACAAGTGAGACATTTTTTCACGAACTCCACTATATCTTTCTTCATTCCAGGCCACCAATAATTCTTCTTTAAGTTTTTGTACATTTTGTTATACCAAGGTAAAGTGAACGTGGAGTTGTGTGAGCTTCAAATAGAATTTCTTTCTTTTTTATCTTTATTGTCTGGCACACATATCCTGTCCTTGCAAAAGATGATTCCCCTCTCTAACTTTTAAATGACATCTCCTTTGAGTTGGCTTCTATCTTCAACTTCTTCAAGTTGGAATCGCTTTCCTGCCCCTCTTTAATCTTTTCTAATAAAGTTGAACGAAGTGTCATGTTAGCTAATTTTCCTACTACTAGCTCGATTTCTGCCTTGCATATGTCATCTTGTAATGGTTTAGGTAGAATCCTTAAAGCTGACAAGCTTGACTTTCTACTTAGTGCATCTGCTACCATGTTTGCTTTTCTAGGATGATAGTTTATTTCACAATCGTAATCCTTGGCAAGCTCTATCCAACGTAATTGTCGTATATTTAACTCCATTTGTGTAAAGAAGTATTTGAGGTTCTTATGATCAGTGTAAATCTTACAATGCGCCCTCATTAAATAGTAATGCCATATTTTTAGTACTGCCAACTCTAAATCATGCGTTGGATAATTTTTCTCATATTCTTTCAATTGTCTGGAAGCATATGAAATGACTTTCCCATTTTGCATGAGGACACATCCTATGCCATTTTAGAGGCATCGCTATAGATGACAAATTCCTCAGAGCTACTAGGAACGGCTAGGATTGGAGTAGTGATTTGTCGTCTTTTTAGTTCTTTAAAACTTTTCAAGCATTCTAGAGTCCATAGAAACTTAGTATTTTTCTTTGTTAACTGGGTCAGTGGCATTGCGATCTTCGAGAAACCTTCCACAAATCTTCGGTAGTATCCAGCCAAACCCAAGAAGCTTTTGACTTTTTTGGCATTAGTCGATCTAGACAATTGGTTTACATCTTCCACCTTTAAGGGGTCTACTAAAATTCCATCCTTAGACACAATGTGTCCAAGGAAAGTTACTTTTTCAAGCTAAAACTCATATTTTTTTAGTTTTGCATAAAGTTGTTTCTCTTTCAAGGTCTGAAGAAAAATCCTTAAGTGCTTAACATGTTCTTCCTTTGATCGTGAGTAGACTAAAATATCATTAATGAATACCACTATGAATTTGTCTAGGTAGTCTTTAAATACCATGTTCATGAGGTCCATGTAGGCTGTTGGGGCATTAGGTAGACCAAATGGCATTATGACAAACTTATAGTGTCCATAAAGTTTTCTGAATACTGTTTTAAGAATATCTTCTTCCCTGATTCTCAACTGGTGATATCCTGATCATAGATTAATCTTTAAAAATACCGCTGCTCCTTGCAACTAATCAAACAAGTCATCAATGCATGCAAGCAGGTATTTGTTCTTGATAGTCACCTTGTTCAGCTCTCAGTAGTCGATGCACATTTGCATTGATCTATCCTTCTTTTTTATGAACAATACTGGTGCTTCACATTTGCATGTCTAGTAATTCTTGCAATTGACTCTTTAATTCTTTTAGTTCTGGTGCGGACATCTCATAAAGCGCCTTTGAAATTGGAGCAGTTCTTGTTAGCAAATCGATTTTGAATTCAATTTCTCGATTCGGTGGCAATCTTGTGAGTTTTTCAGGAAAGACCTCATGAAATTCGTTCACCATTGAAATATCTTTCAAATTTGGTCTTTGCTCTTATGGGTGCGTTTGGGATTGAGGTGCTGTACCTTTTAAGCTACAGCTGCTGTGAAAAAAAAGCTGTAATTATGAAACAAAAGTTAATAATATATAGTAAATATAAAATTTAAATAATAATTTTGATTAAATTATTAAAGATATAATAAATTTTATATTATACAAGTGAAAAATCATAACAATATATCTTAAAAGCTACAACAGCTAGTGTTTACCAAACACTTTAGTGCTGTAGCTTTTAAGCTACAGCTGCCCAACCTCAATCCCAAACGCACCCTATGTTTTGATGACCTCACATGCCAAGTCATTGGGGACATCCTCCATTTAATAGTCTGGCTTCTTTTAATGTAGAAATGATAGACATTTTGTTCTCTTTGCATTCTCCTTTAAATGTAAACGATTCCTTTTGTGATGGTCGAAAAGTTACCTTCTTTTTCTTACAATATATCTTGGCATAGTGCTTCCATAACTAATCCATGCCAAGAATTATGTCATAGTCATGCATCTTAATAATTATTAGGTCAACATATAGTGTATTACCACTAATACCAACCTCACATGCCTTAACTAATTGTCCTGAATTCAATATTTCACCAGATGATACCATGACACTAAAAGGCCTATTTATTATGCCAGGGACATTTTTTATTTTCTTAATGAATGCTGGTGAGGCAAATGAATGTGTCGCTCCTGAGTTTATTAGCACATATGCATGAGTTTTGGAGTTAGATAGTTCACCTGATATTACTGAGAGGTTTCCTTATGCATCCGTCTCGGTGAGTGTGAATACTCAAGCATTAGTCTTTTCTTGTTGCGTACCATTTTCCTAGTAGTCCCCAATGAAGTGTCTTCCTTTCCACATTTGAAATATGTTCTGGTATGTGCTCAACATTGTCCAAGGTGAGTTCTACCGTATTGATTGCACTTTGGTTTTTGTAGGACTTCCTTCTGATGATTCTTTGGCGTTTGCTTTTACTCTAATCTTAGACCATTGGGTTCCCTTTCTCTTATTATTATTTGACTGTTGTTTTATAAAGTTCCCCTGGTCCATACTTCTTTTGTTTCTTCGTTTTTCTTCCTTCTTTTCTTCATCTGCTTGTTCAATTACCAAGGCTCGATCGATTAGATCGTTGAAGGAAGCATCATGAACTCTAGCTACCTTTAAGTCTTTTGTGAGATTTTTATGCAATCCTTGCATAAAGTGGTCATTTTTCAAGTCTTCCGTTGCAACCATATGTGGAGCATATCGAGAGAGCTCATCAAATTTTCGGATGTACTCTAGCACAGACATACTTCCTTATTATAAATAAACAAACTCTCTTCTTTTGGCTGAGCGAACATTCTCTGAAAAGTATTTGTTATAGAAGTGTTCTTTAAATTCCACCCATTGCATTATTGCTTCATTTTAAATTCGTTTAACTGAGTCCCACCAGTATTCTGCCGCTCCTCGTAGCATAAAGGATACACATGAGACCTTTTTTTTATTCTGGTACTTTGCATACTTCTATCATTCTTTCCATGGTTCGCAACCATTGGTTTGCTACGATAGGATCTATACTGCCTTCAAATGTGGGTGGATTTAATCTTCTAAATTCGCTTCTGACGTTATTCATTGCCCGACCATGTTAATCTAAGATATATTGTCAAACCTTACCTTTGTTTAAATTTTTATTTTAATATGATTAAATCAAGTTCAAAAATAAAAATATATTACTTATTCGGAGATTCGGGACTCCTTGGTGATCCCCGTCCCCTCCCCTCAGGAATCCCCTCTTATTATTCGGGGAGGGGACGGGGATCCCCTCAAGCAATTCTAATGGGGACGGGGATATATAAATAACATCGGGGATGGGTGCGGGGATGTCGGTCCCCTCCCCTCCCCTCCCCATTGCCATACATAGAAATTATCTATGTATTCACCAAAGCTCTCTCGAAAGTCATGTTTCCCAATTTTTGACAAAACCTTAGCATCCAGATCGTATATCACTTGCCAACTTGAGGGGGAGTAATAAGCAAGCTGTAAATGGTCAATAAAAGAAAATTTGCCAACAGTTAAAACACACAACATAGCTTGCACAAGTCAAGGTTATCATTGAATTTACCTATCAAGAATTTATAATATCATGTATCTCAAAAAAGAAAGTATTTTATTACCTATTTTGTAGTTTAGGAAAGCATATTATGTACTGCAGCTGTATTTATGTAGTTATGTAATTAAATCTCTGATAGCTAGTTATTTCATTATGTACATAACTTTTGTAAATTCACACTTTGTAAACAATCAAAATCAGAATACAAGTTATTTTTTTTTTCAATAATACGAGTTGTATTATTTGTGAGTGCTAATTATCTAAACCCCTCTCTTGCGTTCCAAGCCAATTCCTGATCCACAAATGTCAATTCTAAAGTGAAGGTACTAAGTTCTTTTTCAGGACTTATTTTCACGGAAAAAAAAAAAACCTAAATATGTTTCCTTGGAAACATCTCTATCAGTCGAAATGAAACCTCTAATGGATTTATAATCATCAAACGATTGTTTTCAAGAATATCATAATGTTAATCTTTCTAGTAATTTATTTATCGTTGATTTAATTGGTCAATGCATCAACACCTAAGCTGAGCTGGACATTGTTTTTAAATATCAGCCATTAGAGACACTGAGACTATATGCAAATGCAGATTTTATTTATAGTTGAAACCCAGATGACTGTCTCTAAATAAAAATTTGAACGATACCTCCATTATTGTGGCAGTAATTACTTCATATGCATTTAGGAGTTGTTGTAAGTAGTTGAGTGCTTCAGTGAACATTAAAATCCTGCCTCAAATTCACCCACTTAAGGCTCATGCATCTTGATCATAATTCCAGCCACATACCCAGCAACACTCCAACTAATACCCCAAATCATACGTAACAACCCACCATCTTGCGACAATGCTCTAACTCTAGCAATATACACAGCAACACTCTGACCTATACCCAGCAACCCAATCTACACCAAAATCAATCAAAATACCTAATATTATCAAATGCATATCATCTATACTACAATCCTTAACAACAACCATTATAGTTTAACACTTCAACTTTAATTTCAACAAATTGTAACAACTAATAACAAGGTGCATCTATAGTTTCATACTTATACTAACCAATTTGCAAATGCGACAAGGATGTGGAAAAAAATGGTTAGCCCACTCCAAAAGAACCTCATTAAGTTCATCCTGAGTGTATTCCTTCTTTGCATTAAAGTATTAATTGCAAGATTAATATTGTCAAACTTCAAAAATAATGCCACAGATATAGTATAAAAGCAAATAGAGATATATACTATTCAAGAATTTTCAAAATCATCCTGCTTTCATGCTTTTGTTCTTTAGGCTTGTTGTACAGAATCCTGCATAACTCCTTCCAATTTCTTAGTTTTTATCCCGAGAGGGACCAAAATGTGCATTTACTCACCTAAACTTTTAGCCTCAACATAAACTTTTTAACTTTAGTCTGGTAACACTTGCAAAATTTATCAAACTCATCATCAAGCCTCCTAAAAAAATAATGCTGTTATTTCCCTTTTTCCTCAACAATCTTCAAAATGTTTTCAAAACAAAATAGTCCAAAGAATTGCTAAGAGCTGTTTTGATTTTAGAACACAGCAAAAAGCCCCTAAAAATCTACAAAGGCTGTCTTATTGTCGTTCTATAGTGAAAACAACCCTTGCAATTTACCAAGGGGTGTTTTACTGTAGAAATAACTTAATACTTCACAAGTTCATGGAAGCCTAGAATCTATAAATTAAATTACAACTTCTAACAAGAGAGTTGGTAGCATGTTCGATTCTTTTAAAATGACTAAAGTTTTATTTTTAAATTCCTTTTTGTCCAATAAATAATTGGATAAGCAAACATTGAATTGCAATTCAACTTTCAGAAAAATCTACATCATAAAAGGTTGGAAAAGTTATTAGATGCAAAGTTTCTTATATTATGGCAATGAATCAAAACAACAACATAAATAAAAAGAAAAATAAATTAAATTTACCTAAGCCCATGGATCATGTTGAGATTTTACCTTTAACCCAAGTTTGAAACAAAATTAGCCACTTATTATTGAATAAGGGGTAAACTGATAATTTTATTAAAATATGTAGAAAATACAAGATGGTGAGAGAATTATAGAAAATGGAGCTCGAAAATGAATTCAAGGGTGTTAAATTAGGCTGAGGAGCCCTCTATTACATATACAATGGGTAAATCGTGGCCATCAGATGAAAACAATTCGGACGCTCACGATTGCGCCACATGGCAAGCTTTGATTAGTTGGTACACATCATTAGTCAACACCACATCAGCATTTCGGTCCCATAAGATGCTGCCACATCATCAGCCAATGCTACATCAGTATTTTGGTCCAGTAGCATCCTGCTACATCATTGCAATGCCACATTATCATATCGTATATGTGAAACAATGCTGTACTTGTGAATATTACCTTATATTTGAACGGTACCATATATATGTCGAATACTCATTTATACTCCTCCTAAAATTTTCAACCATTCTGAGTTCAAAAATGCCATCCGTTTTGCTGTCTGACTTCTCGTTAGTTATGAAATGATTAAAATATCCCTGAAATACATAAAATACTTAAATTATAATAAAACACAGATTATAAAAGCTTAGAGAATTTAAACACGTAAAAGTGAAAATGTTAGTGAGACTTCGAGCATAAAATGACAATTTTACCCTCTATAAATATGCATTCTCTAGTACTCAACAATAGATTTAGAATAACAAAGTTGATTTTATGCTTTTTTTTAACTTATATATAGAAAACAAGCACAACAAGCAAGAGGAATTGAACCAAGTCCAAACTTATTCATACTACAAGTTCGTCCCAATGGCTAAGCATAGAAAAGAAAATGGGAAGATAAATATTTGACTTTGCTCATAAAAGAAGTGCGTTTATTTATTATGATCATATTCAATTTCAATTCTTTATTGCAGTAACAAATAGGTACTGAACTTAAGCCACTTAATTTATTCAAGATGTTTCATGTAAGGGGACATTGGCAAGTAACAAGGCAAAGGAAATGCATGTGTGTATTTGATATTAAATTTTCATAATATTCCTGATTTATTTGCATGATTTCATTACTATATGCACTCACACAAATGTATTTATTTATTATAGGAAACAATGGAATCAATGAGATCCACTGTTGTAGATCAAGGCTTGCCAGTGGATGAATGGAAAATATATCAAGAAGTGACAAGAGAAGCAGCACATGGTCGTGTTGTTGGTCAGGGAGCAGGCATCAAAGGCAAGGATGTGTATGGTTCTCCAAGTCAAGGACGTAACAAGCATCAATGTAGTAATTTAGAAGTAAAAGTAAAAGACTTAGAGAAAGGAATCCAGAAGTTGAAAAGAATGATAAAACTTGTTCTTGGAAAGTCTGTACAAGAATCATGTCGTAAGGTATAGATTGTTTATTTCATTTTATTAATAGATTAAGTGAATGAATTTTTCTATGCTTTGAGTTCTCACAAAAAATGATTGGTGACTTGTCATTGCTCTATTAGTTGATGAACTTAAGTAATTATGGACAAGCTTCTAATATAGGTGAATGATGAAATAATTATTAGTTTTTTTGAAATGGAGACTATGCATCTATATAAACTTGTTTTTATTACAATATTTTTCTCATTAGTCTCAGCTTCTTGATTATGTTTTATACAAGTTCTTGTTTTGGTAATAATAATGATTAAAATTCCTTCTTTCACCTAGGACATTGTTTTGACGAGAGAAGATGATGATGGGTATGAGGATGATGAAGTTGAGGCAAATGATTCAGCAACTCAAGTTGTTTTAGAGGATGATTGAACATATCTAAGATATGGTGATATCATTTTGTTTATAATTTGGTTTTTTTTTCTGTAAAAGATATTATAAAATTGATATTTTTGTTGCATTTTTGAATGATGAATGTGATTTTATAAATTGTTGAAATTAATGAAATTACATTTAGTATATTTCGTATATTATTATTATGTTTGTTACATTACTTCCCTAATATAGATATTTCAACAATAAAAATAATAAAATAATAAAATAATGTTATTATATAAAATAATGGGGGTCATTAAACAACAAATTAATTATATACACTATAAGAAAAAAGAGAATAATTGATATTTAAAAACTGTCAAATAAATGAATATTTGACAATTAAAAAGTGCCAAATATTCCTGTGTCAAATATGCTTATTTGACATTTAGTAAAATTGTCATTTATTTTTGTCAATTAATAATAATCAAATATTTTTCACAATATAAGATTGTCAAATGTGTATGACACATAATAATAGTCATATACATGTGACATTATTCAAAATGGTCAAATGCAAATGACTTGATAAAAATATCAAATATTATAATTCCTTGTCTTGGGCTGCACATAATATATATTATAACATTGAAACTTGATAAAATTCAAAATTTTTCAACTAACTTCAAACACCATAATAAAGCATAGGAAACCTGAATTCATATTAAAATGAACTTGCATTGTATGTATAAATGTATCAAATGTCTTAAGTATAAATCTAAAATAAGATTGTTTCTAAAACTATACATTGAGCCTATAGTTAGCATTCCACCATCGGTCCAAATGTTTTTCATAGCAGCGTTGTACGTACAAAAGGAAAATGTGTTCCTGTGCTTAAAATCACATTAAAAGCAACTCCAATACTGATCCCCAGAACCAACATGGGTTGAAACAAAAGTGCAAGGTCATAGTCGATAACGGGCATATCAAGTGTGGGATGCCTTTGCCTTAGATTGTAGACAACAGTAGCAACCACAGTACCAGTGATCATACCTGCTCAGTCATGAGGGTTAAAACGACTGTGAGAGTAAGCATATGATTGTCTTGAACAACCAAGATTGTATCTGTAAAAGAGGGGTTTGTTTCACTTACATTTTGATAGTGCTACAGATGATTTTGGATCAAATCCAATAATCAGATAAGTACAGGAACAAATATGCCACCCCCACCAACACCACCTACACTCCCACATAGCCCTACACATCAAGAAACCAAAATTACTGCCATATACTACTGTTATTGTTTAAGGAAGAGGCTAAAAAAGTAAGTCATGGTTACCAGTAAGGCATTGACAAATTTTGATTGAATTAACTGAGAGCTTTTATTATGAATCCAACTAGATGATATAGTTGCCTTATGCAATGAAAGCATAAGATATCTATGCACAAAGAGAAGGAAAAATCTATGCATGAAAAATATTAACAATAAACTAATGTACTTCAATTGAATCGTATGCTATTTACCTGCATTACTTGTCTCTTTTGCATTTTTTTTCAAATCAAGTCACTAACATAAGTGGTCCAATCAGAGCGAATTTCGTTGATCTCATCTTTATTATAAGTATCTTTTTCATTAAACTGACATCAAAAGACAGAAAACTATATTTATTTGTCACTCCTTCAATTCATAGGCTTCATTTTAACCACATTTCTCTGTAAAATCTGCAATAAGTTTAAGCTATGTTAATGATCTAACCTTTGCACAAAGTATACTTTGATCTGCAATAATCTCCTTCATGAATCACATGACATAGTAGCCGCATTCAACATTACCAATTTGCATAGGCACCTTAACATCATTCCATTTCAAATTAATCTTTTTCATTTGCTGTCCTTTTTTGGCAAGAAACATTCGAATCCCACTACAAAAAAATACAAATCAAATACGAAATATTAAACTCAATAATTATATCTATAGCAAAAACCACTAGTACACTTATAGCTAAATATCTTTAATATACTTACACAGTTACAATTTTTTTTTATATCAACACTGATTTCATTTCTCACTGAATTCAAATAATGAACAACCATTGAGGGCAAGTCGATCACAAGCAAGATCCAATGACAACTATTAACAAATGAATAAAGAGTTAGAAAAAAATACTAATTAAAAAGTAAAAACTAAGTAGATAAACAAAGATATTTAAAGCAACAAAATAACTAACCTAGGATTATATGGTAAGAAGATAAATTAAAATCTCATTAATTAATAAAAATCAATAACATTACTTCCAATTTGCAAGCAATTTGAGAATTGTTGCAGTTCTGTAAATTTCCTTTGTTAAAATGTATTAAACAGACCAAAATGAAGCTAAGTGCATTACGTTAATATATTACGAGAAACATCTCAATAAGATGCTTGTTAAAAACAAAAATAATCTTTTAAAGAGACATTTCATCAAACAAGTAATGTGCATTCAAATAGCAGAGCAGATACGACACTTGGAATCAATTAAATCAACCCTAGATTGTTTAAAAATACAAATAATTCAACTATAACCCTAAAATTATCAAACCAGAAAGAGAGAAGTAGAAAAAAATTATAAAAATTAAAGGAAACAATACCTGAAATTCGAGAAGCAAATGAGGCTAAAGCAAGCTGAAATTCTTTGTGCGTTCTTCTTCGAGAGAGGATGGAGATGAAATTTGAAATTGAGTGATTGATAAAAAATGCGAGGTGATTATTGAAAAGAAATACAAGTTTGAATTTTCTTAAAAGAAACAAAGGCATTCCAAATGTGATATGTGAACGAAACAAGCTCACTAGGCTAAAGCAAGCTGAAATTCTTGGAAGACGGGCAAGATGGGCATCTGGACTTAATACCATATCAATTACAGGTCCACAACATGTGCGTTTTTTGTTTTTTTCTTAAGTCAATAAAAGGAAAACGTAAATGGTAATTATTCAATAAATATATAATATATTTCCACTTATTTGGTAAAACGTCATAAGTATTTGACGTTTAAATAAATTGTCATTTATATTTCACAATTACTCAATTTTTCACAAAATATCATATTTATTTGATATTTCTTAAAAATTATCAAATAAAAAATGTCAAGTATTCTATTTTTTCTTGTAGTGAAAATAAGTCTATTTCCGACAGTGTATCTTTTATTTCTTGGAAATGTCTCATTTTCTTTTATTTCTTGGAAATGTCTCATTTTCTTGTAGTGTACGGCTAGTTAGTCAATGTCTAGGTTTAGAATGAATCCCATTATTTCAGCAAAATATTTCTTCCATATAACAATCACGTTTCTTAATATATAAATTAAAATAACACCAACATAGTACCAAACTAAAAAATATATATGCTTCAAAGACAATAAAATGCACAAATGATACCAAGCGAAGCAAGATAAATGATAATATGTCAAATGAAATTTCTTTATGATGAAATTTTTTTTTTTTCCTTTCCCAAGTTGACGTCATGGATATCAGGACATCATTGTCAAACGAAATTTATGCCTTTTTTTGGTGTTGGGGGGGGGGGGGGGGGGGGGGGGCGGTTGGAGAACGTAGCTGTTATTGTCAAATTAAATTTTACGCACCTTTCTTTTCTTTTCGTTTCGTTTTCTCATGGCAATTAATTAGTTTACTCATGTGGAATTACACATCATTGGCGTTGAAATTGACTTTTAGATACCTCCTTCTAACTTTTTTCATTTCAATTATTGATATATTTTTTCAGCTTTCTTTTGAAACTTTCTGAAATCTGAATGTATTGGGAAAAATATTTAATCAAACTGAAGCTCATACTATTTCGTTTTCGGATTGCTCTGAATAAATCGTAGTGTATATATTCTGCAGGTCGCTTGGAATTTAAGATCAAAATGAAATTTATTTGAAATTTCATTAGATATCCTTATCAAAATATTTGGTTACACCAACTCTTTAGTTAAATTTTACAATATTGTATATTTAAATGCCCACAATACAATTTATCATTAAAGAGAAAATAATATTCACACTGAAATATTATGTGATATGCATGGTATGTAACATGTTATTCACAAATATTACGTGAGTTAATTAAACTATGCCATCGTTATGAATATCATATCATTTGAGGTAAAATTTCAAGATGCCTAATACTACTCTTTGTATAATCACACTGCACTTAATGGGGTGAATTACAATAGAGTCTTCGTTATCTTTCAAATTTACAAATGAGCTAGCAGTTAACATAATCAATCAATTACATCTTTCTTTAAGTGTTTTTTTATTTCCACCATCTCTAGATCCATTGACCATCTTAGATACTAGCTTGCATTACAAGAAAATTAATTCAACTTTTTGAACCTTAAAAGGACCAAATTGACCGTATGGAGGTTTTCCCAGCATCGCTACCTTCAGGTCTCAAGTCTGGTCCAAGTCCACGTGCCAATTGCCACTGTTTATCGACATCTTCCACTGGTTTCTTGACGGCAGCCAAACAATCAAAAATAGCTTCGAATTTCTTTTGTATACTGATCTACATTCAAGCAAGCCAACTTTCTTAAGAGGTTCACTAGTGGCAAACTCTTTTTCATTGAAACATAATAACCATGCATGTCTGTGACTCTCAAGATTGGCTGTGATACCATAAAAAAAAAGTTTCATTGACGAATCGTTGGATGCATAGACAATATGGGGCATAGTGTTTTGCCCAAGATTCTTGGCTTCCACCTAGTTAAATTAAAAGAAACGAATAGAGGTCTAACGGCTAGTGATTAATTCATGGCTTCCATTATTCTTGCTTGTTATGTAAGGTTGATTGTGCTATTTGATCCTCAGTTTTAATTAGCTTCACTTGATTGAGTTGACTTGGATATTATACTGCATGTTAATTGAAGATTTTTGTAATAACATAGTGGAAATGTGATCAAGATAGATAAAACCCTCGCATAAAATAAGGATTTTAATGATAAATTATTAAGCCCGTGACATAATCTTTCTAATAGTAAACCGGAAAACAGAATCCATGCACCCCAAATACAAGTCCAATTATAAATTCTGCTTGAAAAAATTAAAATACTAAATAAAATAATTAAACTTCAATTTTGGCTTACATCAAACAATCTTAGCCAATGATGTTTCTGATTGGCTTAGAAGAATCGTGGGGATGTTATACTTTTGAAATATTAATTTTGAATAGTAATATTACTCATTAATTTGAATAGGTTATTCACTACTAGAAAAATGGTCTTTACTGACATTAGAATGGTGTCAGTAATTACTTTTAGTGACACTTATTAATTGTGTCAGTAATCTGGGAGTCAGAAAAATTGTGACACTTGTAAGTGGTGTCAGTGATTACTATTACTATAGTATCACTAAAATCATAACACCATAGTATTAGTAATTATTGATATCACATTAGTGTCTATAATTACTGTTACTATAGTATCACTATTTAATTTATTTAAAAAAATAAAAATTTGAATTAGCTCATTGCGTATTGATTTATTGGTGAAATTAAAAAACACCACAAAGTAACCAAAAAAGCTTAATTTATATTATAAAATCTTTCATTTCATATTTAAATATTATTAGTACACATTACAAATTCCAACACTCCAACAAACAAGAGATGCGAAATCTCACTCTCATAACTGAATAATCTAAATTACATACATAAAAATTTCTGCCACATCCAATCAGATGCCTACTAGTTGTGGCTAAATTTAACATTTCTAGAAGCTAAAATGAAAAGGATGATTGCCTCCACTATTTGAACATAAGTAGTGCAATTACGTTAACACAACAGTAGCTTCTCCATTCTCCATTCAATAGTGGATGGGTTAGAATACAAGTGAAGTTGAGAAAAAAGAAACTTCAAACACATTGATCAAATCTGCAAATGAATACATGGAAAAGGGAAAAAAAATTGCATGTTAATTTCCAACCATGTGAGAGAAAAAATGGTTAACAGAAATAAACTTTTATCAAATTCACAACACAAAACTCAAACATAAAAAAAAAAAACTTGATTTAACAAAAATAAAAAAATGACGTAATTACCATTAAATTGAACTTTATAACTTATAATATGACTATAATTAATCCAATGGCAGTTATGGTTGAGATGATATTTATCCTAATTTATTTCCCACAATTGCAGTTACGGTTGCATACAAATTATTGTGAAATCTATTTACTTAAACTTTATAACTTATAATTTGACTATGGAATGGTTATTTTTATGAATATTGGCTTATAATCCTTCCTTTGCACATGGAAGAAAGAGTAGAAACATGCAGCAATCAGAATACTGAGTTCATGCTTTAAAACAAAAGAAGAAAGAGTAGAAACATGCAGCAATCAGAATACAGAGTCCATGCTTTGTAAGCTCATCAAAAGTTGAGAAATATATACAGAAGGTTTAGAGCATACGGATACCTGGTGGTGATGTGTCATGCTCAAAAATTTAAACTCGCATACCACCCTGCACAAATATTTGAACATTCAAACAAAGTCATTGAAACTGGTTCTTAAGACAAGAATATGAATTTCAATAATTAACTAAACGAAAATATTAACAACATCTCAATCCTGAACCTGCTCTATGTATAAATAAAACAGGACTGCAACAATAACAATTGCTTCCAACACCAAGTGAAGAAAATTTTGTACATAGGAAGTATGATTGATACTACTGTCTAGACCTTACCAAGCATTGATTACATCAAAATTCCTCCTTTCTTTCACTTGGCAAGGAAAGTGAAATTTCTATTTAGCCATGGCAATGTTACAGACTTGAGTAAGTTATGTAATACAATTCAACTTCTTTTCATGGTAGTCTGAATTTCAATTATTAACTAAACCAAAATATTAACAGAACAGCCTCCAAAATTAAAATTCAAGTAGCTATGCCTAAATCCTTAACAGCACCACCAACATAATGATAAAGCTATCAGGAAGTGAGGGCATGTAACATTTTAACTGTACCACATGCATCTCTACAAATATTCCATTGACAGATCTTGCAACCAGAAAACAAACTTGCGCTTCCCATGGAAAGAGCCCATGAAAACCCATCTATGTTAGTTCTAAAGATCATTGATTGATTTTTCCAAAGTGAAAGAGAATAAATAGAGCTTCTAAAAAAATAATATTAGAAAGAAAAAAACATAAATATACTTCTTATTTCTTAACACCCAGTTAACCAACATACCATCAAGGGGAAAAAAAAAAGATACCAGCATAAGCAAGGAAACACACTGAAGTAGCTGTAAGCTCCACGAACTCCCTTCAATTATAATTATCAATCAAATATTTACAAAATCTCATCAAATCATAAAATTTTCAAAATTATACATAAGTAGCTGCGGTTTTGCGGAAATGAAACAAATACCTGGTACGCAACTCGAAGGCGGGACCCGTCGGATACAAAATTTGAAAACTGAGCCGAAGACAAAGGCCCTGAAACACAAACCAAACCTATACAATAATTAAAAAAAGAAAGAGAGCGAGAGAGAATAAAATCAAATAAAAGCGAATAAAGGAGAAGGACAAGATGGATATTTCTCATACGGGGAAGCGAATTCAACAAATCCTTCGAAGCGGCGTCCTCTTCATCATCATCGAGAATGCTCTGCCGGTGAAGCGCCAGAGCGGTTTTGTTATTGTTATAGCCGATTTTCTCATCGTTTCTGTTAATAGAGGCCTTAACGGTAACGTTAAACCACCGTGGGATGTTAAGCAGACGGAATCTGACGATGCATTTTGGTGTTTGATCCGACTGAGAGGGTTTAGCAGTGATCTGTCGCGAAAGTGGGGTCAGCTGTGATCGTGCAACGGAGGCCGCCATTAATCAACGCTTGAGACAGCGAGACTCAGTCGCAGGTGACTTGCGAGACGAAAAAAAATATATATATATGGGTCTTTAGTGGCATGGTGGATGTTTCGCAACCTCATGTAGCTCGTTAGGGTTTCGTATGGTATGGGTCTTAGAATTTGAGCAATGTTGTTAGGATTTCCCATGGCATGGACCCTTGAATTTTAGGGCTCGAAGGGGAGAATTTTTAGAGGTACGAAGAAGAAGAAGGATCTTGCCAGAGAGATGAGGCGGCTGGCCATAGAATTAGAAGTTAGAGAATTTTATGTTTATGTTGATTTTAGGGTTTTTTGCTTTTGCTTTATATTGTTGTTATTTTAATATGATAATTTGAACATTTTCAACATAAACTAAAATACGAATTTGGCCTGGTGGTTTGTTGTTTGAACATAAAGCACTCCAGTTTTGAGGTCTTAGGTTCGAGTAGCAATTAAAACAAAAATAGACTTTTTTTTTTGTTGTTTATGATACCATAGTGTCGATAATCTCTGATGTTTAATCTACAAACACTATAGAATTAGTAACTTGTGACATTTGTCTGTTAAACACGGAAAATGACCCAAATATATGTAACTACTGATACTTTTTAGAAAAGTGTCAGAAGACGAGTGTCAGTAAAAGCCATTTTTCTAGTAGTGATTTTTGCTTTTTAAATTTTTTTACAAATTATTATTATTTTTTACTTACATTGCAAATATAAATTTTGAATCATTTATCATTAATGTACAACCTAATTGAAGATATCCAAAGTAACAATATAAATTATTTTGCAGTTACTTGTTTTGGGAACACAATAACTTAAGAAAGATCGTAATTTAATTTAATTAGTAAAGATAAAACATAAGAGCAGATGCTGGAAACAATATAAAAATGCAATATAACACGGTACACACTAATCCTTTATTCTTAATATATTAAAGGGTGGTCTAGGATATTTAAGTTTCCATACCAAAAGACTATAGCATTTTAATTGAGTGACTCATCCTATATTCAAACCCGTGTGTCACCTCATTTTCTAGTCATTACGAGACATTTCAACTACTACGCATACATCTTGAACGAAACTTTGCTATTCCATCAAGCAGTACAAGAGACTTGCGGGAATACGGTTACTCAATTCTTTATGGATAGACTTCAATGAGGGATCTCATGCCAAATATAGGTGTTATTTTGTAGTGACTGAAACCAGCGTCGGAGAATAGCTTTGCCCATTCACTTTCAGTTCTCTCTTTTCCATTAGCGTTAACGCTCATCAAAATGTCAAACAAGAACTTTGTTTCGGTTAATTCGCGTTCCTCTTCCTCTGCATTGATAACAATATCTATTATTATGACCTTTCCTCTCTTACCATTGCTTGCAATTGCTTCTCTGCGTTTCTTCAGTATCTTCAACCCATCCTCATCACCTAATCCATGAAAAATCAACTGCAACCATGCCAATCACTCATTTAATTAATATCCACTACTTATAGTGCAGTTCTGTTGTTTGATCTGACATTTTAGTTAAAATATAACTTTTCCTTTTAATAAAATCTCAGTTCGTGCGTGTGTCTATCTATCTATCTATCTATCTATGCGCGCACACATACACAAATCATACTTTTTAGAATGCAGATTGGTTGTTTTAAATATTGTAAAATAATTTTATAGTGTTGTAGATAAAACGCTTTACTACTCCGCCTATAAACACACACACGCACATATAAATACATATACATATAAGTTATGAAAAAATAAGTTTCAATGTTATACAAGCCTTTACCAATATGGTAAACTTCGAATCTACACTCGAAAAAATGAGGGTAACCGCACTAGAGAATGACTACGTAAATGATCATGCTAAAGCCTAAACTTCTAGATTCTGTAAAATCCAAATGTTAATTAAATTTAGAGTTGTGTAGCATTTTGCTTTTACTTTAAATCTGATTTGGATCATTCAAATCCTGATTTTGTAAGATTCTAACGTCCGGATATGTGTGCTGCACACAGAACAATTGAAATAAATCATCTGGTATTTACGAAAACGGTTAAGAAGTTGTTTTAAATTTTTAAAATTGGATCTTACCTTGAAGAGAAAGGCATCTGCCGGAGGGATAAACTGAAACATGTCACCTGCTATGTATTTCAAGTTGTCGGCCTCAGGCAGGTTAGCAACAACATGCGGGAGGTCGAGTACAGTGCATTTGATGCCAGGGAATGCTTCAGAGATGATTCTGGAAAGCGATCCGTTGCCACCTCCTACGTCAACCAATGAGCCCAACCCTTCAAAGATTTGCTTGCACGCGGCTTTGACAACAAAGCTTGTCAGTATTTCAGTGTCACTGGCCATTGCTTCATTGAACCGCTGGTTTATTCCAGGGTTTTGATTCATAAATTCCCAGAACTTGATTCCATGAACAGTTTCCCACAACGTGAGCTCAGTCCCTTTGAACCAACTACCTAAAGACTGAAATGCAGCGACAAAACATGGGTCAAGAAATACTGAAACAGTTGGTGAAAAACAGTAGGGCTTGTCTTTGATGAGCAGAGTAGAAGCAGCTGTGAGCCCGTATGCTTCTTCTTGTCCATTGACTTTGGTTTTGTTAAAGCAGCCCGAGTGAACTAACAAGCGCATGAGCCTGAATAAACCAGTCGTTTTTGTAGGCTGAATATCAAGTGCCGAGACCAACTCAGAAAGAGTGATGGCCCGTCCGTGGCTGTGAATTATATCCGCTATGCCTAGCTCAATCGCGCACTTGAGTGACATCGAGCTTAAATGATTAAACATGAGCTTATACAGTTGAGCTTGGCCTTGAAACAACTCTTTTGCTCCTTGATCTTGATTCGCATCCATAGATACTGATGATCAATTAAATTAAGCTTGCCTGATTGATCACACACTATAATAGAGAAGCACATTATATATAATCACGCTTGCTCGCAAATGTGGACTAACTTTATGCAAGCATGTTTGACTCCTCATGTGAATATTTGCAAATATGATTTGTTATAATCTAACAAGTTACAATCTAACAATACTGTTAGCATGACTTCGTAATGATGCATGCGCATGAGAAAAGGACAATAAGATATATTTACTGATCAATGATTCAATTATTACAACACCGTGATTGGCAGGGTGTGATGTATATACAGGCACATTTTATATATTCAATGTGCTGGTCTGTTTTTCAAATTTTTAAGGCATTAATTCGAGTCAAAATAATTGCACTCGGAGTACGGAGGTAGAGTTTTCAATTAATTTTATTTTGTTGGCTATTCAAATTTAAATTTGACAAAAGTTAGAGAGTTAAAAGATTAATTTGAAATCATTTATCTCCTTATCTTTTAAAAAATAAAATTCGAAGAGGTGCAGAGATTTTTCACATTAATATTTTACAATTTATTCATCGGTTGGCTGACAATACCAATATATATATAAAAAAAAGATAGTATAAAAAATAGTACGCCATCTCTGAAAAAAAAAAATTCATTACAAGAAAAGAATTCACCACAACACAAGAATTTTTTAATTTTTTATGCTTTTGTATTAAATTTTGTGCTATTTTAAATACATGAAGCATTATTCATTCACTAAACGCATATAAAATTTCTAAATTAACCATCTTTATTAAAAATTATCTCTAGATTCTTTCTCCTGCCAACACTTAGGTGGCGTTTGTTTTTTAACTTAATGACTTAAATTGACTTAACTTAATTAATTAAGTTAATTAGAGGTGTTTGTTTTTATAACTTAATGAGACTTTTTAGATAATTTTAACTTAATAAAATAAGCTAATTTTTTTGACTTTTTACTTAATGGAGAAATCTGAATTAAGTCAATTACTTGTTAATGTCAAAAATATCCCTATTTTATAATTTATTTTTCATGTCTATGACAAAACTCACCCATGGATATTTACCCCACATAAAAATATCCCTATTTTTTCTTTCTTATATTATATATGATAAAATTTGAAATTTATGGTATTTTATATATTAAAATTCTAAAATAATTATGTATTCACTTGAATATAGTTTTACTTATAAATGTTAAAATATTGTGGTATTAATAAGGATACAAATTTAATAAGGATACAAATGTAAAAGTACATATTTTCAGCTTTTTAAGTTAAAAAAACAAACAATTTAATACTTATTTTCCGAGATTCAGACCAAAAAAACAAACATATTATTCAGATTCAGACATTCAGACCTATTCAGAATTCAGACTAATTCAGGTCTATTCAGATTTCAGACAAAAAAATAAACGCCACCTTAGCCAGCACTATTCTTATTGCAAACTATAGTGTATCTTTTGATAGCTTCAAAAAGATAAGAAATGATAAGATATTTATAGCTTTGAGGCGCCCCATAAACAAACACACACGGGCATTGTTAAGGCCTAAAGCAGACAATATTTTGTCAAGTATGAGCTAGGTCATGACATTATGGTATCAGAGCGATTTTGCGTGTCCTCTTGAGCGATGGTGGGGCAAATCTCAGCAAAGACGTTGACTCCCTAAGGGGGTGTATATAACTCCCTAAGGGGGTGTATATAACACCCTAGGCAAATCCCATATCGGCAAAGCATGGGAGAGATGCTGCGTTTACAAGGGGTGATCCACACCTTACTAATAATCTGTTTATGGTTGATTTAGTTGGTCAATGCATCGACACCTAAGCTGAGATGGACATAGTTTTTAAATATCAGCCATTAGAGACACTGAGACTATATGCACATGCAGATTTTATTTATAGATTAAATCCAGATGACTTTTGATCAAAATAAAAATTTGAAAGATACTTCCATTATTGTGGCAATAATTGCATTTATGAGTTGTTGAGTGCTTCAATAAACTTTAAAACCCAACCTTAAATGCACCCACTTGAGGCTCATGCATCTTGATCAGAAAAAGCAAATGAATATACGACATGGTCGAATATGAATATCGCAATTTTCTTTTCTATTTTTTCGCTTTTTATTTTTAAAGAGTTGTAAAGATGCCACTGCCATTATGAATCACATTTCAGATGCAGCAAGTGATAAGTGTTCAGAAAAAAAAAAAAAAAATCAAAGGCCAAAACTGATAATGTCATTATTACCTTTTCCTTAGAGCATTATTTCTAAAACTTGCTTGCTTCATCAACAATTGGAGAAACTAAGCTTTCCTCGCCCATGATACCTTCAAATCAATGCCACTCATCATATATCTCAAAACTTCTGAATGTCTTTTCCTTCTTTGTTCTACAAAACTAACTTCCCTCCATCAATCTCCACCAAAACTTTATGCTCTTTAGTAAAGCCTACTAGAGTTGGATAATATTCATATTTAGGAAATATCTTACTTGAGATGCTGAACACTCTAGTCCATGTGATTCTTTCAATTCCCAGGCCCCGAAACTACGGTCCTTTTGATCGTTGAAAATGATAAGGCGGTCTCTCCAATTTCTCTAGTTTACAACATACGTATTTTGGTCAGTATGATCTTGCAAAGACAAAATCTCTTCGAATCTTTCTTCTATCAGATCGAATGACACAATTACATACTTCTTCTCAGAAGCTCCCTTTTGCATTTCAAGCCAATGCAGTAGGTTATTTGACAGAACTCCTATTCTGAAGATATCAGCACTCCAAAGAAAGTACTAAATTTCTTTCCAGGAACTGTTTTTCAGGGGAAAAAAACAAGAAGTTTAGTTTCCCTGGAAACGTTTCCATTTCCAATAGTTGAAATAAAACATCTAATCACTTTATAATCATCACCAAAGATATCATAACCAAACCCATTTGAAAAATCATCTTGTTCAAGAAAAGGATCAGGCATTGAGAATTCCCTGGAAACTCGAGTGCTCAGGTTCCACAAAACCATGTTGGTGGAATCAAAATATATGCACACCATGCCATTACAGGATCCTATAATAGTAGCATCATCTCCAGGAATTTTTTTCCCTGGATAACCAAGTTGCAGTGTTACATTACCGTTACTCAGATCACCAAATCCAAATGCTCTATAATCGATGGATTGAAGTGGAGAAGTCGTGAGTAAGACTCTACAAATTTTACCACTGGTACCGGACTTTTAAAATTGCTTGTTAGAGTTGGAATTTGGCAAATTGAGAATTAGAGATTAAAGAAAACCATGTCTTGGATACACACTTAAACCATAAAAAGGGACCTCAATAGGTAGCCGCGATAGTGTATCAGTAAAAATATCTTGTGGAAGTTTGGCCATGTCTTTTTTAGCTTGATTTTGTGTAAATCTGGATCATGGAACCATTTTTGATGATTTTTCTACAAGTGTGCTTTACAAGATGTGCTTTTTTTTTTTTTGGTTCATAATGTTAAGATGACTTGTAATTTGTACATAGTGAATTGAATAATCAGTACATTGCACTGACAACAAGACTACTATACTAGAAGATTAATTATTTATTGAAACCAAGATGACTCTGATTAAATCAACATATTTTTTTCTAAAAAAATATTTTTCCTTTTCTTCAGAAAAAAGAAAAAAGAAAAAGACATTGACATCAGAAAGAATCTTTCTTTCAAAAATTGTTACACAGGTCCTTTTGTGTTTAGAAATAGTCACACAGAATTTTAGATTTGTCTAAAAAATTTTGTGCATCTAGAAAAGTGTTTACGTTAGCAATTTATATTGCCATTTCATTATGGAAGAAACAACTGGTAGCTTGTTGAGAAAATAATAAAGGTATAATAAAAAATTGTAACATACAAAACTTGTTCGCAAAAACGAAAATAATGGAAAATTTATGTTTGGAGTCACTTTGACAAAAATAACTTATGATTTTTTTTCTCATCATTTTTTTTTCGGAAAAACGGAAAATGAACTCAAGAAATGACAGAATGCCTGATTTGGAGTTTGTTCAAGATCAAGAGCTTGACTTGAAACAAGAATGCAATAGCCTCTGGATCTAATAACATCTTCTCACAGTAAGTTTCGTTCAATTTGTGAAATTGTGTTGATCGTTTCATTTGAAAATAAATATTGGGCTCTCTCTATAATATCGCAAAATAAAATTAAAGGTGTGACAGTAAATGATACATACAAAAGTGTACCTAGTCCGCATGTCCGAATTTTATAAAATCTAAAGGCTTGTTTATTAAATGTTTGAAGTCTGAAATTCTATTAATTTCATATTTTTTAAAAAATTTACATTTGTGTTTTTAATTTATCTCCGATTTTCAAATATTTACATCTAAATATAATAAATAAACTTTTGTAATTTTTACCTAAATAGAGAAAAGGTCTAAATGAGAAGTAAATGTTATATATTCCAAAACTATCTCTATAAAATATACTTATTTCCTAAACTATAAAATTTAATTTATTTTTTCTTTTGATTTAAAAGGATATACATATCAAATAATCATGTTCAATATTTTTATATTTATAAAAATAAAAAGAAGCCATTTATATTCAGATATTTAAAAAAATATTGTTCAAATATTTGTATTCATGCTTTAGAAAAATTAAAACTCATTTATATTTCAGATAAAAAAATTAAATATTACTTTCATTTGGACTTGGAATCAAAATTGTCAAAATAGTACAGTGATGTAATATGTAATATATAATTTTTGAGGGTCATGCTACGTCACATCATATGTTACATACAATAACGCTTGAATTGTCACGCTAAATAATAAAAATTACAATAAGTGAAACAATTGAGCTGTTGTAGGTTGACTCATGAGTTTATTTAAATGTTACATTACATTTAAGTAAGTCTAGCCCTAATTTTTTTTATTCTAGTTAAAATTTGAATTTTGTAAAATTCAAACATCTGGTCCTAAGCATTATTAACTAAATAATACACACAAGTATGTAATTAATTAAAGTATAAAATACTATTAAACTACTTATAAAAGACAACTACGTTGATATACATTGCCCACCACATGTGGAATTCATGGATTTCAAATAGTCACATCTGGTCCTAAGTAACAAACCATTGAAAACAAATATGGCAATTTGTATTACTCTACTAAAAGCCTGCAATGGAATCATCTCACACAATCTTATGACATGCAAACTCGCGAAAAAAAAAAAAAAAGATAGCCAACTATCATTCAAGTCTAGATTTTCTTCGTAACTTAGCCAACGGCTAGTCAATGTCTAAGTTTATAATGAATCCCAATAATTCAAGAAAAATATTTCTTCCATATATAATTCCTCTATTCTTGATAGAAATACATGATCCGTCCTGTGCCCTAAGAAAATAAGTCAATAAAGCATTCAGTCCTTTATAATGTTAGGAAAAGAATTCACACAAACAACTACAAAGAAAGCGAAAGCAAACTTTTTCCCTCCTTGTGTGCTTAAAATGGAATATGCATCACAAATTAATACGCAGAAAATAAACCAATACAATCCAAAGTAATAAATCAACTAGAAGAGACACAAATTTTTACATAGAAAACCCAAATTGAAAAAAAACTATGAGATTATAGTCCAATATAACGTTCCACTAAATAAATAATGCGATTAAAACAAAAATTCTTCTTTAGATAACATTAGATATTAACAACACCAACAATCTCAACAATTTTGGCTAACAATAACACTCTAATATCTATCTCTCTAACAAATGAGTTAACACTCCAAATTCATGAGAAAACAAAGTTAATTCTCCTTCTAATTGTCCAATCAAATATCGAAACCCTTACTCATAAATTGAATAGTCAGCCATAGGCTCTCTTTTTTCCTTTTTTTTTTTGTTGGTCTCTCTCATTTTTGTGTTGTTCCCACGTTACCACTGCTTCTGCTTATTTACTTTTATGTATTATATTGGCTAATTTCACTTACCCCTATTCTTTCTTTAATTACTTAAACAACTACACTAATGGAAGTTTTGAGCTTAGACCATCCCAATAAGATGAACCTACAAATCTCCCCCTCTAGGTTATGTGGGGGGCACCACCAAGACCGCTCTCTGCTTATAATTTCTCAGATTCTTCTTTTACAATGACTTTGTCATTATATCTGACCCATTCTTCATTAGGTGAATCTTTTCAAACACTAATAATTGCTTCTGAAGCACATCTTGTATCTAGTGGTACCTCACATCAATATGCTTGAATTTTGAATGGTATATCGAATTTCTTTTTTCCAAGTGAATGGCACTGTGATTGTCGCAGTACACAGGAAAGCTATCTTTTTTCACACCTAGCTCTTATTGGAAATTCTTACTGCTGAAGTTTTTACTGCCATAAGACTACTCTCCCTGCAAAGATGAGCATATATCCTAATAGGGATTTTCTAAAATCAACACCATCTGCCATATTTGTATCTTTGTACACTTGTAACGCAAAATTGTCACCACCAAAGCATAAACATACCTTAAAAACACCTCTTAAGTGTTGTGCAAATTTTAATGTACTCGCAAGCGCACGAATCTGTTGTAGTATAGATCTATGGTGACGAGTGTCGATCCCACGAGGAGGTGGATTTTAATTATGTGTAGAATTAATTTTGTAAATGGGTTGTTGGATTTATGGTGGAAATGATTTGGTATATGCTAAAACTTAAATTAAAATGGCGAGAATAAATTCTAAAATTGGAATTGCAATGGCGAGAATAAATTGAAGATAATTCTATTGAAATGACGTACTTGGGTATCTGGATCCGTATCAACATGCATCATGGGCTAAATAATTCGTATTAATGCCAATTAAATCATGAGGGGGGAATCCACACCTCATGAACCACGCTCTAATCAATATGGTGCTAAGGGCTTATCGTGCCAAATAATAATAACCTTATACTAGAGAGCCGGTGTAACCAAGGCGGTATCTAGACAAGACTATTATTATTTGTCGACGAGAAGTCAAAACATCCACAAAAATTAGAGGGGAAGAGAAAATAAATTTACCAAATTAAGCCCATGACACATGTTGAGACTTCACCTTCAACCCAAGCTTGAAAGAAAATTAGCCACTCATAGTTGAACTAGGGGCAAAATGGGAATTTATTAAAATACGAAGAAAATACAAGATGGAGAGGGAATTACAGAAAATGGATCCCAAAAATGGATTCAGAGATATCAAATTAGGGGGGGGAGGCCCCCTTTTTATAGATACATGGAGTAAATCATGGCCATCGGATTAAAAACAGTTTGGACGCTCAGGATTGCGCCACGTCATCAGTCAACAGTCCACGGTTTGACCACGCGGATGAACAGTAACACGGTTTGACCCGACTTTGAACAGTAACGCGGTTTGACCCGGATGAACAGTGACGCGGTTTGGTTGAAAATAATCCTGTGTGATGCATGCACCGTACGCGAGATTTTTCGTCCACTGATATGCTGCCACGTCACCATCAACAGTACATAAGAATTTTAGTCCAACAGGATCGTGACACCTCATCAGTCAATGCCACATCATCGGTCAATGCCACGTCATCATCCGTTTATGTGAACAGTGTCGTGAACAGTAACGTATACAGTACCGTACACGTGAATAGTACCGTACATGTGAATAGTGCCATTTTTCCTTTTATGCTCCTCCTAAGGTTTTCGACCGTCCTGAGTTCAAAAGTGATGTCCGTTTTGCCGTCTGATCTCTCCTTTATTGTGAAATGACTATAATGCCCCTAAAATACATAAAATACTTAATTAAAATAAAACACATGTAATTAAATCACAAGAAGGTTAAATATATAAAAGTAAGGGTTGTTAGTAAGACTTAAAATGTAAAATGACGGTTTTCTCCTTTATAAATATGCATTTTCTAACACTCAACATTAAGATATTTGCGAATCCATTTCACTACTGCTAGTGTTGAAACGACTAAGAGATATTTGCAAATCCTTTTTCAAGATTAGAGAGACATGACTGATTACACTTACTACATAAGCAATATCTAGCCTTCCACAGACTACAGCGTACATCAATCTACTAATTGTTGAAGCATAAGGAGCTCTTCTTGTCTCTTACTTCTCTCTCACACTTGAAGGACTGCTCGAAAGTAAGCTTGAAATAGCCTACTAGTGGAGAACATATAAATTTTGTTCTCTCAAGTGAGTTTTAAAGTTTATTTTATTTGTGTTTTTCTTCCTTACTAGTTTCTTTTATGTTATGTTAATTTATAGATTAGATCTCTTTAGATTTATATGGTATTTTGACATAATGTTGACACTTAAATATAGTTGTGGCACATTAAGTATTTGGTCCCATATTTATACACTAATGGTTAGTTAAGAATTAAATGGCATAATAATTAACTGGAAAAAAATGCAAAATACAAATATAAGAGAATTGTTATAACTATAATTTTAAATCCAAGAGTGGATCTCGTAACCTTAGTATATTTTTATATTGATTCTTATTAATTTCCTTTCCCACATTTAATTTTCTTCGTTTAATAAATTGACTACTAGATTTTAAATTCCACGTGGTTCAACCCGGACTCACCAAGTTATACTATAACTAGATACTCTTATACTTAGGAGTAATAACACTTTTAAGTCATGTTAAGTTTATAGCGCCCTTGCCAAGGAGATATATGTTTGATTATATTTATTGATGTGTTTTTATTTTGTCGTTCTCTTTCACTTTTGACTTGATTTTGCATATTTGATTCATTGCTATGATATGTTTTGATTCACTTTCCCATATAAATGACAGATAACGGTAATTTGTGACTTTTTAAGTTGGTATTTTCATTTTTCCATAATAATTGAAACCAAAAAATGGAAGAAATACAACATAAATTGCATAAGCATTTTACCTCTCTCTCAAAATGCTCTTATGAAGATTTACAAAGCTCATTATGAACGATTGCATTTGTTAATGATCAATGAGATTTCTACCGACATTTGTTGGTTAATTGAAGAAAATATCCAATAGCCAGGTGAGGTTTCTAATCCATTTGTTTCTTACGTGTCTGGTTTTGGTAAAAACATATTTGTTAAAAAAAGAACAGCTAAGTGGCTTTGCTCTAAATGTCCTAACTGTGTAAGACTTGCTTGTAATAGACCACAACTTTAGGAATAGTTTCTATAAATCATGAAGATAAAATCAAGTTTGTTAAGAATGGCATGAGTAAATAATTGTTAGATGATATCTTACGATATCTTGAGATGCATCTGAACGGATATGTGGTAAGTGAGATTCAGAATTTATGGAAGTTGTTCCAAATAGAAAGTGTAAAGTTTAGTCTTAGGAATCTGACTCCAAAACCAAATGGTAGGGGTGTTCAGAATCCAATCCAATCCACTCAATCTGTCTGATCCGTGAAAATTCGATCTGTATAAATCCGATTCGTGGATCTGTGGATTGGATATGGATTGAAATTTTAAAAATTCGCAATCGATGGATTGGATATGGATTTACTTCTATAAATCGGTAAAAATTCGTGAATCCGCAAATATATATATTTATTTATGTAGTTAAAAAATTATTATAAATTTAATTAAAGAATATTATAAATGTGACATTACATAGTTACATAAGCACTATAACATATCTTAGCCATTACCCAATAATAATATTAAATAAAAAATAATTAAATAATCAAATATACAAATATAACTTGTAAAAATTGTAAAACAAAATAAAAGTAAAGTCACACGCACTAGCAAAAGCAAAGTAACATAACGCCAAGTTACTAACAATTTGCAAAGTCACCCAAAAACAAAGTAATGTAACGCCAAGTCACCAACAATTTGCAAACAAAAAGCCTAAGCTTCCCCGTCGTCACACGCACTAGCAACACCCAATACTGATTCGATATACACTCGACACCGATTTGTAGGATGCCGGCCGCGTGATTCTAGCGAGAAAGCAATCTTCTTCCCTGAGTCCATCGAGCCACTTCACAATCACTAGTTCCAGCCAAACAATTGTACTATCACAACCTTCAAGATCGCCACCCGTACTTCTCCTGTTTCCCATCGTTGACGGCTCCGTAATCACTACTTTTCGACAAGTGCGATAGCCCTAGTGAAGGATCATACTGTGTTTGGTTTAAAAAACTTCACCATTTCATTTAATTGTGGCTTTCTTTGAACAATTAATTTCAGTCTTATATTAATGTATTATTGTAACTTTATTTGAACAATTAATCTTAGTGTGTTATATTTTGAAACTTTAAACGTATTATTGTAGCTTTATTTGAACAATTAATCTCGATGTGCTATATTTTGAAACTTTGAATGTATTATTTTAGTTTTATTTAAACAATTCATTTGTTTAAATTTTATTCAATTTTAAATTTAATTGGTAGTAAAATTATTTTTATGTTGGATTTTTTTTAATTTCATTAGTTCATGGATTAGGGAGAACTAAAACTTTTTAATTTGGAAACTAATGCGGAAAATGGTGAATTAGATATGGATTAAGTTAAATCCCCATCCGATCTGCAGACGTATGGATTGGATATGGATTGAGTCAAATTCACATCTAATCCGCAGATGTATGGATTGGATTTGAATTGAGTTTAATGAATCCGTGGATTGGATTGGATTGAAAAATTATAATCCACAAAATTGTGAATCGGATATAGATTGATGTCTAATCTGTAAAATTCGATCCGCGAACACCCCTACCAAATGGTAAGCCTATCCTCGACCCATAGAGGGCATTCAAGTTGTTACTGAGTATAAAACCAGAGGAAGATGTCAGCCATAATCACAACCACTAGTAAATATCCTTTTATTTTATTGTTCTTTTATCTTTTGCATTATTATTATTATTTTTTGTCTGATTTTATATCTAATCACTTTTTTTTTGTTTTTACTGTTTGCTTATGAATTATTGAGCTACAAGTTTTACGCGTCATTTGAAAAACACACCACCCCAATCATAGTTATGTATCATTGTGTTTGTTACCAAGATCTTTAAATAGGTACTCCTTTTCAAGCACTCAAAAATTATTTTTTTTCTTTTTAGAATTGTTCAAATGGCAGCAAGTTTGAGCAGCAACTTAAGAACATTTGTGTGCTTTCTGAATTTCACTATGGAAAGTATAATGAATTCATTCAAGCAACCATAGATTTTGGTCGTGTTATAGCTAAGAGAAAATTACATCTTGTGTATAGAGGTGGTGACTGAGGATTGTTAAAGATTGTCTCAGAAGTTGCTTTCATTCGAGTAAGCCAGGTGCTAGACATTATTCCAAACGCTTTAAAACTTTTGGGATGTTTGCCCAGCCCACCAACTAGAGAGAGTTTGTTGTCTCAAGTATGCAAGAAGGAATATATGAAATGTTAAATCATGATGGTGCCTTCAATTTCTTGCCAGAAGATCTTACAACTTTAGGGACGTTGATTATATTTACTTCTTGGGATCATTTGAATATCCATAAATAAAATTCATTGGTTTATTAAATATTAATAACTTTCATTATGTCTTAATAGTATTTCCCAATCATGCAATCAAGAATTATTTCATTCTATCATCAACAAAAAAAAAACTCTTTATTTGTGCTCCTACTGCTAACGAGTTACTTGTTCTTTTGTAAGTTTACAAACTAGAGTCAGATCCCATGACTTTAGTGTTGGATTGGTCAACCAATGATGATGGCATAACCCTTGTAAAATGTATAAATTAGATGTAACTCTACATTTGTAAATATTTTCTAACAGTGGCTAGGTTATGTCTGTTACAATGTATATGTTTATAATATTGATTTTGACGATAAAAAACTTTATATGTTTTTTATTAAAAATGTTGGAGCTTTCTTTAAACAATTTCTTAAAGGCCGTATAATATTTTTAGATATGTTCATGAACTTTGAATAATCGTTAACTTAAATGGGAAAATCATTTTCTACGAAAATTATGTAAAAATTTTGATTCTGGAAAATAACGGTGAACCGTTTACTTCAAATTGTTAAACGATAATTTGCAAAAAGTTATTGACTTTTAATCTTGAACGTTGAACAAAAACGGTCAAGCCAAATTTGTTTTGCAGGTTTCTAGAATTAAATAGCGAATCGTTAATATCAAATGTTCACTGATAATTTCCAGAATAAAATTATATGTTAATCTTGAACCGTTTAGCAAAAACGGTCAAGCCAAATTTGTTTTGTAGGATTCAGGAATTTAACAACGAACCGATAATTCCAAACGGTTAACCGATTATTTGAAATTTAGGCCAATGATTATATGGACTAGTCAAAATAGTTAATCGATAGAAGTTAACGCCAATATGATTTCTCTCAAAAGGTGAACAACAGCTAGTTTTTAGCTCCAACTATAAAATGGTTTAATCAAATTCAAATAAAGAGAGATCCATGAGTTATCATTGAGCTTGCAATTACTAATACAACCTTCATTGAGCCTTAAACTTCTTCTTGTTTCATTTATTCACACTTTGAGCCTTCATTTGTAATCATATACATTGTGTGTGAGAAAATTCATTTGTAATCTTTGTTTTGAGTGATTGTACGTGTTGGGATACACTTGGGTTAAGCAATTGGAGATAATCTCTTGGTGTAAAGGTTGACTGACACCTGTAAAGTCAATTATAAGTGTTCTTAAAGCCTTTGAGGCTTGATTAGTGGAATCCTCAAGCCCGGCGAGCTTGGAGATGTGGAGGTAGGCAAGGTTGGTCGAACCACGTAAAACTCTCTGCATTTGATTTTCTCATCCCTTATCTTTTTAATTTTGTGCATTGTTAAATTTATTGTTATTGGTTTCAGTAAGGAATTAATTTATTTTATTGTGTGGTTTTGTTTGTTCAAAGTTTTAGAAACTCAATTCACCCCTCTTGGGTCGCATAACTAGGATTTCAATGTCTTCTAAACTTAACTTCTTTCTTCTAAGACAATGAGGACAATGTTTCCTTCAGGTTCGAGGGAGGGAATAGCTGACAGTTGTGGAATGTCTCAGTCCTGGTGATGTTTTTACTAATTTTTGTTATAAAAACTAACTTTCAACAAATTTAAGTCGAAGATGACTGAATATGGAGTGTAGTGATTTTGGAAACGCATCTTCTTAGTTTTAGAGTTTTTTTAAAAAAAATTATTTTCTAACTTGTTTTTAATCATCTCCCTTTAATTTTTTGTAATCCATTCATATGTGATCGCTCTAAACTCTTCTTTTTTTATTTTTTTATTTTTTAAAAGAAGCAAAAAAAAAATTGGTGTGATCTTTTAATATTGGATAACATAATGACTTCCAAATTTAGGTGTTTGTACTATCTTTGGCCCTGAGTTATGTTATACCATGTTTTCCACCTTGTAGGTTGAAATGTAAATTGAGAAATTTAATGAGTGAGCTGATTAAGTCATTTGAAGGAATGAATATGTCATGGTAAGTCCAAGTGAGTTTTCGAGCCTATTATCCTTGGAGAATAACCTTGTTTGCTTATACAACTTCACAGTTTATTATACAATATCTCTATATTTTCTTTAAAGTCAACTAAAAAAAGTGACAAAATTTGAAATGAAAAAAAAAATATTTGTGCAGCTGCATCTGAAAGTCCATTGAATTAATGGATATAAAAGATTATTTAGAGCCCTGAAAGATGACAGAAAAGCCATCTTTGATCCATTTGAGTCTTTCAAGCCATCGTTTTATGAAGTATCCATAGTTAACCTTTTGAGGCTAGAGAAATGAAAAAAAAAAACATTTTTCTTTGGTAACCTATCATCTTGTTCCACTCCAGTATGGAGTATTACACAATATTTTATGTTTTTCACCACCTAATTATATTTGAAAAATAAGGAAGATTATATATTTGTGAAAATAGTGTTATAAAAAATAAAATAAAAAATGAATAAAATAATATAAAAAAAGAAAAAAAATCCTAGTGAAAAGTACCTTACAATCTCCAAAAGTCCTTTATTTTTCAAATATATATTTTGCTTCTCCTATTATTCCTTCTTCTTAATTCTAGGGAACTATAGTCTGAAGTAGAAACTAGTAATATAGACTAAAAGATATGGTGATGCATAAAAATAAAAATAAATTAACTTGGCTAGTAATTTTCTTAACTTGAGATCATTTTATTTCTAAGTTGTGGGCTTCTTTCACCTTGATGAGAGATGTGATATTGTTTTATTATTCTCTTAATCTACCACTTATTAAAGTAACTGTTTTTAGGGTATTTTCTTTTGAGAGAGTTATTCTTAACCATGAGATTTTGGGGTTTAACATATCATTATTAGAGGTGGCTTGATTAATGTAGCTCTAATAATTTATCATTTTGCACTATTTTACTTGACTGATTTATGCAGGTGTGATTTTCTTTAGGCAAAAAATAATGCTTACACTTTTATTTGATTATTTTCATTAATCCGATGAAAGAAGTAAACATAAATTTCAAAAAAAGAAAAAGAGATTTCAATTTGGGTTTACAATTTTGTTAATTTTTTATCGCTTAAATTGTTAGGGCCTAACAATAAGTTGGTATTACAGTGTTGATTTATCTGCTCATAACTCATAAATTATTTTAATACTCTCCAAATATAATTTTATGTTAAATTAATCTGTAGTATGTTAGTTTTATTTTAATTTTATATTGTTGATATATTTTAGGAATAAAGAGGAACTGGAACTGGAAACGAGAAACAGAGAAGAGTTACTAAAGCCATTTGGAATGCATGACTGAGGAAATATATTTAAAATAAAAAAAAGAGGAAAGTGAGCTAATAGATTGGTGATAGTCAGGTGGTCATTTTGCCACCGGACCATCACGCTTCTCTATGTAAATATATAATAAAAAATAATAAAGAATTAAAAAAATAAAAGAAGAACAGGGGTAGTGCAAAGTGAAGAGAGGAAACTGAGACTAAGGCTTAGAAAACTTTCTTCTTTGTATAGTTCATTCTCTTGTAATATATTTCAGAAGTTTGTTAAACAAAATGAATGTTTTTTTTTAATCAATACAAGTGGCTAATTTTTTTAGCTGAGGTGAAAGGTGAACCTCGAGAATTCAAATTATTGATTAATTACTCTCTCATGTGAGTCTTAAAATTTATTTTATTTGTTGTGTTTTTCTTCCTTACTAGTTTCTTTTATGTCATGTTAATTTATAGATCTAAATTTCTTCATATTTATATAGTATTTTGACATAATGTCGGCATTTTAATATAGTTATGGCACATTAAGTACTTGATCCCATATTTATCATACTAATTGTTAGTTAAGAATTAAATAGCATAATAATTAACTGGCAAAAAAAATGCAAAATACAAATAGAAGAGAGTTGTTATAACCATAATTTAAAATCTGAGAATGGATTCTATAACCTTAACATATTTTTAGATTGATTCCTATTAATTTCTTTACCGCTTTTAATTTTTTTTTGGTTAATAAATTGATTAATAGATTTTAAATTTCTCGTGGTTCGACCCTCAACTCACTTGTTATATTATAATTAGACATTCTTATAATTGGGAATAATAACACATTTGAGTCGTGTTAGTATGCTTCTTGAGATAACCATAACTTTCTACTTTTTCAATCATGGGAAATCTTCATGCCAAAAATCTGCTTTGCCTATGTAGTTGGCAATGGTCAAACAATGTCTTGCTGAAACAATGATTCTCCATAAAAGAATCAAACTTCTTATACTACTTTCTTAGTGCTTGTTTTAGCATACAAACTTTTCTTTAACTTGCACATTAGTTCTTCTTTCCTTTTAACATTGAGCCATTCAGGTTGCTCTATGTATATTTTCTCCCCTCAGTCATTATATAAGAGAGCTATCTTTACATCAAGTGTTCAATATCTAAATTTAAGCTAGCTACTAATCTATAACAACTCAAATAAAAGACATCCTCAACACAGGAGAAAATATTTCTTCAAAATCAGCATCTTTCTTTTAACTAAAACACTTCATAACCAATCCAGCCCTATATGCCTACTGTGAGTTATTTTCAGTCTTCAACATGTAAACCCATTTGTTATTCAGCATCCTCTTTCCCTTTGGATGATTTATATTGTACAAATTTTACTATACTCACAAGCGCACGAATCTATTATAATATAGATTTGTTATGATAAGTGTCGATCGTAGGAGAAGGTTGATTTAATTATGTGTAGTGTTAATTTTCTAAGTGTCTGTGTGAGTTGGTTGTAAGTGATTTTAAATTTTAAAATAAAATGGCGGGAATGAATTACAAATGAAGACTATGCAAATGAAACGCTTGAATCTCTGGATTCATAATCCAACGTTTCACCATGGGCTTAATATTTTAGTTTTTATTCCAATTAATTCACGAGGAGGGTATCTCCACTCCTCATAATCCTCACTCTAATAAATATGGTATCAAGCGCTGAATGTGCCAGAGGGTAATGATCTTCCATTAAGTGTGGTGTTAAGAACATGTTGTGCCAGACGATAATAATCCTTCTGTCGACAAGTAACAAGACTGTCCACTAAATAGCTTAAATGCACTCTCTATCGACACTAAGTCAAGACAACTCATAAAATACTAGAGGAGAAATTCTTTTTAATAATTATGGTGCTAAGTGCTCATTATACCAGATAGTAACGATCTTTAACTAAGGAGTCAATATATTGTGCAAAATCTAGACAAGATACACTGTTTATCGAATATGAGTCAAAACAATCACATAAATCAGAGAGGAAAATAAAATAAACTTACCTAATTAAGCTCATGGGTCACCTTAAGGCTTTACCTTCAACTCAAACTTTAAAGTAAATTAGCCACTCATAATTGAACTAGGGGTAAAATGATAATTTTACTAAAATACGTTAAAAATACAAGATGGAAAGAGAATTACAGAAAATGAAGTTCAAAAATGGATTCATGGACGTCAAATTTAGAGGGAGCCCTCTATTTATAGGTGCAAAGGGTGAATCATGGCCATTGGATGAAAATAATTCAAATGCTCAAAATTACGACACATGACAAGTTTTGATTGGTTGGAGCATATCATCAGTCAACACCATATCAGCATTTCAATCCAATAAAATGTTGCCACATCAGTATTTCGATCCAATAGCATCCTATCACATCACCGGTCAACGCCACATCGTCAGTCAATGCCACATCATTAGTCTAATAGGATACTGCCACATCATCGGTCAATGCTATATAATTGTACCGTATATGTAAACAGTACCATATAATGAACAGTACCACATGCCTTTTTATGTTCCTTGTAATATTTTTTGTTGTTTCGAATTTAAAAATGCTATCTATTTTACTGTTCAACTTTTGTTAGTTGTGAAATGGGCAAAATATCTCTGAAACACATAAAATTAGAAAACACATATAATAAAAGTTTAGAGGATTTAAACAAGTAAAAGTGGAAATGTTAGTGAGACTTGGAGTATAAAATGAAAAATTTTAACCTATATAAATATGCATTCTCCAACACTCAACATCATAAGTGTGGTTCTCATTCTATGGATTTCATCTATTATTACATGTAGGGCTGGGCAAATAAACCGACCCAACCCCATCTGATCCGAATATTTCGGGTTCGGATCAAATGCGAATTGACAGCAAGACCTTATTGGATTGATTTTTTTCAAACACGATCGGATTATGATTGGATCGGATCAAACCTGATCCAATCTAAAAATTCAATCGGATTGCAAATATAAAAAATAAAGAAACACAAAACCCTAATTTATCATTTCTCAACACCATACAAGAACAAGCCGCCACTAGCCCACCACTATCCAAAAGTCCAATTCCAAAGGACCAATCTTATCGACACCAGTCACCACCATTGAACCGCCAGTGTCCGCCGTAAAATTAAACCAGCAAATCGCACCAAGTCATGAGCCTTGAGCCTTTGTTTTAAGCAATGAGTGTTGTGCAAATTTTATTGAACTCGCAAGTGCACGAATCTATTGTAGAATAGATCAATGGTGATGAGTGTCGATCCCACGAGGAGGTGGATTTTAATTGTATATAAAATTACTTTTCTACGAAGATGGTTGGATTTGTGGTGAAAGTGACTTAGATTATTCTAAGATTGGAATTGAAATGACGAGAATAAATTGAAGATAAATCTATTGAAATGACGTACTTGGGTATCTGGATCCGTATCAACATGCACCATGGGCTAAATATTCCTTATTAATGTCAATTAAATCATGAGGGGGGTTTCCACACCTCATGAACCACGCTCTAATCAATATGGTGCTAAGGGCTTATCGTGCTAAATAATAATAACCTTATACTAGGGAGCCGGTGAAACCAGGGCGGTATCTAGACAAGATTATTATTATTTATCGGCGAGAAGTCAAAATATCCACAAAAACTAGAGGGGAAGAGAAAATAAATTTACCAAATAAAGCTCATGACACATGTTGAGACTTCACCTTTAACCTAAGCCAAGAAAATTAGCTACTCATAATTGAATTAGGGGCAAAATGAAAATTTATTAAAATACGTAGAAAATACAAGATGGAGAAGGAATTACAAAAAATAGAGCCCAAAATGGATTCAGAGATGCCAAATTAGGGGGAGGCCCCATTTTTATAGATATATTGAGTAAATCATGGCCATCAGATTAAAAACAGTTTCGACGGTTAGGATTGCGCCACGTCATCAGCCAACAGTACACGGTTTGAACAATGACACAGTTTGACCCTGCTTGAACAGTAACGTAGTTTGGTTGAAAATAATTCTGTGTATATGCATGTACCGTACGCGTAATTTTTGGTCTACTAACATGCTACCATGTCATTAATCAATAGTGTATAAGAATTTTAGTCCAACAGGATCGTGACACCTCATCATTCAATATCACATCATCGGTTAATGCCACGTCATCGATCCGTCTATGTGAACAATGTCGTAAACAGTAACGTAGACAGCACCGTACATGTGAACAGTGCCATTTTTCCTTTTATGCTCTTCCTAAGGTTTTTCGACCGTCCTGAGTTCAAAAGTGATGTACGTTTATCTGTCTGATCTCTCGTTCATTGTAAAATGACCATATAAAAAATATATAATATTTAATTAAAATAAAACACACGTAATTAAATCACAAGAAATTTAAATACATAAAAGTAAGGGTGTTAGTAAGACTTGAAATGTAAAATGATGATTTTCTCATTTATAAATATACATTTTCTAACACTTACCACACCCCCCAACCAGCTTATTGCTAGTCCCTAGCAAATAAAGCAAAAACAAAATTTAAATCCAAAATAATTTTTTTTTAACAATCATGTTTATTCAATCAGACTAATGATAATAATAAAATAAAAGTATAAGCATTATCTCTAGTCTAAAGAAACATGACACCCACATCAACCATCCACATGAATCAGCCCAGTAAACTTTGTCACAACCACTTTCAAGAATGACATGTTAAACTCCAAAATCTCACTGGAAATAGTGACACTCTCACAAAGAAATTAAACACAATAAAAATAGTCACTCCAATGAATGGCAATTGAGAGAAAATAATAAAGAAGTGATATCATATGCTCTCACCAAGATGAAAGAAATATACCCTCAACTTAGAAATAATACGATCTCAAGTCAAATAAAAATAGTCACTCCAATGATTGGCACCACTACATCTTTTTAGCCCATATAACTAGCGTCTACTTCAGACTATAGTTCCCCAAAATCAAGAAAGACTTTTATTAGGACGTAACGTAGGCTAGGGCCATGGCTAACAAAGGAGGGGAAATAAGGAAAATAAAGTGTATGTTTGAGAAAAATCTAGAGATTCTTTTTTTTGAAGTTGCAAGGTGGATTTAACCTCTTATTATTATATTTATTTTTGAAACAACAATTTTTTTTTTGCTTTTGTTTGGCATAACTTTATTGAACAAAATAATTATTTATAATTTTCTCAATCATAAATAGGTGATGAAACTTGTAAGATGTTGAGTAATACTCCAAATCGGAGTGGGTCAAGATGATAAGTTTGACAAAGAAATTTTTTTTTAAAGGCTCAAAAGGGTTAACTATGGATATTTCATAAAAGAAATGGCTAGAAAGGCTCAAACAGATCAAAGATGGCATTTCCATCGTCTTTTAAGGCTCTAAATAATCTTCAATATCTACTAGTTAGATGGGCCTCCAAATGTAGCAACACACATTTTTCCTTTTTTTATTTTACAATTTTTTTTAAAGGTTAACTTAAAGAAATCTAGAGATCGTGTATAAAATAATAAACTGCTAAGTTGTATAAAGAATGGGCAAAAGGGTTACTCTCCAAGAAAAATGATAGGCTCAAAAACTCATTTGGTACTTATTATGACATGTTCATTCCTTCAAGCAACTCATATTTGTCTCCGACATCAACATGTAGAGTAGCAAACATAGCGTAACCTCACTTAAGACCAAAGATAATACAAATACTAAATTTTCAAATTAATCATGTCATCTAATGTTAAAACAAATCACACGGTTTTTTTTTTTAACTAAGAAGATGCGTTTCTAGAGGCACTACACTCTAAATTCCGCCATCTTCGACTCAAAAATTTTAAAATGTATATTTATAAAGGAGAAATTAAAAAGAGGAAGAAAAATGAATATAAAAGCTTAATAAAGAAAAACAAAATGTCTGAATTTTTTTTTTGTTTTTTTTTCAAATGATGAAGATATATTTCTAGAGTCACTCCACTTCATATTTAGCCATCTTCAACACAAAAAGTTAGCAACAGTTAGTTTCTACAACAAAAAATAGTAAAAACTTAACCAAGATTCCACAATTGTCGACTATTCCCTTCCCGCAACCAGAACAAAACATTGTCCTCAATGTTTTAAAGGAAATAAGTAGAGTTTAGAAGACATCACCTGGGTGGTGCAACACAGAAGATAATATTTACAAGCGGAGAGTTAAATCTAATTTGTACTTCTTACTGTGGCTACTGTTACCATCATTATTTGGACGCTCCAATACAAAGGTCCATGGGTCTGGCTCCGGTCTATAACCTTGTGACATATCAAGTAGCTCATTAGTAGTGTGAGTACAAATACAAAGTTTTTTCGCATTGGAATGAATGAAATAGTTTTTTATTGCATGGTTAAAAAATGCGATGAAGCCATCATAAAAGTTATTGACATTTAACAAACTGATGAGTTTCTGGTAAATGTGCAGATGGACCCAAGATGCTAGTGGGATAAGTGACTCTAGTGTTGCAAGATCTCCTGGAAGGAAAATAAAAGCACCAGCATGATTAAGTATTTCAGTTATTCTTTTTTGCATACCTGAGACGACTAACTCTTCCCCAGTCGGTGAGTCAGACAAACTGCCTAAAGGTTTTAGGGCTCTTGGGATGATGCTTAACACTTGGCTTCCTCTGACAAAAGCAGCTTCTGAGACCAATTTTGATAACCCTCGATTACTTCCTCCATATACCAAGTGTAATTTTCTCTTTGCTATACTTCGACCAAGATCTATAGCTGCCTCAACGAACTCTTTATGTTTGCCATAGTGAAATCCAGAAAGCACACAAATGTTCTTGAATTGTCTATTGGGAGTAGCTGCTATTGGGATACTTTCCAAAAATAATTTATGAGTGCGTAACAAAAAATCATATTTAAGAATCTTGATAACAGTGGGTCACAACTGTGTATGAGGTAGCATGTCAGTGTCAAATAACGCGTAAAGCACATGGCTCGCGAGTAAAAAAGGAAACAGTAAAAAGAAAAAAGAAATAATGATGAAATAAAATTATTAAAGACAATAATGCAAATGATAAAACAATAGTGAAATAAAATAACAGTGAAGTAAAAAGATATTTACAGGTAGTTGCGACTGTGGCTCACATCTTCCTCTGGTTTTACATCTAGAAACGGCTTGAACGCCCTCTATGGGTCGAGGATAAACTTCCCATCCAGTTTTCTTATAAACTGGTAAACAGGGTTGTTTATAGTTAGATTCCCGAGACTATATCGTGGATGCTCTTTATGGAATAATGGTCATAACTAGAGAATCGCTCCTTGCACATATCGACTGGGATGCATTTCAAGAGACAAAAGGATATCATCCAATGACTCCTTATTCAAACCATCCCTAATGAATTGAATCTTATCTTCCCTATTATCAGATACCATTCCTAAAGAGCATGGTTTTTTATCGCAACTCATTCGGGCATACTTATGACAAGCAACAAAAATTCCTTAAGCTCTTCGTTTTCTTGCAAAATTTCCTTTACCACAACCAGGCATGTATGCAATACATTTTGGAGGTAACTCACCTGCCAATCGTACTTTAGCCTCGATTAACCAATGGATGTCAGCAAGTATGTTATTCCTCATGAGCAATCGCATGCATTCGGACTGAGCTTTATAGATTGTAAGAAGGGCATTCTGAGGAAGTGAAGGGAATCGATTGTGAAACTTTGCTAGAATCTCGTTTGTGTCCATACATTTGCCTCATAATATCAGTTATTATGGGAAACTGAAGTAATCGCCTTGATTGTCACAGAGTACCGTTATCCCCCACTTCACCGGGGTAACAAACTAAAGCACACAATCAAAGAAAAATAAACTAAAACACATAAAGAAAATTACAATCGTCCTCTTATTGAATTTACCTCAAGCTCCAACTGGATGTTGTAGACACTTCTCTCAATGTCTCTGAGTTGGCTTTCTAAATCCTCAACATAGGATACTAACTCTGGTGGTTGCAGAGCCCAAATATGATGTGTTTTACAAAATCGAATCTGCCTTTTGAGATGAGATTTTACACGTTGAAGTGGTTTACGAATGTCCAGGAGGAACTGTTTAGCTATGGAACTCATGATTAACAATGATAAGAGAAAACTTAATGGTTAAACAAACACACTTATGCAAAAATAATTTCAATTAGCAAAAGAATAATAAAAAGAAAAGAAAAAAATCAAATCACCGAAAAAAAAGAAAGAAAAACTCAATTCAAATCTAGTGGGTCACTCAAATTTATTTCGGTGTCCTCTCCATGTGGTTGGTACTCTAGATATGGCTTTAATCTTTGACCATTAACTTTAAACGTGAGATGTTCTTTGGGTCCTTAATTTTAATTGTCCCATGTGGAAAAACAGTGTGAACAATAAAGGGGCCAGACCATTGAGAGCGTAACTTACCTGGGAATAGGTACAAGCGAGAATTGAGTAAAAGCACTTTCTGACCTAGAGTGAAAGATTTTCTCATAATTTGCTTGTCATGAAAGACTTTCATTCGCTGCTTGTAAATCTTGACATTTTCGTATGCGTCATTGCGAATTTCTTCAAGTTCTGTCAGTTGTAATCTTCTTTCTGAGCTAGCTTGTTGCATGTCAAAGTTGAATTTGTTGATGGCCCAATATGCATGATGCTCGAGTTCCACAGGTAGGTAGTAAGCTTTTCCATACACTAGCCTGTAGGGTGATTGTTGGTTGATTTATATAATCAATTATTATCAATGCCAATGTGCAAGTATACACAACAAGTAATAAAGTGATAAGTGTTCAAGATCGTCTCCACAGGGAATAATGTTACTCAAAATGCTAAAGCAATCACAATAATGCACGTCAACTAAAGACCAAAACAAACAATTGCCAAATAATTCTATCGTAAATAATAATTGTGAAAGATGGGAATTAAAGCAATATCGTAATAAAATAAACTTAATTAAATATGTCCAAGGTTCAATTGAGAATATAGTAGTTGAATGATCAAACTCTCCTAATGGGGTGACTGTTGATTACCAAATTAGCACCAGTTGTTATGATAAGTGCTGCAGCACTAGGTAGAACAAATCTGCATTCGCAGCTATCGCATGTTGGAAATCTCATACCTTTAAATCTACTAACAATGACCAGTTGCTCATAAATTTAATGTATGGCTTTATGATCTTTAATGTCTCTACCCTACAAGGTGAACACCTATGTCTAGGATATCACAAATCTTAATTTCAAGCATTGCCCTTATGGGATTTAAGATAACCTAATCTAGGAAACTCAATTTAAGAACAAGTAATACTCTAATAATGTATGCTAAGACATGCCCTTTTGCTGCTCTATCTTAACTGAAACTATTAAATGGGTGGTCAACCGAAATAACAATTATGTCATAAAAACTATTAGAGTATAATGCTACAACATTATCATAACATCATATAAGAACAGTCAAGAACCCATTGGATTATTTCTCACTCAACGACAAGTAAATTTAGTTCATATTCTAAATAAGAAAAATAAAACATAAATATACTGATCATAGAATACATCCAATCAATCAAAGGAAGAAAGATAATATGAGTTGAGCACAATGAAAGTCTAAGGATCCTCTTCGGTACTTCAATGATGCCGAACAGCCCTCCTTAATCTTGATCTTCTTCTTGCCTTTGTAATTGTTTTTTAATGATAATTCCACCGTCGCTTCTATGTGGTGCATGCCTCCTTTATATATTTCCAAATTAGGTTTTCTGAACCAACGCCCATGCGCGTGCCTGTGTTTAAATTAGGAAACATGCAGATTGTAATTTAATTGCTGACCCGCGCCTATATTTTCTCCTGCGCTTCTCCCAGATTGCTGCAGTATTGGTTGCTCTAACATCCGCAACAGCACTTGTGTCATTTCCGATTGTGCTTTCCTTCTTTTGTGATCATCTTCTTTCCTCCTCTTTTTCATCTAATGTTTTCGCATCTTTTTATGAATTTAAAACCTACAAATTAAAACCTGTTTTTAGCATAAATTACTATGATTCAAGCAAAACTTGTTAAGACTCAACTAAAATGAATGTTTATGCAAACGTTCACCAAAATGTAATCAAAATACATTATTTGCTTTCTAAATGGCCTTTATTCAAGTTTAGAACAGATGTAATAACTCTCATTTCCTGGAGTTATCATACCCCCAAACTTAAACTGTTACTTGTCCTCAAGTAATGACACCTACTAATATTTCCCGCAAACAAACATGCACACAACTTCAGCTCTTTTATCAAATTTGCAAAGATTCTTTCAACTTCAGATCATAATCCCAATCATACAAAATGCCCATAGTAAATCAGTTCTAGACTTAAGCTTCTTTCTGTCCATATTGTGTGTGTGCTGCCTTTGTGATTAAATTCCAGAGATGCTGTAACATTACCAAAGGGCTGCAGAAATTTCAGCATTGATATACTTCATGCTTACAAGAGGTAACATAATTTTCACATATTCAAACTGTGATAGCTTTAATATTGATAACCTGGGGGATAATCAACCTCCTCACTGTAATATTTATTTTTCATGTGAATGTCAATCATTTGTAATGATGACACCCAATTACTCAAGCCATGCTCAGATCAGAGTTGCTGCAGCAATATTTGTAGTATAATCTTATCTCGAGGTATCTTTGACTCAAGGCTGAACATGAGCGTCATGAACAGACCTGGCTACTCAATGCCTTAGACAGAGGATTTTTTTTTTTATATATATGCTACAACACTGCTCATAACTCTCGCTACTTTTTTACACACTTCTGCATATGAGGTGCATACTCAGATCTGGTTACTCAGCAACTTAAGCCATTGGAGTAGAGTTTTATTTTATAAATATCACAATCAATCAATATGCTTCTCCCTTTAAACTTAAGATATTTTTTACTCTTTTGGTTTTGCTCTAGCAGTCTCATACAACTCAATCAAGGGCTAAGTGTTGGGATAAAATTTCACTTCTATCTATAACTATCTCTACTTGGCATTCTCATAAATACTTAATAACACTCAATTTATCTTCATTAGGTTTTCAAATCCTTACACAAATAACAGATAATAGAGCTTCGCACTACACAAACATAAACACATACATAAAACACATGCATTCGGAAACAACCCCCCCAAACTTGAGAGATGTTGTGTCCTCACAATCAAACAAAATACAAACACACAAATGGAGAAACAAATCATTTTTTAAAAGAAGGAAACTAGTGAGAGAAAAGTACTCCCCTGTGGTGGGGATTACAGACATGATGTGATGTTATCAGTGCTTCTTGGAGGCACTGCGCAACTTATCCTTTGGTGACGCCTTTGGGGAGGTAGTTGGCAATGTCTTTGTCTTTTTCGCTGCAGGGCTAGTGAGAGGGGTGTGGCTGGGGTTGCTGTAGTAGTACTCGCAGATGTACTGCCTTTTCGTTTGTTGGGTTGTCTTGGACTGGTGCGGATAGGCTGGCTAGGACTTGGCTGTGGAGTCTTTTGAGTCAATGCGTCAGCTGCTTGGCCCTCGGCTGTGATGGCAGCTATTACCTCAAGTAGTTGCTGGGCTTGCTTAGATGTCGGCATGGCTCTAGCTGTTGCAGCAGCTAACTCAGCATCAACTTGCTCCATTTCATCGTCAGAGGCTGGAGGTGTTGCCATTTTTGCTTTACCCTTGGCCTTTCTTTTGCCTACAAAGACTGGAATAAGAGGTTCAACGTCAAGGTCTTCCTCCTCCTCTTCTTAAATAATGTGCTGCTTCTTATTTTTGTACTGGGTGGGGATGGGTGGTTCCTCACGTTCTTGCTCTGAATTATCCTCTGCCTTTGAGGGTGAGCTATTAGTCTCAGATTTGTCACCTTCGTCCTCAGGTGGGTCAGATGGTTCAGCATCTTCTGAGTCAACTTCTGCTGGTGGTTCAGCTGCAGCTTGCTCTGCTGGTTTATCTAAAGCAGTGGCTTTTTCACTGATTTCTGTTGGAGCACTTGTGGTGCTCGTGTCAAAATTGGATTGATAGAGTAGGGAAGCAGGGAAGTTCCAATGATTGTGTTTCATGTACCTAGCAAATTTGTGTAGTTTTCCATCCAGGTGTTGTAGATAGCTCCAAAACTGACCATTTTCCCTCTGCTGAGCTTCCACACATTGATTGATACTAGTGCTAAGTGCTTGGATGGTCTGTTCTAAGCCAAGAGTTCGTTGTGCTCCTGTTACAGCAGCTGGTTTAGTGGTTGTTTCAGCACTCTCGCCAGCAACTCTTTTAATTGTTCGTGCCATAAAGGCACCCTTATTCTTGACATGATCATCGCTGGCTTCAAGACGAACACCTGAAACTACACAAATGCTGGTGACAAGTGAAGGAATTATCAAAGCAACAGTTCGATGAGTTTTGGCTGCACATTCTTGGATTTCTTTTGCAATGATGCTACCCACATCTATGGGGAGCCCTCTAACAAGGACATATAGCAAAATCAATCTTTCTTGTGAAACCGTAGTAGTGTGAGTGGTGGGCATAAGTCTAGATTTCAAAAATTTCACCCACACCTTCGCAATAGGTTTTAAATCTATCATGTTAACTACACGCCCTTCCTCGTTAACGCATGATGCCCCTTCGATTATAAGAGTTGTAAAAATGGTGGTCCACTTTTTTGGGGTTAACTTGTCACGCAATTTAGCATACTCACAAGTAATCTTAGCAGGTAAGTTATAAAAAGCATTGATAACATGAGAGTCCAATGGGACAAGTGTATTTCTTACCCAGATGTTGTGCTGATCAGGGCTTACCATATTGGCAGAAAATTCTTTTACCACCGGTAGTACAGGATTGCGAGGGTGTTTGCAAAACTCTAGCCATCCTCGCTTTGTTGTAGCATTATGAATTGTTTTCACAATTCCAGTGGGTTAGTCTGGAAATTGAAACCTTTATTCTTCCAGAATCCTGCGTGGCTCTATGAATTCTTTGTATTTTTCTTCGGCATGGTAACTCTGGAACCGTGATAGATCTTTGAGGCGGCTCGTTGTTTTCTTATATCGCAGCATTGTTGTAGCAGTAACAAAGTTAGGCTACTGTTCCTGAGAACCAAAAGAGAAGAAGTGTTAAAGAATTAGGAGAGTTGGACTTGCGAAGGAGATGGGGAATAGTGGCTTGGACACTAAGCACAGTGACTCCTTTTTATAGTGGGCTGTAATTTGAAGATAACTACAATAATTAGAGATAATTGAGGGAATAAAATATTTGAATTAATTGTGCATATCCCAAAATTATCGGTTATTGATATTAAAGTTATGATTTCGGAGATTTGTTTCAGCAATTTCTATCCATATCCGAGCGTCCATCTGTCGCGATTTCATCTCCAACGGTAAGTGAAAGCTCTAGCCTTTAATTTACTGTAACGGGAAAATTTGTTGCTGCAGCCCCTCATTTGCTTATTCCAACAACGGACACAGAATCCATACCAAAGTGTCTGACACGTGGTTGTTGTCCTCTGAATTCTGCCAGCAGACACTTGCACTTGTCAATATGAAATTCAATTGTCACATTATTTCAAATTAAAATTAAGTCTAAAATTATTAAAATAAGGTAGATTAAATTGAATCAAAAAGAAGGAATGCAATAATGTAAAAGATTAAAAATGAATGGTTAACATGGCAAAACAAGATTTAATAAAATGGTAAAGAGGAAGAGCTGTCCATAAAACCAAAGGATATCAAAATTGGTTTGTAGTGGCTGCTTCCTCAATGGGCTGCCTCTTATGAAGCACTTGATTTAAGGTCCTTCAGCCTTACCTTCTGTCTTTGCTCAATAGTGGGGTTCTTGAAGAGATAACACCTCCTTTGACCCTTCTGCTGCTGGGTGTATGTAATGCTTAACCTTGTGCCCATTAACCTTGAATTTGTGACCCGTTTGTTCATCTAAAAGATCAACAGCTCCATGAGGGTAAGATTTCAATAGCTTAAATGGGCCAGACCATCGTGACTTGAGCTTTCCCGGAAACAACCTTAGTCTTGTATTGTGGAGCAACACTAATTGACCAGGGATGAATTTCCTGTGTTGAATATGCTGGTCATGCCAATTTTTTGTTCTCTCTTTATAAATTTTTAAATTTTCAAATGAAAACAACCTTAATTCATCAAGCTCACAAAGTTGAAGCTTCCTTTGTTCTGCAGTAGCATGCATGTCCCAATTTAGTTTATTCAGTACCCAGTGTGCTTTATGCTCTAGCTCTAGGGGCAAATGACAAGCTTTGCCATAAACAATTTGGTAAGGAGACATGCCGAGTGGGGTTTTGTATGCTGTTCTGTAGGCCCGTAAAGAGTCATGCAAATGTAAAGACCAATCCTTCCTTGTTGGGTTCACCACTTTTTCTAAGATCTTTTTAATTTCTCTGTTGGACACTTCAGCCTGACCATTGGATTGTGGGTGATATGCTGTTGCTATTCTGTGTCTGACTCCATATTTCATCATTGCTGAAGCAAAGATTTTGTTGCAAAAATGTGCGCCTTCGTCACTAATGATTGCTCTAGGAGTACCAAACCTAGAGAAAACATTTTTTTTTAAGAAAAGTCACCGCGGTTAAACAATCAATCCCCGGCAACGGCGCCAAAAACTTATTAGTTGATTTATATAATCAATTATTATCAATGCCAATGTGCAAGTATACACAACAAGTAATAAAATGATAAGTGTTCAAGATCGTCTCCACATGGATTAATGTTACTCAAAATGCTAAAGCAATCACAATAATGCACGTCAACTAAAGACCAAAACAAATAATTGCCAAATAATTCTATCGTAAATAATAATTTTGAAAGATAGGAATTAAAGCAATATAGTAATAAAATAAAATTAATTAAATGTGTCCAAGGTTCAATTGAGAATATAGTAGTTGAATTATCAAACTCTCCTAATGGGGTGATTGTTGATTACCGAATTAGCACCAGTTGTTATGATAAGTACTGCAGCACTGGGTGGAACAAATCTGCATCCGCAGCTATCGCATGTTGGAAATCTCATACCTTTAAATCTACTAACAATAACCAGTTGCTCATAAATTTAATGTATGGCTTTATGATCTTTAATGTCTCTACCCTACAAGGTGAATACCTATGTCTAGGATATCACAAATCTTAATTTCAAGCATTGCCCTTATGGGATTTAAGATAACCTAATCCAGGAAACTCAATTTAAGAACAAGTAATACTCTAATAATGTATGCTAAGACACGCCCTTTTGCTGCTCTATCTTAACTGAAACTATTAAATGGGTGGTCAACCGAAATAATAATTATGTCATAAAAACTATTAGAGTATAATGCTACAACATTATCATAACATCATATAAGAACAGTCAAGAACCTATTGGATTATTTGTCACTCAACTACAAGTAAATTTAGTTCATATTCTGAATGAGAAAAATAAACATAAATATACTAATCGCAGAATACATCCAATCAATTAAAGGAAGAAAGATAATATGAGTTGAGCACGATGAAAGTCTAAGGATCCTCCTCAGTGCTTCAATGATGCCGAACAGCCCTCCTTAATCTTGAACTTCTTCTTTCCTTTGTAATTGTTTTTGAATGATAATTCCACCATCGCTTCTATGTAGTGCATGCCTCCTTTATATATTTGCAAATTAAGTTTTTCGAACCAACGCCCATGCGCGTGCCTGTGTTTAAATTAGGAAACATGCAGATTGTAATTTAATTGCTGACCCGTGCCTATATTTTCTCCTGCGCTTCTCCCAGTTTGTTGCAGCATTGGTTGCTCTAACATCCGCAACGGCGACTTGTGTCATTTCCGATTGTGCTTTCCTTCTTTTGTGATCATCTTCTTTCTTCCTCTTTCTCATTTAATATCTCTGCATCATTTTATGAATTTAAAACCTACAAATAAAAACCTGTTTTTAGCACAAATTACTATGATTCAAGTAAAACTTGTTAAGACTCAACTAAAATGAATGTTTATGCAAAAGTTCACCAAAATGTAATCAAAATACATTATTTGCTTTCTAAATGTCATTTATTCAAGTCTAGAACAGATGTAATAACTCTCATTTCCTGGAGTTATCAGTGACATCCCAATCGGGGTCTTGAAAGCCGTTCTATATGCCCATAATGCATCATCAAGTCTAAATGACCAATCTTTTCTGTCTGGCCTCACCGTCTTTTCTAATATATGCTTTATTTCTCGATTAGAGATCTCAACTTGGCCAGTTTGTGAATGATTAAATACTTTGTCAAAAGAGCTTTGAATGCTTTGTTACAAAAGTGGGCGCTGCCATCAATGATTATTGCTTGAGGAAATCCAAAGCGTGAAACAATATTATTTTTAAAAAATCCTATCACCACCTTGTGATCATTAGTTCTACATGGAATTGCTTCTACCCATTTCAATACGTAGCCAACAGCAACTAATATGTATTGATGGCCAAAAAAATAAGGAAAAGGTCCCATGAAGTCGATACCCCACACATAAAAAATCTCAACCACTAAAATTAAATTTAGTGGCATCAGATTCCTTTGTGTAATGCTCCCCATTCGTTGACACCTATCACATGAAGAACAGAAAGTGTAAGTATCTTGAAATATAGTTGGCTAATAGAAACCACATTGTAAAAATTTAGTCGCTATTTTCTTAACGCTAAAATGGCCTCCACAAGTTTGTTCATGGCAGAATGAAAGAATATTCTAAATTTCATTTTCTGGGACACATCGTCTAACAATTTGATCTGCACAATACTTGAACAAATAACGGTCATCCCAAAAGAAATTCGTTATTTCCACAAAATATTTGGCTTTGTCTTACTTGGTCCAATGCTCTGGAAGTTGACCTGTAACAAGATAATTAACAATATCAGCATACCACGGTAATATTTCCACACTCATCAATTGTTCATCTAGGAATGACTCATTCAATGTTAATGGTTCTGTAATTTTGTCAAAATGGAGATTAGAGAGATGGTCTGCCACAACATTTTTTGTGTCTCTCTTATCCTTAAATTCCAAGTCGAATTTCCTACAAAAGTAACACCCAACGAATTAGTCTAGCTTTTGCATCTTTCGTTGTGAGAAGATATTTAAGAGCAGCATGATCGGTGAACACAATTATTTTACAACCAATGAGATAAGATTGAAATTTTTCCAATGCAAACACTACTGCTAACATTTCTTTTTTAGTAGTTGAATAATTCAACTGTGTATCATTCAATGTCATACTAGTATAGTAAAATAACATGGGGAATTCGATCAATTCTGTCCTAAAACCGCTCCTACTGCATAATCAGATGCATCACACATGAGCTCGAATGGTAAGCTCTAATTTGGAGGCTGAATGATGGGTGATGATGTCAACAATTGCTTTAATTTTTCAAAAGCCACAAGACATAAATCATTAATGATAAAAGGTACATCCTTAGCAAGTAGATTGCATAAGAGTTTAGAAACTTTGCAAAAATCTTTAATGAAACATCTATAAAAACCAGCATGCCCAAGGAAAGATCTTACTTCTCTGACTGTTTTGGGTAGAGGAAGATTAGAAATGAGATCCACCTTGGCTTTGTCAACCTCAATACCTTTGCTCGAAATGATGTAACCGAAAACAATACCTTGTTTTACTATAAAATAGCACTTCTCCCAATTTAAGACTAAGTTCTTCTCGATACATCTCTGCAGAACTAGTGTTAGATGATGTAAACAATGATTAAATGAATCACCAAAGACAGAAAAGTCATTCATAAAGACTTCAGGAATCGTTTAACCATATCAGAAAAAATGCTCAACATGCATCGTTGAAATGTAGCAGGTGCATTACATAATCCAAATGGCATCCTCCTATATGCAAAAGTGCCAAAATGGCAAGTGAAAGTGGTATTCTCTTGATCTTTTGGTGCTATGGGATTTGATTGTATCCTGAGTAGCCATCTAAAAAGTAATAAAATTCATGGCTTGTTAATCTATCAAGTATTTGATCGATAAATGGTAAAGAAAAATGGTACTTACGTGTGACAGAATTCAACTTCTATAATCAATGCATACAGGGCATCCTATAGTTACTCTAGTTGGTATTAATTCATTATCAGCATTGGTAACTACTGTGACTCCTGACTCTTTAGGGACAACTTGTACAAGACTGGCCCATGAACTATCAGAAATTGGATAAATGATACATACGTCTAATAGCTTAAGGACTTCAGTTCTAACAACTTCTTTCACGTTAGGATTTAACCGACATTGCATTTCCCTAGTAAGTTTAGCATTTTCATCAAGGTGAATGTAATGTATGCAGTTTACTGGGTTTATACCTTTGATGTCTGCTATGGTCCATCCTAATACTCCTTTGTGCTCTTTTAAAACATCCAACAACTTACCTTTTTGTTCGTCATTTAGGGATGATGAGATGATTACCAGCAGAACACTTTCTTCTCCCAAAAACGCATATTCTAATATGTTGGGTAATGGTTTGAGCTCGAGTTTCGATGGTGATTCCGATGATGGGATGAGTTTCTTCTCTGATGATGCTAGTTGTTCAACTCTTGACTTTCATTTATTAGTGTCCATGGATGATGCTGAGTCAGGTAGGACGTTGACCTCATCGACTGATATATCAATATCAAAATCCAAACCAAAGTGAGTCAAACATGTTTGTAAAGGGTCATCGCTAAGGTTTGAAAGAAAAGTGTCGTCAACTAATGTTTTAATTAAATCCACATCAACAATTCCATCATCTGTATTATGAGGTTATTTGGCAATGTTGCCAAGAAAGGTCCTGCATTGAATGTCGTAGAAGGAAAACTGCATATTTCTAGTCCTGCATTGAATGTGAGCATCCGCAGTTGCCAAGAAAGGTCGGCCTAGAATAATAGGGATGTGCTTCCTTGAATCCTCTATTGGTTGAGTGTCAATTACAATGAAATCAACAGGAAAATAAAAATTGTCTACCTGAATAAGCACGTCCTCCACAATACCACGAGGTATTTTCATGAATCGATCTGCAAGTTGTAACACCACTGGAGTTGGGTGTAATTCTCTCAGTCCAAGTTTCACGAAAACTAAGTAAGGTAACTGATTTACACTAGCTCCTAAATCCAACAAAGCATTCTCAATTGTGTGGTTCCCTATACTACATGAGATAGTGAGGGAGCCTGGGTCTTTGCATTTTCAAGGAATTTTGTGTTAGAGTATAGAACTAATGTTTTCTGTTAAAAATGCCTTCTTTTGAACATGAATGTTTCTCTTTTTAGTACAAAGGTCTTTAAAAAACTTGGCATAAGATGGAACTTGTTTTATAGCATCAAGTAAAGGGATGTTGACACTTACCTGTTTGAAGATTTCAAGAATCTCACCTGTGGATTTTTCCTTCTTTCCTTTAGCTAATCTCTGAGGAAAATGAGCTTTGGGAACGTATTCTCATGGGTTAGTTTCTTCTTTCTCCTCCGGTGGTGAGCCCTCAATACTCATAGGTACAATTTGATTTGTTTTTGTCACCAGCATCTCCACTTTGTTGTCGACTTCTTTTCTTTTTCACAAGGTCATGACTGCTTTGACCTCTCCATGCTGCTGTGGTGAACTGGTACTTGCTTCATGTACTACTTTAGGATTAGGCACTAGTTGACTTGGAAATTTACCTTTCTCAACAGTCATTGCCAAGGTCTGAACTCAAGAAGCAAGTAGTCCCACCATCTTCTCGAGGCTTGAAACTGATTAGGCTTGTGAGTTGAAGCTTGTTCTCATCTCATTTCGTATTTCATCAATGGTGTGGTTCTGTTGCTCGATTGTGGAGTGAGTAATATTCTTGAAATTCTGGAGTGAACCTCCCATGGTCTGGGTTGAGAGTAGTTCTAATTCTGATTGAATGGTCTAAATGGGGGCTGAGAGGCTTGAGGAATTTGAAGAATTTATTGCATTGGTGGAGCTGGAGCTGCTGGTCCATTTTGTTGGAATCCTTGAGACCATGAAAAATTGGGGTGGTCTCTCCATCCAGGATTATATGTGTTAGAGTATGGGTTGTAATTTGATGGTTTTCCCATTACTCCTATGGCATTGGCTTGATCTGGATATGAGTCATGGTCATGTGGTTCTGTTGATTTAGCAATTGTCAATGATGCTATTTGTCGGGAAAGGCCTTCAACCATCTCTTTGACTTCTTTGATTCTCGAAGTTGACTCGCCAATGTGAACATCATTGACTCCCTTAATTCTTCTAGTATTCCTGAGTGATCAACTCCGGTGTTGGGAATTATCCCTTGTCGCTGGAAGAATTCCCAATTTTCTGATGTATTTTTTGACATTAGCTTTCCTCCACTTGTTGCCATTAGCCATTTTTGCACATTCGGCAATAATCCCTCCAAAAAGTATTGGCATTGGTGCCATTTCTCGTACCCATGATGTGGACACTTCAAGAGTAGCCCATTGAATCGCTCCCATGTTTCGAAAAACTGCCCGTCCTCTCTCTAGGTAAACTCTGAAATTTCTCTGCGAATAGCATTGGTTTTATGCACTGGGAAGTATTTATTTAAAAATTTCGTTACCATTTGTTCCCATTATGTAATGCTATTAGCAGGCAATGTATTGAGCCATTAACAAGCTCTATCCTTTAAAGAAAATGAGAATAGTCTAAGTTTAATATCATCATCTGAAAAATTCTCATATTTAAATATTTGACAAACAGCATGAAAATCATTCAAATGATTATATGGGTCCTCATTTTCTAGGCCATAAAATGTTGGGAGATAATTTAGCACACTAGGTTTTAATTCAAAACTCCTAACAGCTACATTTGAGTATCTTATACATGATGTGCTCAAATTAGCTAAGAGGCTAAAGTAGTCTTTAAATGACCTCTCATGTGGTGGTGCTTGTTATTGCAAATCCATTTTATTTTTAACGTGTTTGTGTGTGCGCAGTGTTTTTTCTAATTCAAGGTCTATAGGCTCAAGATTAAGTAATAATGACCTTCGACCATGCATGCAAAGAAAATAAATAAATGGGAACAAAACAAATAAAAATAAAGAAGAAGGAGAAATTACAGTACTAATCTTATCACGCTATTAAAACCTTTATATAAAAACACTAAAACAAATACATGAAATAAATAAATTAAAAATAAATTAATAAGATAAACAAAAATTACAAAGAAAAATAACTTGAAAATTAAATTACAAAACTTTAAAGAAGAGAAAAAGAAAAGAAATTATTTCCTCTAAATGCATATTCATTTTTATCTTTTTTTTTAATAAAAAAATGCAAGAAAATAAAAAAAAGAAATTATTTACAAAACTTAATTCTACAAATTAAAATAACTTACCTTCCCAGCAACGGCGCCAAAAACTTGTTGTGCAAATTTTATTGAACTCGCAAGTGTACGAATCTATTGTAGAATAGATCAATGGTGACGAGTGTCGATCCCACGAGGAGGTGGATTTTAATTATGTGTAGAATTAATTTTCTATGAAGATGGTTGGATTTGTGGTGAAAGTGACTTAGATTATTCTAAAATTGGAATTGTAATGATGAGAATAAATTGAAGATAAATCTATTGAAATGACGTACTTGGGTATCTGGATCCGTATCAACATGCACCATGGGATAAATATTCCTTATTAATGCCAATTAAATTATGAGGGGGTTTTCCACATCTCATGAACCACGCTCTAATCAATATGGTGCTAAGGGTTTATCGTGCCAAATAATAATAACATTATACTGGGGAGCCGGTGAAACTGGGACGGTATCTAAACAAGATTATTATTATTTGTCAACGAGAAGTCAAAACATCTACAAAAACTAGAGAGGAAGAGAAAATAAATTTACCAAATAAAGATCATGACACATGTTGAGACTTCATCTTCAACCCAAGCTTAAAAGAAAATTAGCTACTCATAATTGAACTTGGGGCAAAATGAAAATTTATTAAAATACGTAGAAAATATAAGATGAAGAAGGAATTACAGAAAATGGAGCCCAAAAATTGATTCAGAGATACCAAATTAGGAGGGAGACCCCCTTTTTATAGATACATTGAGTAAATCATGACCATCGGATTAAAAACAGTTTCGACGCTCAGGATTTTGATATTGAATGATTTGATTCTGTTAGCACTGTAGTGAATTCTGATGTTTTTATTTTCTGGGTTTTTGATGTTATTATATTTCATACGTTTTTGTATTTCATTGGAGATATCATGAATATATTGACTGGTTCAGTTTCATTTATGATAAAAATGTTAGAGATTATTGAATTTGATTTTGTTGTCATGAGTAAACTTTTATTGTTTTGAATATGGATTAGGCGTTTGCCGTTTGTATGATATGAATTTATTTAATATGTTTTATCAGGAAAATAGTAAAAAATGGTGCAATATAACTTTAAGAAGATTACCGTGGTACCCAATGGGAAAGACATTGTCGACATTATTCTATCCCGTACTCAGCGGCAAACACCAACTGTTGTTCACAAAGGGTATTCAATTACTCGTCTCCGTCGGTTTTACATGCGTAAGGTGAAATACACTCAACAGAATTTTTTTGAGAAGCTATCTACGATCATAGATGAATTTCCTCGCCTAGATGATATCCATCCTTTTTATGGAGATCTTTTGCATGTCCTTTACAATAAGGATCATTATAAACTTGCACTTGGCCAAATAAATACTGCAAGGAACCTTATTAGCAAGATTGCTAAAGACTATGTGAAGCTGTTGAAGTACGGTGATTCGTTGTATTGTTGCAAGTCGCTTGAGGTTGCTGCTCTTGGCCGTATGTGTACGGTGGTGAAGAGAATAGGCCCTAGTTTGGCTTATTTAGAACAGATCAGACAACACATGGCAAGGTTGCCTTCAATTGACCCAAACACTCGTACAATCTTGATTTGTTGGTACCCTAATGTTGGCAAGAGCTCATTTATGAACAAGATCACAAGGGCTGATGTGGATGTACAGCCTTATGCTTTTACTACAAAGTCACTCTTTGTTGGTCATACAGATTATAAGTACCTGAGGTATCAAGTGATTGATACTCCAGGGATCTTAGATCGGCCTTTTGAGGATCATAACATTATTGAAATGTGCAGTATAACGGCGCTGGCACATCTACGATCTGCCGTATTGTTCTTCTTAGACATATCTGGGTCGTGTGGTTACAGTATTGCTCAACAGGCAGCTCTTTTCCACAGCATTTAGTCTCTGTTTATGAATAATGTAAGAGAGATTGTAACATCTTTCAAGTTTGTTTGGTTTGATATTCTGGACGAAAACGGTTTGCCGTTTATTGAGAAAACGGCTAACCGTTTAAGTCCAGAGAGCATGTTTTATGTCCTAGAATAAACGGCTCACCGTTTATTGAGAAAACGGCTAACCGTTTATTTCCAGAAAGTTGTCAATTGAAAAACGGTTAGCAAGATTGAAAAGATTTCAATTGTAAATCGATGCATTTTCAAACCAAAAGAGTTTTTTCGAAGAAGTACCATTTCTAATGGTTGTATTCTTTCAAATAAACATCTTATTCATAAAAAGAAAGACATACAATAAGATCATAAATCAGATTTTGTAGGTTTCATATATGTTCTGGAAATACAATCTTATTTGCTAGAGATTGTATTCAGGATTTGATATATCTTGGGGGTAATTTGCCATTAATACTCTATAGCAAACCAAGATTGGAGAGGGCAAATAAAACCTTAAAGGAAAGTGTGCAAACACGTCTCAAATCCTAAGAAATTTTCTTTGTTCTTTGCCTCCATATTCTTAATATTCTCTAACAAATAAGCCCTTGATTATTGTCTGCAACAAGACTGATTTGCAGCCACTGGATGGGATTTCGGAGGAAGACAAGAAATTGGTCATGGAGATGAAAGCTGAAGCAATGAAGACTGTGATGGGTCAGGGAGGTGAAGTTGGTGATGATGAGGGAGTGCTATTGACAATGAGCACTTTGAATGAAGAGGGGGTAGCTGCTGTGAAGAATGCAGCTTGTGATAGGTTATTGAATCAAAGGGTAGAATTAAAGATGAAAACCAAAAAGATAAATGACTGCTTGAATCGCTTTCATGTTGCAATACCAAAGCCGCGTGACCAGAAGGAAAGACCACCTTGTATCCCTCAGGCTGTTTTGGAAGCTAAAGCTAAGCAAGCAGCTGAGAAGGAGAGGAGGAAAACTGAGAAAGACTTGGAGGATGAGAATGGTGGAGCTGGTGTATATTCTGCCAGTTTGAAGAAGAATTATATCTTGGCTAATGAAGAATGGAAAGACGATGTAATGCCCGAAATTCTTGATGGTCACAATGTGTATGACTTTGTTGATCCTGATATCTTATTGAGGCTCGAAGAGCTGGAACGAGAAGAAGGTCTTAGGGAGGAAGAAGAGGAAGACGATGATTTTGAAATGGATGGCAAGGAGCTGACGCCAGAAGAGAAAGAAGCGTTGGCAGAGATCAGGAAAAAGAAAAGCTTGCTCATCCAACAGCACAGGATCAAGAAAAGAACTGCAGAAAGTCGGCCCTCTGTATCAAGAAAGTTCGATAAAGACAAGAAGTTTACAACTAAGAGAATGGGTAGGCAGCTATCCTCTTTGGGATTGGATCCCTCTATGGCTATCGATCGTGCCCGAAGCAAGTCTAGGGGTCGCAAAAGGGAGAGGTCTGTTGACGGGGGAGACAAGGATAATGGTGCTGCTATGGATATGGACATGGACCAACCTAACAAGAAGTTGAGGTTGAGGTCAATGTCCCGACCTCTGTCAAGGTCAAGGTCACGGCCTCCAAGTGAAGTTGCCCCTGGTGAAGGCTTCAAGGATTCTGCTCAAAAGGTTAAGGCAATTAAACTCGGCAAAAAATCTGCTAAGAAGAGGAACAAGGATGCTCGTCGTGGAGAAGCTGATAGAGTTATTCCTACACTGAAGCCAAAGCATTTATTCTCTGGAAAACGTTCCATTGGAAAAACTGACAGACGTTGAAATGTTTAAGGTATATTTCTTGCATTACTCTTTGGTAACTTGCTTCAGCTTGTCTTTTGTATCTTTCTGTTCTTCTCTGTGCTTAGCTGTGCGTCTATTCCATATGAGTTTTTGTTATTTATGTTTGTAAATGAGAAAATGTTTGATATGTCAATCATCTTTAGCCATTAGAATTTGTTTGATTTTTTGCTGCTTGCTGTTTCTGTGATTATTAGATGAGAATGAAAATTTGCAGTTGCCTGACAGGTAGTTTTTTATTTAGTGGGCAGCCCTTCCTTCATTACAAGAATACACGTGAGTGCTCCTAGTTGTTTACAATCTTAAATGTGTATGTTAATCCTTACTTTCTTTCTTTTTTTTTTCTTTTTTTGGCTTTATTATTGAGACATCACATAGTTGATAGAATTGGCAATTTGAGGATTTTTACCTAGTCATACTACCGCATATTTTTTGGAGATGCATTTTCCTTTAATATTCTGCCCCTTGATGATTTTCATTGTTTTGAAAATGCTCTATGTTGGTTTATCTTAGTTGTTTATTTCATGGAAATTATCTGTAGACTTCTTGCAGCTACTTTTTGAACTCCTTTTCGTTGATGTCAATGGATATGAAATGTGCATTCTTTTCTATTCACGAGATAGTCTTTGGTGGGTGAGTTGCTCAGACAACAATGAATAACTAAGAGAATAAATGACATTTATATAAGTCAATGGACTTTAACCCCCTTAGTAGTTCTTAAATCCACTCCATATAAAAACCATCAAAGTAGTGCTGTTTTCATTTCCTTTCAGTCCTTTTTAGAGGTTTTCTTTGTAATTGCAATTTTTTTTTTTTTTGGGTCATCTCAGCAATTAATATTGTTTCTTTTCTTGCAGAGAAGAATGGTCTATGTATTGCATCGCCGGATTGAAACTTTTGAGCAATCAATATGGCTTCCCTTATTATGGAGAATGGTTTCTGTGTTGCAGTGGTGCACATACAATGGAATCGTATTTGCCATTGACTGAACTGTCTAGAGATTTTGAGTGGAGGAGTTTTCCTTTTCCTCTTTCTAAAAATGTTGTTGCCAGGGCGATTTTGAATTTGGGACATTATTTTGAGTTATGATATAATCTGAGCAGTTGTTACCTTACTGTTTTTTTATTTTTTTGGGGGATTAAAAAAAAAAAAAAGATAAAGATTTGACCTGAGTATACGTCTATGTTCTGTAGTTGCTGTTTGCTGAACTGTCGAGATTTTGGGTGGAGGAGCTAAAAATGTTAGAGCAATTTTGAATCTCTGAATCTCTGAAGGTTATTACCTTACTGTTTTTATTTGGTTGAGATAAAGATTTAACCTGAGTTTACATCTTTGTTTCATAATTGCATGGTGGCTCTAATTTCTGCCGATATATGATAATTCTTCTCCGGTTATCAAACACTTTGCAAATTACAGCCCAGTCGAGCAAAGTTAGAAGCAAAATGTATCATATATGACGAGTCTGTACAGGGCTGGCTCAATGGCATGGATCAAAAAGAAGGGATGAGACCCGAAGATGGCGAAGAGTTGGACCAGGTATTGTGCCAATTTATGCTCACTAACAACACGATTGAAAAAGGGAACTATTGATCATGAATCGAGTTTGGAGAATGCATGTTTACAAGTAGCAATTGGTTAACATTCTTTTAAGCACCAAACAGAATCTTGTAAAAAGACTTTCTTCACCGTGGTAAGCATTTCACATGTTTTTATTTTTTCGAATGATACCCTTTCCTCTTAAAAGATAGATGGATTCACTTCAATCCAACTACAGCCTGTCTTCTTCTTCAACCCCATGCGTCTTATCTCATCACGGATCTTATTAGTATCCTCCCATCTATCAGCACCAGCAAAAGTGTTTGACATTAATGCAAAAGTCCCAACGTTAACTCCCTTCTTGTTGACAAGGTCTTGCCTGATTCGATCAAACATCTCATCATTCCGATGAATTCTACAAGCATTCAGTAAAGCTCCCCAAACTGACCACTCAGCTTCGATTGGCATCTCTCTAAAGAAAGCCTCTGCTTCCTCCAAGAGTCCAGCTCTGCCATACATATCAACAACACAGGCATAATGCTGCATTTGGGGCACAATCTCGTAAACAGTGCTCATAGCTTTAAAAAGTATCAATCCTTGATCAACAAGGCCACCATGACTACATGCGGATATCAATGCGATGAAGGTTACATCATCAGGAAAAACCGCATTAATGATCATCAAAGAAAAGAGCTGCAAAGCTTGCCTGCCACAGCCGTTCATGGCCAAGCCACTAATTACAGTACTCCATGAGATCTTATCCTTGTATGCAAGCATATTAAAGACTTGAATTGCTATACCCACATCACCACATTTAACATACATGTTAATCACAGCGTTCCCCACAAGATTGCTCACAGAAAGATCATATCGAGTACTTATATAGGAATGCACATACTTACCAAAACTCAATGCACTAATCGATGAACATGCTGACAATACATTGACAAGAGTGGCCTCATTAGGCTCAGCTTCCTTTGTTTTCTCCATTTCTTGAAAAACACTCACTGCTTCTTTACAAAATCCTCTTTCTGCATAACCTCCTATCATTGTAGTCCAAGAAACCACATTTCTCTTAGGCATTTTCACAAACAAGTAACCACAACTCGCCAATGACCCACATCTTATATAAAAATCCAATATTGCATTATCCAAAATAATGTTATTTTCATTTAAATTCCTCAAGCTATGTGCATGAATAGCTTTGCCTAATTTATGGGACACTAAACTAGAACAAGCAGATAAAACACTAACAAGTGTATTAGCATTAGGCTTAACATCTATCCCACAAAACATATCAATGGCTTCTTTATGAAAACCACATTTAGAAAGCCCAGAAATGATAGTAGTCCAAGAAACAACATCTGGGAAAACTACAGAGTTAAAAATTTGATGGGCAGAAAAAATATCTTTTACAGTTACGTAAAAGTGAAGCAATGAGTTCTGGATGAATATATCATGCAAATGGCCATATTCTATGACATGGGCATGAATCTCTAGGGCTTTTTGGTGTGGATGGGCTAAGGAACATGCCTTTAAGGCTTGAGTGAAGGTGTAGTGATTATATGAAGATGGGCAGCTGAGCATTTTGTTGTAGAGTGGAATTGCATTTTGTGGGGTGGATGATTGTGTTAGAAGTTTTAGCAATATGAAGATTTGGGCATGGATTTGGTTTAGTTGTTTGAAACTGAGTGTGGGTTTTAGTGACTTTAGGCCGTTTACGGACATGTCAAAATTGTACAAGAAGAACAACTAATGTGGAGATCATGTGATGAACTAAAGCCATATTTTATCCATATTGCCTTTTCTCACCAAGGATGCTAAATATTTTTTCGTCCTATAGATAAGCTACGCTAGCTCTTTTCTTCTTTATAGCCAATTTGATAAACGTTAAGCCTAACATAAATATATAATAATCTCTTTATGAAAGCCTAAATATATAATTAATACGCACGATATGAATTAATTTGAATTAAATCATTACTAGCTTCGTTATTCTAAGTGATTATATGCTATGTGATGAAAAACTTTTTATTAAACTCTTGGATTTAAGAATTCCTATATTATTTTTTTTTCAATTACATGAGACTAATGCTCATATTATAACTCATATTATATGATATTACAATTAATATTTATAATCAGACAATTACTAGGACTAGTTTACATTAATTCTTATATAGTACTGCCTAGATTTAATTGACACAAGAAAGACCGATTAATAAAATCTCTTAGTTTGTAGGTGACAAGAACCTTATATCAAATAAAAGAGAACAAAAGAGACAAATAATTTTTGGAAAAAAGGTCCTCCCAATTTGTTGAGACATACCAGTTCTTATAGTTGTAAAATAATTCTGTACAAGGTAAGTAGAATAATCAATCCCAATAATTTGGGTATTTTACAATAAGTATACAGCTAGCCCCAAGATTACGATAGTAATCAAGTGCTTGATTTATGCAATCAAGGTATTTATTGGAGACAATATAATGTTGACAGCCTCCCTCAAATTGATGCTAGTGAATCAACAAGCTTCAATTTGCCAACCAAGAACTGATGCTGTATCTTGGTCAGGGACTTTGTAAACATATCTGCAATTTGAAATGTTGTGGACACATGAGGTAATTGAATGGTACCATCAGCATAAGCATCTCGAATATAGTGGCAGTCAACCTCAATATGTTTAGTTCTTTCATGAAACACAGGATTTTCAGCAATTTGTATGGCACTCTTGTTATCAGCATGCAATAGCGTTGGAGACGCTTGAGGAAAACCCAATTCAGATATAAGTCGTCGTAGCCATACGATTTCAGAACAAGCACCCGACATAGCTCTATACTCGGCTTCAGTAGAGGATTTAGACACCCTCTCTTGTTTTTTGCATTTCCAAGAGACAAGACTGTCACCAAGATACATACACCAACCTGTAGTTGATCGACGAGAGTCTGAACACCCAGCCCAATCAGCATCACTATAAGCTTTGAGAACAAGAGGGGAGCCAGCCTTGTAAAATAGTCCACGATTAGGAGTCCCAAGCAAATAACGGATTATTCTTTTAACTGCTGAAAGATGTAAATGTCGAGGCTCATGCATAAATTGGCTCATTAAGTTCACTGCATAAGAGATGTCTGGTCGGGTAATCGTCAAATAAATCAAACTCCCAACTAGTTTCCGATATAGTGTAGGATCAAAAAGCAAGTCACCATAATCTTTCGAATATTTAACATTGATCTCAAGTGGAGTGTTTATGACCGTTGAATCTTCAAGTCTTGCCAAAGCAATTAAATCTTTTGTGTATTTATGCTGATGGACGTAGATGCCTTCACTTGAATGATATACCTCAAGGCCAAGAAAATAAGTGAGATTGCCAAGATCTTTCATTTGAAAATATGAATGCAAAGACTCCTTAAATTGTTGGATACCAAATGTGTCAGTCCCCGTAATAATTATATCATCTATATAAACAAGAAGAATAATGATACCAGCAGCTGAACGTCGAATAAACATAGAAGGATCATTAGAGCTCTGGTGAAAACCCAACTGATGCAGTATTTGACCAAACTTTGTAAACCATGAACGTGGTGCTTGTTTAAGCCCATAAAGAGAACGTCGTAGACGACATACTTGAGCTTTTGAATTAAAGCTTACTCCAGGCGGAAGCTTCATGTAGACTTCTTCTTGTAGATCTCCATGCAAGAATGCATTTTTTACATCCATTTGAAAAAGAGGCCATGCTTGTGAACCCGCAATCGCTAACAAAATGCGAACTGTGGTCATTTTGGCCACTGGAGCAAAAGTCTCATGATAGTTTATACCATATTCTTGCCAATTCCCAAGAGCAACCAAACGAGCTTTATAACGATCCAAAGAACCATCAGCTTTTTGTTTGATAGAGTAAACCCATTTGCACCCGATTGGTGTACAACCAGCGGGACAAGAGACAATATCCCATGTATGATTTCTTCTTAACGCTTCTAGCTCTTCATCCATTGCAACCTGCCAATGTGAATATTGTTTGGCTTGGGAATAAGAGTTTGGAATACTCGTAGGTGACAATGTGGCCACAAGAGACAAGCGGTCAGGTGGTTTGATTTGTCTACTAGATCTTCGTAATGGAGGTGCAACGGATATTGTGTTTGACTCATGTGTTTCAAGACTTGGATCATGTGTTTCAGGGCTTGGATCAAGAGATAAGGAAGATTCTCGCTGAGGACCCTTTGTTTCTTCACTGTTAGTTTTGTCTCGTTGCTCACTTTCTATCCCAAGATTAAACCTTGCCTTGTTAGGAATATCACTATCAAAGTCATGAAGATTAGAACATGGAGAGAAAGAAGTAGTGACATGGGTATTTTGAAAAAAATAAATATTTTCAACAAAAATAACATTCCGAGATATGCGAGTATGACGAGCTTTGGGATCATAACAAAGGAAACCTTTGCGATCAGATGCGTACCCAAGAAATGCACATCTTGCAGATTGTGCAGTCAATTTATTTCTATCTGATGCAGAAAGATGACAATACCAAAGACAGCCAAAAACACGTAATTGAGTATAATCAGGATGTTTATTATGCAAACGGAAATATGGAGACTCATTATAAAGGTTAAATGATGGCATACAATTATTCAAGTGCGCAGCTGTAGACAAGGCTTCCACCCAAAAATGAGAAGGTACAGATGCATCAAGAAGCAAAGCACGAGTAACATCCAAAAGATGTCGATTTTTTCTTTCAGCTATTCCATTTTGCTGAGGAGTGTCTGGGCAAGTTTTTTGAGATATTATTCCTTCATTTTGAAGAAAATTTTGAAAATCATTAGACATGTATTCCCCTCCAGAATCAGATCTTAAGATTTTGATAGAAGTGGAAAATTGATTTTTTGTATATGCAAGAAAACGTTTAAAGGCATCAAATACATCAGATTTATTATGTAAAAAATAAATCCATGTGTGACGGCTATAGTCATCAATGAAGGAAACAAAATATTTCCTACGAGAATGAGAAGGAAAAGGAGATGGTCCCCAAACATCTGTATGAATCAAATCAAAACAACTTTTTACATTATTTTGATGTACTCGAAAAGGCAGTGTTTTACTTTTACCAAGTTTACAGCTATCACAATTAAATACTACATCTGAAGAATTAACAAAATCTTTATTAGAAATCAATCGACTCTTTATCAACGATAACAAAGTTTTGGTATTTGGATGACCCAAACGTTTATGCCACAATTGAAAAAGAGAAATGAAAGTAGAATAATGTGAAGAGAACAAGGCTTTATTCTTGAGATAGCCAGGCAAGCTTAGAGTAAACAGTCTTCCACATTTAGGTCCCTTCCCGATCACTTTCCCCGTTTCTTGATCCTGTACAATACAACCAGATTTTGAAAAAAAGACTGTACAATTATCTTCAACCAATTGCCCAACAGAAATAAGACTCGAAGTTAAACAAGGCACATGAAATACATTAGTTAAAGGCTAAGTATGTGGAATATCACCAATTGATTTAACAGGAACACTTTCTCCATTTGCTGTTTGAATTTCTAAATTTCCCAAGGATGGTTTCACATTGACAAGAGATGTGGATGAAGGTGTCATATGGTTGGAAGCACCAGAATCAATGTAACAATGAGATGAAGAAGCATTTTTACCTGAAACACCAAGAGCTGATAATGCTGAAAAAATCATCTGTTGTACCACTTCAGGAGTAAGGCTTGTGGAACTAGGTTCTGAATGTGAATTTGAGCTAGTAGTTTGCAAGGCTTGAGGATTTTTATTTTGAGGCCGTCGTCGACATTCATCAATCACATGTCCAGGTTTCTTGCAATAGTTACAAAATTTCTTTTTGCATTGTTTGGCTATATGTCCAAATTCTTTGCAACTATAGCATTGCACTTTGCTCATGTCCCTTGCATGTGCTTGCGATGCAAATGCCACCTCCATTGGATTAGATATCTGATTATTCTTTATTTCAAGAACAGATTGAGTTATACATCGTTGTTCTTCACGAAGAAGTTCAGCAAGACATATATCCAAAGATGGAGAAGGAATTCTGGACATTAGATTGGCACGAATAGGTTCAAAACCACGCCTTAATTTCATAAGAAACTGATCTCATTTAGACACTTCATGCACTTGTTGCAAAGTAGACAGCCCCTCTTGTGAAACAGTAGCATAAACCAATTCTTGGTATTCAGCCCATAGATTTAAAAAACCAGAATAATAATCTTGTATTGACAAGTTCCCTTGACTATATTCAGACAGCTCTAATTCAAGTTGAAAACGTCTAGCAGAGTTTTCTTGATTGCAAATTTTTTTTAAATAATTCCACATATCCTTAGAACAACGAAAAGGCCTCAAACTAAGAACAATACGAGCATCAACGGAGCTCAAAATCCAACTAATTATTTTAGCATCATTTGAATCCCATTCCTTTATTTTCACACTATCAGTTCCTTCTTGTGGCCTAGAATCAGACCCATCAACATAACCCCACAAGTCTTTTCCTTTCACAAACATGCGAAATTGAAATTCCCAAGAGAAATAGTTTTTCCCATCTAATTTGATACCCAAGGTTTCTGATTGTGACATTTTAAACACTAGAATAAAGAAAATGTTCACTTACCCAAGATGTCCCACCGACACGATTCAAACTCTCAATCAAGATTGCAACAATAAGATCTCAATTTCCACGAATGAAAGTTGATATCTCTATCCGCGAACAACACAACAACTTGCTATGATGTTATAAGAAATTTCAAGATTTTCTCTTATACATGCATAGCTCTGATACCATATCAAATAAAAGAGAACCAAAGAGACAAATAATTTTTGGAAAAAAGGTCCTCCCAATTTGTTGAGACATACCAGTTCTTATAGTTGTAAAATAATTCTGTACAAAGTAAGTAGAATAATCAATCCCAATAATTTGGGTATTTTACAATAAGTATACAGCTAGCCCCAAGATTACGATAGTAATCAAGTGCTTGATTTATGCAATCAAGGTATTTATTGGAGACAATATAATGTTGACACCTTAAATTACCAATATATTATGCTTAGATAACTAAATAAATAATTGTGTCATCTTACCTATATTTCACTTTGTAAACCACTCTATGACTATTATTATCATTAGGATAAATAAATTACTTAAAAAATTCTTAAAGAGATTGAAGGCATATCCTCCTATCATTTATTTGTCATGATTGTACTAATTACGTAACCAACTAAAACTAACTTAATTCATTATGTTCAATATTTTGAGTAGGGACGGCAAAAAAAAAAAACTCCGTGTTTGGCTCGCATTCGTGCGTTTGGCTCGCATTCGTAAAAGTTCGGAAGATTTGAATCTGAAAAAATTTAAATGTACGTATTAGAAAATGTAGATCCAGATGCTAATATTAAAGTTAAAAACCTAACATAACCCTAAAACTAAAGTACACCAACTTGGAATTTATGTGATTTTGTGATGTTTTATTTATAGATTTGTACTAACATTAGACTTTGAACTGTTGGACAATTGAATTTATATTATTTTTTATGTTTGATTTATGTTGTGATATTTTTATTTATGAGTTTATGGAGTTATTGTATGTTATTCTAAATGTTGAAAGATTGATTGTTGAATTATAACTGGATTTTCACTAATAGAAAAATGGTCTTTACTGACTTTAGAATAGTGTCAGAAATTACTTTCACTGACACTTGTTAATTGTGTCAATAATCTGGGAGTCAGAAAAATAGTGACACTTGTAAGTGGTGTCAGTGATTACTATTACTACAGTATCACCGATATTATGACACCATAGTGTTAGTAGTTATTGATATTTTATTAGTGTCTATGATTACTGTTACGATGGTATCACTAGTTAATTTATTTTTAAAAAATAAAAAATTGAATTGGATCATTGCCTATTGATTTATTGGTAAAATTAAAAGGCACCACAAAATAATGAAAAGAAATTGATTTATATCACAAAATCTTTCATTTCACATTTAAATATTATTAGTATATATTACAAATTCCAAAACTTCAATAACAAAAATATGAGATATCCTACTCTCATAACTAAATAATCCAAATTCAATACATAAAAATTTCTACCATCCAATCAAATGCCTATTACTTGTGGCTAAATTTAATAAATCTAGAAGCTAAATTGAGAAGGATGACTGTCTTTCACTCTTTGAATATGAGTAGTATAATTGCGTTATCACACCAGTAGCTTCTCCATTCAATAGACTGCATGGGTTAGAATATAAGTGAAGTTGAGGAATAAACACTTCAAACACATTGATCAAATCTGCATATTAATACATGAAAAGAAAAAAAAAATTAGCTGCCAATATCTAGCCATTAGAGAAACAACAATTAACAGAAATAAAATTATTTTGATCGAAAGAAAAAAATACTCATAAGCTATTTATAAATAAACTCAATTATTCTCTTTTGGTAAAGGTTATATATATAGCAAACTATAGCAGACAAGAAGTTTTCAATGTAATATCTACTTCCAGCACAAGCATGTTACTCTTTCTACATATACCAAATGATTTTTGTGCATAGTTAAAAGCTATTACAAATGCTCTATTATAAATAAATCACCACTCATTTCCTCAATTTATTCATTCTAAAAGCTTATTTAACAAGGCAAAAAATAAGTCCTCAAACTGCAGTTTCCTTAAACTAGGTATAAAATAACTATGAATCTCTATATTTATATTAGGCATAATAAAGTTTGGACATAAAATATTTCAATAATTTGAGAGTTCGATCCAAAATTATTACTACTAAAAGAAATAATATTTGCAAACTTAGTTATTCCTTTATAAAGTGAGTATGAGATTTATTATACTACTTAAATCTATTCATGTAAACCATTTAAAGAATATCACCCTAAATTGTAATTAAGTATTCATTAATTTTGCCTAATTATAAAACTTTAAGAAGATAAAAAAAAAGTAAAAGAAAAATATAATCATTATATATTTCCACTCACAAGTAATGTTGCTTTAACTTGATTGACATCATAATCCAAAATCACTTTAAACATTTTCCTAAACCTAGAAAGGAAAAAAAAACAAACTGCAAAATATAATTATTATATATTAAGACATGCATATATAACATAACCATTTACTAGAATATTCATGGAATAATCCATAGTTCTTAAAATTAATATGCTACACTAAGTATATATTTGATACAGTAAATTAATTTTCCAACTATTACTCATATGCTCATCATCCAAAATCATTTCTTGGAAGCCTTCAAAGTCTTAAACTAGGATGTCAAACTCAAACCAACACAAAACAAGAATGTCAAACTCAAATCAATCGCAAACCATAGAAATCAATAATCGAGTTAATATTTAAGTTAAATTAGTTCAATTAAAAGGAATAGCTAACAAGCTCCTAGCTTTCTGGAACCACCCGGCTGGTCCTAAAACCATTCATTTTTGGGCTCCAACTACAGTAGTAATTGGTACTTAAATACATATTTATAAAATTTAAGATACTTAATACATTGGATTGATATTTTCCAGTTTTTAACAACATATATGAATGAACAAATATTAAAATTTGAGGTTATTATGATATTATTATGTTGGTGTTTTGTAAGATCAAAAGTTAATAAATAGTTATGTCAAAAGAACTTGCTGCAGTGCAGCAGAGTTTAAAAAATCATTAAAAATAACCTGCAAGTTCAATCAACATAAAAATTTTCAGATTTGAAGTATGCATATAGAACTTTAGTTTCTCCAAATTTCAGCTCATTCAGACATGTTTAGACTATTGTTTTGCACCACCAAACATGATACATGAGCAATTTATGAAAGATTGGACAGCAACCAACCATTTTGAAAAATCGATTAAAAATCAGTTATAAACCCAATTCATTCCAAAATTTCCAGAACTGAAACATACACATTTAACTTTAATTATTTCAAACATATGGTAAAGTTTGGACAAAATATTTCAATAATTTGAGAGTTCATTCCAAAATCATTACTTATAAACAAGTCTTATGATTTTGGCCATGAATCTTATAAAATTTAAGATACTTAATACATTGGAATGATATTTTCCTGTTTTTAACAACACATATGAATGAACAACATATTAAAATTTGAGGTTATTCTGATATTATTATGCTGGTGTTTTGTAAGATCAAAAGTTAATAAATAGTTATGTCAAAAGAACTTGCTGCAGAGCAGCAGAACATTTGCGGCCTTCACCTTGAGGTCATCAACCAAGAGAGCAAACCTCCTTGATCGGGTACCAAGTCCTTTCTCACTGAGGTCAAGCTCAAGCCCCAAAGCATGGGTGTATTTTGCTGAGCCATCAGCCAGGAACTTCACGCTCTTGTTCTTAGGAAATGTTTTGGCCCATGCCTTCATCACAAATGGGTTATTAACGCTTATGCAGAGAATTTCATCGACGCCTTTTGACTTCAACTCATCAATCTGCAAGTAGGAGTGAAATCACTGGGGACGCCAAAGAGGATGACCTTTTTATCGGCAGCAAGCGAGTGTACGGACACTTGCTGCAACTGATCTTGTTCGTCGAAGTAAGCGAGAGTACCGTCCGGCAAGGGCTCACCGACTGCAAAAGGAGCCATTTAGAGATAGAATCTGATCCACGCCTGTGATTAAATACACGATTGCCACCGGAGGGCGAGAGCTTTTTTGTATTTGAGGAGCACTTTTTGATAATTTGGATGTTAGGGATTTTTCAGATCTGGGGAGCTTAGGAGGGAACGAATACTTTGGTAGAGGGAGTTGAAAAGTTATATTTTGGATAAGATAAGACTTGTCTATTTGTTTTGTTTTTATCCACTCAAAAAGCACAACTCTAAAAAAATTAAAAATAATTCCTAGCCCAGTGGTCTTTTGATTCAATGTAGAAGCTTTAGGTTTAAGAGGTCTTGGGTTCGAATTCGGACTAAACAAAATAAAAATGATGATTTTTAATTGTTGATATCTAAGCGTCATTGATTGCTATTACTAAAGCTATTGATACTTCAGTATTAGTAATTAGTGATACATATCTGTTAAATGCGAAAAATGATCCAAATATATGTATATACTGATACTTTTAAATAAAGTGTTAGAAGACAAGTATTAGTAAAGTCCATTTTTCTAGTAGTGTTTATTTAATTTTATTACATCAATTCGTTGAATTTTTTAAATTTAAATTTAGTATTACACAGATTCCTATATCTAAAAAATTCGTTGCATCCAAGTCTGTATACCTTTTTACAGATATGGATGCTCTATCCAGATGTAGCCATATAGGATCCGGATCCGGATTTTACCTCCCTCTTGAGTTTCTATTATCCTACGATTTGAAATACTGAACAGAGACTGACATCAAAACCAGTCACCACCAATGTCTCCCCTACTTTCTCACCTTAATCCCTTCCTTTCTCTCTCTTCTCCAAAACCTAGAACCCTTCTTCACTCTCGTAACCAAAAACTAATCTTCCTTAACTCTTGTTCTCTGTCAACATCAACCCAGCTCACACTCTTTACAACACAATGCTAATTCGAATGTTAGTGTTGAAATTGAACCCCACTATCTCTCTTGCTGCATGTCCCATCGAAAGGGCCTTAAGGTTGCTGTTCTTTTGAGCGGCGGAGTTGATAGCAGTGTTGCAATTAGACTTCTTCATGCTGCTGGTCATTCTTGCATAGCCTTTTACCTCAAAATTTGGTTTCAAGTATGTCTTACTCTTTCACCTTTTAATTACTTTATGATTCAAGTGTATTGGTGTATATGCTTGCGTGTGTGATATATTTGGAGATTTGGCATGTTTATGTTTATTGGTGAAGCAGTGCTGGATAAATATTGCCATCATTTGAATTTGTTGAAAGTTTGAAATTTTTTTCAAATAATGGGATAATCAATACTGTTATGGCGATTTTTTGTATGTGTGTGTTGTGACTCAGTTTTGGTAATATGAATTCTCTGCGAAGTTAAGCTGAAATTGGGTGTAGAAATATTAGCATTTTGAATTATTTAAATAGATAGTTAGTTTCTTCTTTTTAATGTCGCTATTTTTTAGTTGTTTTTTTTTTATGATTAATGTCGCAATTGTTTGAGCGATCATTTGAACTTCTGCATGGTTTTAGTTTTGGTTCTTTGAGGGCATATTGAAAATATATTTATGGTCAAAATGTTTGTCAATATTCCTCTCCAATGTATTAAAATTGGTCTATGCATAGAAGCAGTTGTTTCTTTTCAACACGTGATACTACCCTAAAAATATTAAATCTTGTAGTCTATAAGACAGTAGAGCAGGCTGTTTCTAATTCCTCGTTTTGTGTAGGAAGATTTCGAGAACTTTTGGACTGAATGCCCATGGGAAGAAGATATGAAGTATGCAAAAGCTGTTTATGATCAGGTTGCCCTTCTCATTTTCAATTGTTTTACCCCTAAGCTATAAATTTTGAATTGCTTTGAAACACATGTGCAGTTTAAAATGATTTAGGAAGCAAGATTTGGATTTTCATTTTTTTTTTTGGGCGGTGTCAGGGTGGTTAACAAGGAAGTATGACTTACATTTATTGTTTTCTAGTCCAACGAAGCTTCTTCATTTTTCGTTTTCTTATTTATTATGCAATACTGGCTCTTTACCTTCATGATTTTATAAAAGTATCTAGTTCTTATTTATGATTTGCAAAATCTTGTCTTGATCTTATTGTTATAGGTATTGCAGACGGAACACCTTCACAAGTGAAATTAAATGACGTATGTTTCATTCAGGTTGATGTACCACTAGAAGTGCATTTAATAGATGAATACCGGAAAAATGTGGTATGTATTGCCCCTTTAATGTAGCTTCTTCGATTTATTTTTATTGATTGCTCTATTAAACGGCAGGAAACATCTTTAAAAAACATGAGATGTCGCTCACTAACATTTTGGAAGTGGAACTTTTTGATGTATAGGGGAAAAATTTTATGGGACCATTCACATCCTCTTTCGGCAACCTATACATCCTAATGGCTGTGGATTATTTCTCCAAATGGGTTGAAACTGTAGCATTACCAACTAACGATGTCAAGGCAGTAGGGGTGTTCAGAATCCAATCCAATCTGCTCAATCTGTCTGATCTGCAAAAATCCGATCCATGGATTAGTGGATTGGATTGGTTTGAAAATTTAAAAATCCGCAGTTGGTAGATTAGATATAGATTTACTTCTGTAAATTCGTAAAAATCTACGAATCCAAAAAAAAATAAAAAAATAAAATATTTATGTAATTAAAAAAATAAAACTTGTAAATGTGCCGTTACTACTTACTAATAAATAAATAAGTTAAAATGTAGTTACATTAACACTATCCATATCTTATCCGATAATAATATATAATAAACATGATTAAATAGTTGAATAACTAAATAACAAATATAGCTTTCTAAACTGTTAATTTTAGTTAATTTTCATGCATTGATTTAAACATATGAGATTTTTTCTTTTCACTGTGTTATATTTTAAGATTTTGAATGTATTATTCTATCTTTATTAAACACTTAATTTATTTAAATCTTATTTAATTTTCAATTTGATCGGTAATAAAATTATTTTTATATAAGATTTTTTATTTAACTAGTTCGTACAATGAACAGGATTAAAAAATTTTAATTCGCAAATTAATCCGTAAAATGGTGGATTGGATATAGATTAGGTCAAATCCGCATCCAATCTGCAGACATATGGATTGGATTTAGATTGAATTTGCCAATTCGTAGATTGGATTGGATAGAAAATTTACAATTTGCAAAATCATGGATCGGATATAGATTGATGTTCAATCCGCAAAATTCGATTCGCGAACACCCCTACAAGGTAGTAGTGAAGTTCCTTTATAAGAACATCTTTTCAAAATTTGGCACTCCAAGAGCCATTATTAGTGATGAAGGAACACATTTTTGCAATAAAACATTTATTGAGCATTGGCTAAATATGCAACCAAGCATAAGACGGCTACAACATATCACCCACAAACAAGTAGATATATAGAGGTATCCAATAGGGAGATAAAGAAGATTTTGGAGAAAGTTGTGAGTCCCAATAGAAAGGATTGGTCATTGAGATTAAATGACTCCTTATGGGCTTATAGAATAGCTTATAAAACTCCAATTGACATGTCACCATATAGAATTGTTTATGGAAAAGCATGTTACTTACCATTAGAGCTAGAGCACAAAGCATATAGGGCAGTCAAACAATTGAATATGGATATGACTATTGCAACAGAGTAAAGAAAATTACAACTTTGTGAGCTAAAGGAGCTCAGGTTATTCTCTTATGACAAAGAAAGAATTTATAAGGAGAAGACCAAGCAATGGCATGATTAAATAATCTAGTAGAGGGAACTCATTCTAGGCAATCAAGCCTTGCTTTACAACTCAAGTGATGGTTGTCGAAGCCAACAAAAATAAATTCCTACTCTAAATAAATTGTGTATAGTGATTGAGCAGGGTCGTGTCCACAGAGATCGGTAATTATTTAAATCCTTTTGAAACGTAAAACGTAAAATTAGGGAATTGTTGACAATAATAAAAATCAAATTAAAATAACAAGAATGCAAATTAAAGTTGTAATTCAAATTAGAGAAAGCTCTGGTTGAAGGAATTAACTCAGCTTGATTCGACTACTGATCATTGATTCAAATATAGATTATTA
>NW_006261964.1:10467238-10619776 GCF_000493195.1 Citrus x clementina | reverse complement strand
CAAATATAATCATGAAATTAATTCAGAGAATATACAAATACCCAAAAAGCAATAAAACAATTAAAGCATAAGAAAGATCTCACAGTAGTGATGAATCAAAGCTTCATTATCCTTCAACCAGAAAAATAGGTTTAGTTCTTAATAGAGAGGAGAGAAAAATTAAATCTAGGGTTTCTTTCTTTTTCTCCGATCTAGGGTTTCTTTCCTTTTTCTCCAATCCAAAATCCCCCCTTAAATACTCTCTCACTCCTCTCTTTTAGAATTCTATTTAAAATAAAATACTAATATCTGAAATATTAAATTCGTAATTACAAAAATAACCAAAAATACAAAACACGTTAAACTAAAAACTGCAGGTCCGCAGTTGACAGCACGCGCCCACGCCTTATCAACAAAGTTCTTCTGCCGCTCATAATTTCTCCAAGAGAACAATCATCCTTAAACATCATCTTATAGCTCAATTTTATCACCAATCAATAGAATTGCACCTAAAAAAGTAAAACACAAGTAAATCACTATTATTAAGTGCAAAACATCGATATTAAGGGAAGTAAACAATGCAAAACTAATGCATAAATTGCACTCTAACAAATTCCCCCACACCAAGATGATGCTTTTCCTCAAGCATATAACTCAAGATTAATCCCAAATCTCCACTCAATTCTCATCTCAACTCATCCAAAAACAATTTTAAGCAAGCATACCTCAAGAAATTAAGTCGATCAACATTCGAGAGACAAGGATTTTTAAAGTATAGAATCTCATAAGATAGAATAAGAACATTCAACCACCAAGAAGATCCATTCAAAATTCAAGTGCAACAAGATTTAATAGCCCTCTCAATGACTTCACTCCATGCACTCAAAGTGTTTAGGGTATCATTTATGCACTCAAATCAAATCAAAGAATGCTATTACCATAAGCTTGCTCATATATCACATCTCAATCCACAAAACATGAATAAAATGCAAAAATCTAAGGGTCTTAAAAAGGTTGTAATGGGGTTAAATAGGTTAAATGAAAAAGAAAGGTCTACGAAAGAAAAAGAGATCAAAATGAGAATAATGAACTCATTGAATGAACTTATGATATCAAAATGCTTATTTCTACTCAAGTCACCAAGAATGTAAACATTTTTTTTTCAATTTTTTTTTCGATTTTTCTTTTTCTTTTTTTTCTTTTTCCTTTTCTTTTTTCTTTTTTTTGTTGTTTTTTTAATCAAACAAAAGAAACGAACCTTGCACAATTCAATTCAAGCATAATGTTTGTTGATCTAATTGAGAAACTTTAATACAAGGTAGAAAAAGCAACAAAATATATCCACACAATGAGTCCAAAAAAAATCTCCTTAAATTGAGGCTCAAAAAGAAGAAAAATGGTTCAGTAGACGGAGAGAATTAGATGGGTAATGGTTAAGGCTCAAACAAAGATAGCAAATAAAGGTCTTCGGGTAGAGAAAAAAAAATGCGAGAATAGAAAAATGGAAAAGGGTTTGCCCTTATCATTTTAATGCATAAAATCCCATAATGCGGCTTCAACATGCATACCAAAGCAAGTTCTAGAATAAACAAACTAAGATTGATATTCACATAACAAAAATATTAGAGCAAAGTGATTGCTCAAAAACTCAAATCCTCACAAAGTTGGTAAATTTACCATCAAATCATGTACACTCTTCAAATGAATCAACCATCAATAGTGGTGTAGAATGAGAAGAAGGTATGAGTGATATATAAAAGGAAAGGTAAAAATGATAAGAAGTGAGAAAGATGTATGTAGTAATATGAAAAGTGAAAGATAAAATGTGAGTAATAAAAGAGTATGATAGAATAAAAATAGATGTAAACAATTTGAGATAGATGGGAAAAGAGTAGTGAGAAAGAAAAAGAAAAGAAAAAAAATAATAATATATGAAGCATACTAACTCCAAAATCATTTAAGGATGAGTAGAGTGAAAATAGATGAGTAGAGTGAAAATATTACTTCCAGACATCAATAATGCAAAAATCCCTCCCCCACACCAAGAACTTATATTGTCCCCAATGTAAGATAATCAAAGCTCACATAAAAATTAAAGCGTAAGGATAAAATATTAAAGGCAAAAACTTCCCTGAATTGTGAGCTTTGATCCTCATAACGTCTATGGGCTTGGCGCGAATGGTGGGATAAATCCCACACTCTTGAAGTATGCGGCCAAATTCTGCTCCATCTTATCACGGATTTCGATTCACGCGGCTGGAATGCAGGTCGTAGGCTGGTTGCGGACTATTGCTGCTCGACTGGAGCTTGCGGGTACACGGCTGCTGGTTCAGTTGCGCACGGATGGTTGTACTGCGCGGGTTGGTGCTGGTCGTGTTGCGCGTGCGGGCTGGGACTAATGCTGCGAACTGGTAACGCTGGATCTGCGTGCTGCGGCTGTTGCTGCGCGCTGGAGGATTGCTGGTGCGCGCGCTGGTGACGCTTGTTGCGTTGCGTGCTCGGGCTGGGGCTGGTTCGCACTGTGCGCTGCTGAGGCTTGCTTTGCGAGTGCTGCGCTGCTAGGCTGTGAGACACTGGATGCTGGTGCTGCGCTCGCGGGATGGTGCATTTTCCGGCGGGCTGGTTTGCTGTTGGTGTGCTGTAAGCGGCTGGAGAAGAAAACAAGTTCTGGAAAATTAGGGATTTTATGAACAGTAAAATTTTTTTTTTACAGCGATTTTTTGAAATTTTTTTTATAAATAAATAAATAAATATATAAAAGAAAGTACAAAAGAAAATCTCTTTTTTTCATTTTTTTAAATAAATAAATAGAAAAAAAATAAAAATAAAATAAATAAATAAATAAAATTTTTTATATTTTTTTAATTTTTTTTTTTGTGATGAATCACTTTGAGACACCAAAAATTTCAGAAGTACTTTTTTAATAAGCATGTTGATATGCCTTAAAACTATTTTACTTTAAAAATTACAGAAGTACTTTTTAGTTAAGACGTGGGCACGCCTTATCAAAAATTTTCTTCTGGCCAAAATAAGCAAACACATTATTTAAAAAAAATCTGAATCAAAATTAAAAAAAGATATAACAAAAACCAAAATAAATAAATCATTTGGGTTGCCTCCCAAAAAGCGCCTTTGTTTTATGTCTTTGACTAGACACATTTATGCATCAATCTCCATAATTGGGACTCTCGAGAGCCACATCCTCCACAATATTCACCGAAAAAACCTTCATAAAAAGGTTTTAAGCGATGACCGTTAACCTTAAAAACTTTGTCAGAGGTCGGACTTCGAATCTCAACTGCACCATGAGGAAAAACATTAGTAACAATAAAAGGTCCAACCCAGCAAGAACGTAATTGACCCGGAAAAAGTTTAAGCTTAGAATGAAAAAGAAGAACTTTTTGACCAACAGAGAACTCATTTCTCAAAATCATTCTATCATGAAATCTCTTCGTCTTTTTCTTGTAAAAAACTTCCTGCACTATAGGGTTAATAACATCCACAGAAAATACTGAATGTTCCTCACTAGGATATTTCATGGCATCATTCATATTGAATTCTATAACCTCTCCATCAAACTCCATAGTGAGAGTCCCTTTATGTACATCTATTTTAGTCCTAGCAGTCTTAAGAAAATGTCTTCCTAGAAAAATTGGGACAGAATTAGAGGAGTTATCATCTTCCATATCAAGTACATAAAAATCAGCAGGAAAAACCAACTCATTAACTTGTACTAAGACATCTTCTAATACCCCATCAGGATATGCATTAGACCTATCAGCTAGTTGAATTATCACGTCAGTTTCTTTTAATGGACCAACATTCAAAGATGAATAAATGGAACGAGGCATGACATTAATAGAAGCTCCTAGATCTAACAAAGCCTTTTCAATTCTAACACTACCAATTTTACAAGGGATAGTAAACATACCTAGATCCTTGCACTTAGAAGGTAGTTTCTTTTGAAGAACTGCTGAAACATTCTCCCCATGTGAACTTTTTCATCTCCTCTTAATTTTCTCTTAGAGGTGCACAGTTCCTTAAGGACTTTAGCATATCGAGGTATTTGTTTTATAGCATCTAATAAAGGAATATTTACCTCAACCTTGCGAAATGTCTCAAGGATGTCTTTATCTTGTTCCTCCTTCTTGGATTTTGCAAACCGGCTTGGAAAAGAAGGAGGTATCACAATAGGTAAGGGTTTCGCTCTGGTCGGTTGCGCATCTTGAGATTTAGGCATCAATTCATTCTTCTCAAGCTCATCTTCTGCATGCTTTGTCACTTTCTTACTAGGCTCTTGTAACTCCTTTCCACTTCTAAGGATGACAGCACTAACGTTTTGCTTTGGATTCACCTCAGATTGTGAAGGCAATCTCCCTAATACTTGAGACTCCAGACGGCTCACTGTAGTCGCCAATTGACTCATTTGGTTCTCCAAATTCTGAATGCTTGCTGTAGTTGCCTGCTGAAATTATTGAGTGTTAATCGCAAATGATTTAACAATTTCTTCAAGAGATATACCTGACTTGGAGTTTGATTGTGGAGGTGCTGGTTGTCTTGGTGGATACTGTTGTGGGAATCCTGACGGCCTAACTCCATAGCTGAAGTTGGGGTGATCCTTCCATCCCGGATTGTATGTTTGTGCATAAGGATCATACCTCCTCTGAGGCATGCCTGCACATCCTCCAACTGCATTGGCTTGTTCAACGGGTTCTTCTTGAAGTGTAGGACACATATTGGTTGAATGACCCATATTGTAACAAATGCCACAAGTCTTCACCTGTTGCACATTACCTACAACAAACTTTTCCACAAGAGAAGTAAGTTTATTTAAACGTTGTTCAACAGAAGAAATATTTACCTCATTCATCTTCCTTGAAGTGAGATCTTGCCTGCTGCCAAATTGTTGTGCGTTGGCAGCCATATTTGATATCAACTCCCTTGCTTGAGTAGGGGTCTTGTTCACCAACACGCCTCAACTAGCAGCATCTATCATACTCCTATCCATCAATGACAGTCCTTCGTAAAAATATTGAATAAGAAGTTGATCAGAAATTTGATGCTGAGGACAGCTGGCACACAATTGTTTGAATCGCTCCCAATACGCATACAAAGTCTCCCTAGGAAGTTTTCTGATCCCACAAATGTCTTTTCTGATGTTAGCAGCTCTTGAAGCAGGAAAGTACTTCTCGAGGAACTGCTTCTTCAAACCATTCCACGTTGTAATCGATCCAGGAGGCAAGTAGTACAACCAATCTTTAGCTAACCAATCTAAAGAGAAAGGAAAAACACGCAGCTTAATCTGCTCTTCAGTCACGCCTTGTGGTCTCATACTTGAACACACAACATGAAACTCCTTAAGATGTTTATGAGGATCTTCACCTGCAAAACCATGAAACTTGGGTAATAAATGAATAAGACCGGACTTTAATTCAAAATTGACCTCCAAGTCTACATATTGAATGCAGAGTGGTTGCTGATTCAAGTCTGGTTCAGCTAACTCTCTAAGAGTTCTTTCTACAGGTGCAGCTCTATCCATCACTTGTTCTTCCGAATCGTTAGATGATTCAACTAAATCAGGCACCGAATCTGTTTCAGAAAGCAAAGGCGACGAGGATCGTTGCTTAGCTTGCTTCGTCTACTGTCTCAGCTGGCGAGTTGTCTTCTCAATTTCAGGATCAAATGAAAGTGTACCTGTACGAGAAAAACGAACCATACACAAAGTAAAATGTAAAAAAGGATTAAATAAACGACACTAATCCCCGGCAACGGCGCCAAAATTTTGATGGTTGTCGAAGCCAACAAAAATAAATTCCTACTCTAAATAAATTGTGTATAGTGATTGAGCAGGGTCGTGTCCACAGAGATCGGTAATTATTTAAATCCTTTTGAAACATAAAACGTAAAATTAGGGAATTGTTGACAATAATAAAAATCAAATTAAAATAACAAGAATGCAAATTAAAGTTGTAATTCAAATTAGAGAAAGCTCTGGTTGAAGGAATTAACTCAGCTTGATTCGACTACTGATCATTGATTCAAATATAGATTATTATTACTTATGAATAGACCGGTTATAGCTACTGAGACCCTCTAATAGCCAATCTCTCCTTAACTAGTCGATAACCAAGGTACAACCGTTGGTTATTTCCCTAATCAATAGACAACCCTAGATACGATCATAGGATTTAATCAATTGACAGCCTGAAAGACCAGAGAGACCCAAATCCTAATCAACACATATGATGATTCATTTAAATTAGATTGTTTATTCTCATAACACAACTCACTGCTATGTTATTTGTCACAAACATTAAAATCTTCATACGATGAATCCTTTAATTGACAATAGATTAAGTTGATAATTAAATAGTGGCCAATTACCTAATTAACAAACATAATCATGAAACTAATTCAGAGAATAAACAAATACCCAAAACGCAATAAAACAATTAAAGCATAAGAAAGATCTCACAGTAGTGATAAATCAAAGCTTCATTATCCTTCAACCAGAAAAATAGGTTTAGTTCTTCATAGAGAAAAGAGAAAAGTTTAGATCTAGGGTTTCTTTCCTTTTTCTCCAATCCAAAATCCCCCCTTAAATACTCTCTCACTCCTCTCTTTTAGAATTCTATTTAAAATAAAATACTAATATCTGAAATATTAAATTCGTAATTACAAAAATAACCAAAAATACAAAACACGTTAAACTAAAAACTACAGGTCCGCAGTTGACAGCACGCGCCCACGCCTTATCAACAAAGTTCTTCTGCCGCTCATAATTTCTCCAAGAGAACAATCATCCTTAAACATCATCTTATAGCTCAATTTTATCACCAATCAAGAATTGCACCTACAAAAGTAAAACACAAGTAAATCACTATTATTAAGTGCAAAACATCGATATTAAGGGAAGTAAACAATGCAAAACTAGTGCATAAATTGCACTCTAACATCAAGATTAAAGCTCTTTCTTGGGAAATTGAAATCTAAATGGTCTTGACCTTTTAAGCTTGTCAGATTATATCCTGATGGGGTTGTTGAACTCTTAGATGAGAGAATAGACCAAGAATTCAAGGTTAATAAGCACGGAGTGAAGCATTACATGGGAGCTGCTGTGCACCATCCAAGGGAGGACCTGTTTCTAAGGGATCTAATATAAGAAATCAAGAATGGTCAGGCTAAAAGACCTAAAATCGAGCGCTAATTGGGAGGCAACCCAATGATGAGAGGAGTCGTTTTAATTTTTCCTTAAACATTAAGTTAGTTTGCATGATTTAATTTACAATTTTTGTGATTCTAAATAGATTATTAATTTCTTTTCTTTATTTTATTGCAGCACATCTTTGATATAAAAAAAAATTGGACAAAGAAACTGACTTAAGTTGCTGCAGCATCCCATGCAACATTACAATTGGAAAGTGGTTATCATCCACCAGGGAAATTTATCGCAATTGTTGCAGCACCAGATTAATTGCTGCAACAACGATTTTTACTGTTGCATTGATGAAACTGAGGAAATTCTTACCGTTGGGAATTTGCCAAGCTGGCAACAACGATCAGAGTTGTATATAAGGAAAGATTGTACAATCCCTAAATTACCGTGATCAATATCCTTTCCCTTTTAATTTAGATTTGTTTTAAAATTCAAATATTCTTTACAACTTACCCTCTTAATTACCTTCCTTTTTCTATTTTATCGCTAGCTATAAATTATGGATTAACTATAGCGTCTTTCACTCTTACCACAATTCTTTCACTTCTCGTCAACTCTTACAATTATTTATAATCCTTTTCACGATTTACTTCTCTTTTAGGCATTATACAATTCCATTCAGTCTACTCTGGCAATACCAAAGTTCAAGACAAAAGCTACTCGATGAAAGAACCCTTCACGCATTTATAGCTACAAAGCCAAAGATAAATTTGAGGAATTTATAAAGCCATGGAAACTTTTAGACTAAAAGGGCTTTATATTCCTTAAGCAACCAACAGGTATAATGAGCAGCATTCATAATGCTATAGCAAGGCGAGAATGGGTAAAATTTTACTCTCACCCTTAAGACCCAATCGTCCCGATTGTCAAAGAATTCTACTCCAACATGTTACAGCAGGATCAGAACAATATTTTTGTGAGGCAAGTACAAGTTCCTTTAGATTCAAGAGTTATTAATGCCTTTTATGATTTACCCATTGCTGTAGAGTGTGAATACACACAATTTGCTGAGAACATGACAGTGAAAAAATAGGGAAAATTTTTCAAAACATTGATTGTCCTTGGCAGTGAGTGGATGAATGAAGAAAATTGGTCATTCCCATTGGTACATCCTTGTGTTTGACGTGAGAATTTTCTTTATTGCATTTTCTTTATTTCATTTTTATTTAATTAGTTTATTACTTTCATAAATAGTCTTATTTTAATTTAGAACAAAATTGCGCTGTTAAGATTACTGTCGCAAATTTAATAACATTAATCCCTATGGAGACGATCTGAGTACTCATCAATATATTACTTGTTGTGTACACTTGCACATTGACACCCAGAGCAATAGAAATCACACACCACCTATATATTGAAAATGCAAAAAATTGGCCACTATTAGGGATAAAACGATGGAAAAGTAATTGATTCCAATATGTTATCTCAACAGATATTTAGTAGTAGTAGTAGTAATAATAATAATAATACAACGACTTCTCGATCTCTCAATATTGCATCAGATATAGTGCTTCCTACTTAACGTCAAAATGGTGAAGCTTGTGTTTCTACCATGGAGGCTTCAAGAATGGCTGGAGGTGCTACTTATTTAAATCAATTTAACTATTTAAATCAATTTAACAATTTAAATCAATTTAACTAATCTTATTGTTATAAGATGAAATATACGTGAATTGACTCTGACTAAAATAAGTAGAATGTTTTTAATTATTTTTAGATAGAAAGAAGAATAATGGTCGTGGGAAAGCTAAAGGTGTACCACCCTAAGGAAAAAAATATAAAAGTAGAAATTTATGATGTGTGAAGCCGAAGTTAGTTATATTCTGTTATGAGCTTACTGAGGTGGCTGATGAGCTGGCGTTTGTGGGGTCCAAGAGAGTAGGCAGGTAGTCATAACAACTTGATTTTGTTAGTGGATATAGATGTAAGAAAAGCAAATATATATGTGTTGTTTCTAAATCTCCAGAGAGAGACTTTACTACTGAATTACAAAAGAAAAAAGTTAACAAAATGGGAGGTTTTAATCTGTATGTAAAGTCATTGTAATTAGCCATTCTTGTTCAATAAAGCTTCTGCCATAGCTGGTGTTTTTCAGTCGTGGATGTAGGTTTCTTTGTGGAGCTAAACCACGTTAGTTTCTTTATGTGCATTAGTAGTTATTGGCTCCTCTGTCTTTCTTGCTTCTCATTCTTTCTTAAATTCATTGGTTCTGAGTTCGTGAGTTAATAATTCTTACTTGAATAATTTGATATAGCTCAGTTAACACAGCAAACTAGTATCAGAGCTTGGTGTTGTTTGAGATCAAATTCTAAAATGGCGAGCACCAGAGTTGGTCTTGAAAAGTTTAATGGAAATAATGACTTTTATCTTTGGAGTCTAAAAATGAGAGCAGTTCTGATTCAGCAAGGACTTGACAGTGCCCTTGATGATAATGAAGATCCTATGGCTAAGAAAAAAAAGGGGAGAAGGTTCTTCAAGTCTTGGTGGAGACTAGAGAGATATTAACAACAAGGCCCATAACATGATTATCTTGCATCTCTTTAATGAAGTCTTGAGAGAGGTGTCAAAAGAAAGAACTGTGTCTGGTTTGTAGGCCAAACTTGAAGAAATGTTTTTGAAGAAATCCTTAGCAAAAAGGTTGTATATGAAGAGGAGATTATACACATTCTCAATGAAAGATGGAGTAGACATTAAGGACCATGTGGATGAATTTAATAAACTCATTCTTGATTTCCAAAATGTCAAAATAATTCTTAAAGATGAAGATAGGGCACTCATCTTACTGAGCTCCCTTCCAGAATCTTATAAACACTTTGTAGACACTCTTCTCTATGGAAGACAATCTCTCACGTTAAAGGATGTAAAAAATGCTCTGGAATCTAAGGATTTGAAGAAAAGGGCAGAAGTAACAGATCAAAGCAATGCAAAAAGCTTAGTTGCAATAGGAAAGACAAAAAAGAAAAACAACAAGCAGAAGAAAAACAACAAGCAGAAGAAAAACAATAATCAGAAAGATAAAGCTAAAAAAAAAAGAAAAAGAAGAGGAACTGTTACTTCTACCAAAATGAGGGGCACTACATCAAAGAGTGTTTTGAGGAAAAAGAAAGCTAGAAGAACTGCAACAGAAGTCAAACGGGAAGGCTGCTGGAGCCTTTGAGGATGAAGGTGACTATGATGATGCAGATGTCCTAGTCGCTGTAGAAAAACACCTAACTGGTGAGTGGATATTAGATTCTGGTTGTTCTTTCCATATGTGTCCAAATAAAAGTTTCTTTAAGACCTTTGAAAATGTGAATGGTGGGAAAGTACTGTTGGTAAATAATCTTGCTTGTAAGGTAGCTGGAATAGGAACCATTAACTTAAAAATGTTTGATGGTGTCACTAGAGACTTACACCAAATGAGATATGTTCTTGAACTCAAAAGAAATCTAATATTCCTAGGAATGGTTGATCAATTAGGGTATACAATTAAGGTTAAAAATGGAGAAATACAGTTATAGATAAAGGTGTTATCGTTATGAAAGAGGTTAGAAGAAATGGGCTACATATACTTGTTGGATCCTCATCAGAGCATGAGATCTCGACAAGTATGTCTAGAGATAAAACTAAGCTTTGGCACATGAGACTAGCTCATATCAGTGAAATAAGTCTTAGAGAGTTAAGTAATCAGGGCTTGTTTGGTAATGACAAGATTTCCTCTTTAAAATTTTGTGAGAAATGTGTATTTGGAAATTCTACAAGGCTGAAATTCAGCATGGGGAAACAAGAAACCAAGTAGACCTTAGATTACATCCACTCAGATCTTTGGGGGGCCATTGTTGAGTGTTAGAAAATGTATATTTATAAAGGAGAAAATCGTCATTTTACATTTCAAGTCTTACTAACACTTTTACTTTTATTTATTTTAGTCTCTTATGATTTAATTATGTGTGCTTTATTTATTCAAGTATTTTATGTATTTAGGGGCATCATGGTCATTTCACAATGAACAAGAGTTCAGACAGCAAAACGGACATCACTTTTGAACTCAGGACCGTCGAAAACCTTAGAAGGAGCATAAAAGAAAAAATGGCACTGTTCACATGTACGGTACTATCTACATTACTATTCACGACACTGCTCATATTGATAGATCAAAGACGTGACATTGACCGATGATGTGGCATTGACTGATGAGGTGTCACGATTCTATTGGACTAAAATTTTTATGTACTATTGATTGGTGACGTGGCAGCTATTATGTGTACGGCACATGCATATACATAGGATAACTTACAACCATACCTCGTCACTGTTCAAACCGCGTCACTATTCAAACCATGTGGTCAAACCGTGTACTGTTGACGTGGCACAATTCTGAGCGTCCGAAATATTTTTAATACGATAGTCATGATTTACTCAATGTATCTATAAAAAGGGGGTTCTCCCCCCTAATTTGGCATCCCTGAATTCATTTTTGAGTTCAATTTTTTGTAATTCCCTCTCCATCTTGTATTTTTTACTTACTTTAATAAATTCTCATTTTACCGCTAGTTCAATTATGAGTAGCTAATTTTCTTTCAAATTTGGGTTGAAAGTGAAATCTCAACATGTACCATGGACTTTATTTGCTAAATTTACTTTCTCTTTCCCTCTAATTATTGTGGATGTTTTGACTTTTCGTCGACAAATAGTAATAATTTTGTCTAGATACCGCCCTAGTTTCACCAACTCCCTAATACTCGATTATTATTATTTGGCACGATAAGCCCTTAGCACCATATTGATTAGAGTGTGGTTCATGAGAAGTGAAAACCCTTCTTATTATTTAATTAGCAATAATAAGGAATATTTAGCCCATGGTGCATGTTAATGCAGATCCAGTTACCCAAGCGTCTCAATTTCAATAGATTTCTCTTCAATTTATTCTCGCTAGTTTAATTCAAATTTTAGGATAGTCCAAATCATTTTCTACACATAATTAAAATTCACCTCCTCGTGGGATCGACACTCATCACCATTGGTCTACTCTACAATAGATTCGTGTGCTTGCGAGTTTAATCAAATTTGCACAATAGCCATCACAAGTTCCATCTTTAAGTGGAACTAGGTACTTTGTATCCTTTATAGATGACTTCTCAAGGAAGGTCTAGATTTTTGTATTAAAACACAAAAATGAGGCATTAGAAAAGTTTAAAGAATGGATAACTCTGATGATGAACCAAACTAATAGGAAAATAAAGAGGCTAAGGACAGATAATGGCCTCGAATATTGTAGTGGAGAGTTTGAAGTTATTTGCAAATCAAAAGGCATAGCAAGGCATAGAACTGTAACATATACTCCACAACAAAATGGGCTAGCAAAGAGAATAAACAGAACCCTAATAGAAAGGGCTAGATATATGCTGCTGAATGCAGGTTTATCTAAAGGCTTTTGGGCCGAGGCAGTCACAATAGCTGCCTACTTGATAAACAGAAGTCCATCTTCAATCTTAGGCTTCAAGACACAATAGAAGATTTGGTCAGGGAAGCCACCAGACTTGAGTAACCTGAGAATTTTTGGGTGCCCAGCATATGCTCATGTAAAACAAGGCAAGCTTGAACCAAGGGCTATCAAATGGTATTTTTTGGAATATCCAGAGGGCACTAAAGGATACAAGATATGGACTCTCAATGGAAAACCTTCTAGAATACTCATCAGCAGGGATGTTACCTTTGATGAAAAGTTAATGCTTCAGTTAAAGGTAGAAACTGAAATTGAGGCTACAGAATCAGAGAGAGCAAAAAGTGCTAGACACAAAGTGGAGCACTCTGATAATTATAAGACTACTGAAGAGTCAGCAGAACAATCTAAAGAAAGGAAGAAATCTCCAGAATTAGAAACATACCAACTTGCAAGGGATAGAGAAAAGAGCTATCAAAATGCCAAGGAAATATGGCATAGTTAATCTTATTTCCTATTCACTAACTGTTGCTGATGTAGTAAATGGTGAAGAGCCCTTGAGCTTTAGAGAAGCAATGAGCTGTGGTGATAAGATGAAGTAGTATGCTGCAATGCAGGATAAAATAACCTCACTAAAGAAGAACAACACCTGGATCTTAGTTGAAAAACCTCCTAACAAGAAACTTGTTGGCAGTAAGTGGATTTTCAAATTCAAGGTCGGAGCTTCTGAGAAAGAACTACCAAGGCACAAGGCCAGACTTGTGGCAAACGGATTTACACAAAGAGAAGGAGTTGACTTCAATGAAGTGTTCTCACATGTAGTTAAATACAACTCTATTAGGCTGTTGTTGACCCTCTCTGCATATTATGACCTGGAACTGGAGCAGATGGATGTTAAAACTACTTTTTTACATGGCAGTCTTGATGACGATATTTTCATGGCATAACCAAAAGGGTTCATTAAGAGAGGATCAGAAGACAAGGTGTGTTTGCTGAAAAAGAGCTTGTATGGCCTCAAGCAATCCCCAAGGCAGTGGTATTTAAAGTTTGATGAGCTCATGATAAGCCATGCATATTGCAGAAGCCAATTTGACAGTTGTGTGTATTATAAATTCCTATCCAGTAGTTGTTAGCTTGTGATTCAAGCTTACTGTTGCTGTTGCACTGTAGTGAGAAGCATGAACAGAATAAAACTAAAGAGGAGATTTGTGAAGCCGAAGTTAGTTATATTCTGTTATGAGCTTGCTGAAGTGGCTGATGAGCTGGCGTTAATGGGATTGTAAATATATATGCTATTTCTGTTAGTGGATACACACGTGAGAAAAGCAAATATATATGTGCTATTTCTGAATCTCCAGAGAGAGACTTTACTACTGAATTATAGAGAGAAAAACTCTAACAAAAGGGGAAGTTTTAATCTGTATTGTAAAGTCATTGTAATTAGCCATTCTTGTTCAATAAAGCTTCTACCCTAGCTGGCATTTTTCAGCCATGGATGTAGGTTCCTTTGTGGAGCTAAACCATGTTAGTTTCTTTGTGTGCATTAGTAGTTCTTGGCTCCTATGTCTTTCTTGCTTCTCATTCTTTCTTGAATTCGTTGATTCTGAGTTCGTGAGTTAATAATTCTTGCTTGAATAGTTTGATATAGCTCAGTTAACACAACATGATGGCAGGTTGTTATGCATGAAAGAACAAATTTGCATATATTTTGATTAAATTTATCTATTTTTATTTATAATTAATGAATAATTTTATTGGTTTATTGCTTTAGGATCATAACTATTGAGGTTGTTCAAGAAATTTCTGTTATTTTCCATGAATGTATCTCAGGACCATGGATAAAATATTCTGAATATCCAACTGAAGCATTTGATAATTTGTTTAGAAATTTGAAGAACGCGGGATTTACTTATACATGTACTGAAGAAGAGCTTAAAGAAGTTGTCCATCAATGTGTAAAAACTCGCTACCTAGATTGTGTAGCTCCTACTATGTGGAGACAAATGGTTGATAAATGGATGGATGAGAACTGGAAGGTAATATGTAGAAATCCCAAAGTTTAACTTCTTTCTATTTTTTTCCTTTTTAATTAAAATCAAAGTATATTCTAATTGTCTATATGTTTATTGAATGATGATGTGTAGAAGAAAAGTGAGATAAATAAGGGCAATCGGTCTTTAAAACACACTGCTCATACAACTGGTTCCGTTCATATGGCTAAATGCAGGAAGGATATGGTAAAGCTTTTAAAAAGTAATCAACATTTAAAATAACCAAAAAAAAGAACTATCCAATTTAGTTTTATTTGTTTATTTCACTTCAGTTAGATGAAAACTGGAGTTGAGCCTGATCCAATTGAATGCTTCAAAAAGTTTCATGTTAAAAGAAATGGTGATTGGGCTAGTGAGAAAGCGAAGGAACGACATGTACATACTTTTATTCATATGTGATTTTAGTTTTCGTCTTTTTTTAATTTTGTCTAATCACAAGTTCATTATTATCTGTACGTGTGCAGGAGATCATGGAATATTTGAAAGCAAATGGCAGCAGTGATGGTGCTGAAGAGTCTAGTTTGGCCATTTATCGTAAAACAGTAGGAATGCCTAAGAAATGTCGAGTTGTGAGCTGGGTTGGAGGTAATAATATAAATATAATGAATTGGTTTTTTTCTTTACTTTTAACCTTTGAACTTGAATAATTTACTTGTATAAATTAGATTCTTAATCTAGAATATTGTACTATTAATTATAAAATCTGATTGGCTTAGAGACTTTTTGTGTACTTTTTCTCGTTAATCTAAAGAAAAAAAAATAACTTTTTAAATGAGGTGTAGGTATGAAACCAAGGGATGTCTATTGTTCCTTGGATGACAGGAGCAACAAGGACATTAATTTTATACCAAGGAGAGAATTTTAATTACAAGTGGAAAAATGGAAGAGGAATTAAGTGAGCTTAGAAAAGTAAAAGAGCAAATGAAAACAATGGAAGAGAAAATAAAATTTATCATGTCTCAATCAAGCTTCCAGCAAGTGTCTAACATGGTATGATTGATGCAAAATGCTAAATGAAATTATTTTGCTTCTCTTTTAAGGATAAGTTTTATGAGAATTGTTGGACTGTGATTGTTTTAATTTGATAATAATTTGAAGGATAGTTTCATATAGTTGATTAAAAGAATGATGATTGAAAAATTAAAAATGAGGTAGGATTTTTTTGTTGCCATGATTGTTATTTTATAAAGATACCATTTCTTTTGGGTAACTAAAAGGATTGTTGTGCTTGTGTGTTAACTTATTTATAATGTACCATTATATGATGCTTGTGAAAATTTATTAAGTTTCAGGATGTTTTTTGCCTTCGGTGATTGGATTGTACATCTATTCGTTAGGTGGACTAAATAAGTTAGCGCTTGTTTGACTTTATATCTACTTTAATTTTTTTTTTTTTTTTTGGTTTTAATATGTCAAGTGTTTGGACTAATTTCATTTAGTGTTATTGTCCCTTTCTTTCTTTAGTTAATATTATAGCGTACTTATATAAAATAGGTTTTGAATAATAATGTAAGACACTAGAGTCGAGGATGAAGATGAGGAAAAAATTGAAAGTGATGAGGCAAATAGCTAGAATATTTTAAAAAGTATGAATGTACCACCTTGGCTGTTGACGTGTGAGAATCTAAAGATAAGGAATCATTTTGTATGAAGCCGAACCATCAATGAACTACACTTAGCTTTTGTTACATGTATTGGATTATTATTTTAATTTAATGAACTAACGATATTTTATAATAACCGTTTTAATTTTATTACACATTGATTCTATAATTTTAGTACCGAATAATTGATATAACAAAAAAGAACAAATAACGTAATATTAATTTTTTAATTAATTATTGATTTCTGATGAAATATTGATTTCCAAGAAAATGTTAGTGGTCAATATTCAATATTTCAGAGAGAAAATTCATTATCTCCGAGGGATTCATATATTTGGAATCTAGTAATTTCCAAAGGACTAATTTTTGTTCCAAGCGAACATATATCGTCAAAATTTCTATTTTCGATGGATCATAATTGTACCGACAAAAACAAACCATCGGAAGTTAACTATTATCGAGAATAAATAGCCCACCCTTTTCTCCTGTATTGAGGGAGGGAGTTCTCCCAAGCAAATTACTCTAGGCACAAAGATAGTAACAACTTTATCATCACACTCAAAGTTAGTCACATAAGAGCTTTTATATCATTTTCATTTTGAGAGAGGAAGTAGAAAGCCACAAGTATTGTACCCCATTTTCATTCCAGAGGTATTCACATTGAACTCAAATCTTGTCTTTTTAATAAAATAATAGGTAAACCACCCTTTTTGCTTGCTTTCTTTAGCTATAAGAGCATGCTCGTTTGTAGATTCAAATGTGTATCTTTGGTTACATATGCAGTATCTAATTTTTATACTTTGTAGATATCTACTCGACATATGAGTCGTCTTTAGAGTTCAATACTGGTTCCCTACTAGTCCGCAAACTATTCCCTATTGATAAACTTTTTTTGGTTCCTATGAGTAACATTATAAACTTTTTTATACTCGTTTTTTTAGTTCAGTACTGGAAGTGTTTTTCTTCCTCGTTTGAATACTTTTACCAAGGAACATTATTTTCTATATCGAGGGAAATATCCGTAGGAAATAGGATCTATTTTTGAAGGTTTATTGGTTGGACAGAATTAATGACGAGCGCTTTTACAACAGACTTTGACGAACAAAATCTCGATAATCACTATTACTGAGGGATTTAGAGAAATACCGAGGGAATGGGTCCCTCAGTAATAATCAATTTTCTTGCAGTGTCCACAATAAGCATCAAGACCTGATCATAAACTTGTATTGTCTCCTGAGTTTCCATCTCAAGTTGACTAGGTTAAACCATCTTGGACAACTACAAGGAAGTCAAACAAAGGTAAGGAGAGAAGTAATACAGTTCAGTCATCTCATATACTTGCCAACAAACTTATGTGAAGATAAGGGCTTCTCAGAGGATTGCACAATAAAAGCCGAAGAGACAACTTGTTCCTACTAAGTCTTTGAAGACTAGTTGAAAGAAAAGAAAAATAAAATTTGTAGATTCTCAGTTTGTTAAGAGCAGGCCTAAGCTAATAAAATAAAGGGTAATTAGAAACTCTCAAATGTTAGTCCTTCAACAGAAAGAAAAGTGGATGATTTGCCTCATTCTTATGCTCAAGATGAGTTTTGTTTATGGTCTTACAAAGAAAATGATGGCAATGATAAAAAAGCAAGACATGGAATGCAATGATTTGTTTCATGATAATGATGATGGCATTGATAGAGATAATGGGATGTTAAAGAGTTATGAAAGTGGCAATGCTGATTTTGGTCCAATGCTATCATCAAATAATGAATATTCGTTCAGTACAATGTCTCGCGTATTGGGGGTGAAATATTGAGGATGGTACAGATCCAGTAGAGTTTAGGGTTGGATAGTTTTCAAAAGCATGAAGTCTTTTACATAGGCCCTCAATATTTTTTAGTGTGATCATACAACGAACAACGTGACTAACAATTAGAATGTATGGTTTGGAGATATGAGGAAGGCACTAATAATCACCTTGATAAAGCATATAAGGAAGACGATGAGGTAGACAATCATAGAATGAAAAATGGAGTGTTAGAGGTGCTAATTGAAGTTCCTTCTTACATTAATAAGAAGATGAACAAATTACTAAAGGCTGGAAGGTTCTGTCATGTTATACCAGCAGATGAGGTGTTGTTTAAAGTTAAGGATACCAATAGGTCCTATACGGTTAATAATTAGAAGTGATATGTGTTTAATTTAAAGGATTATACATGTGACTGTGGGCTGTGACAAATTAGTGGTCTACCATGCAGTCATGTCATGCCTTTGTTGCTCATTGCTTCACAAAAGAGGTATTCCTAAAATGTTATTTGGGCATCATTCATCCTTTGCTTGACAAATCTAAGTGGCCGCACATACAAACTAATGAAATTATGCCCCCAAATGTTTTTAGACCACGTGGTAAGCCTAAAATTATTAAAAAAAGGGAGCCTAGTGAAAAACCATCCTACAGGAGAAATTTCTCAGTTTCATATACATACATACTGCAGAGGCATAGAGCATAATATAATAATCTAACCAATGCAAGCAAGGACACTAGAATAATAATGGTAAAGCTTATTGTCCAATGTTCATCAATTTATGTCTTTTTTCCAATTACCAACATCTGCTTCAATATCCTCTAATGACTTTTTATCTTATTTAGACGCATTGAAAGACTTTGGCAGCAGCTTCAAACTTTGGTGCATGGAAATGAATGCTTTTGCCTCAATGACAAGAATAGACACACCTACACAAGCAGGGGGTTCTGGTGCCTCAACAATTACAACACCCACACTGACACCAACACATATACAAGTATCTCTACTGTAGGAAGTGCTGATGCTGCACTAGGTACGTTTAAATTTTGTATTCCAAGGCATGATATGTTGTTTAATATTTAAAACATGAAGTTGATGATTATGTTTGCTTATTGATATAAGTTTGTTTTCTTAATATTTTAGCATAGATGGATTGTTATGATTTCGTAGTGTTCAAAACATGGTTGTGGTTAAGTAAAAGCTTTTTTAAGTTTCTACAAAGCATGGTAAAGCTTATTGTGTTGTGGTTGTTGGTCAATATAAAAATTCCAGTAAGGGTTCAACAAATAGAGGACGAGATAGACAACTTTTGGAAGTTGCATTTGGAATGCCACCTACAATATGAGTTGCAATGATAGAAAAGAACACCTATTGCAAGAGGCACTTCACAATCTTCCCCTTCTATAAGAAAGACAAAGGGAGAGTTAAAGGGCAAATTGGTCTTTTATATTTGCTGTAAGTTTTTTGATATGCTATTGGGTTCAAATGTCTTTCTATAATGTAGTTAAATTTCCTATGGTGTGGTAAAAATGCTTATAGTAATATAGAAAGTTTTGTTGTTGAGTTTTATTGCAAAGTATGTTTGAAGTGAACCCATAGAGCAACATCATTCATTTTATTGCATATTCACCACAAAGAAATGATGCTAGTCATTTTGTGTAACTTTTGTATTTAATTCACTATTACGGCAGTGAATATGATAGTTAGAGAGCAGCAAACTTAGTGTTTTTTTTTCCGGTATGTTGCAATGCATATTTGGACAATGATAGGAGCAGCAGCAGAAGGGTGAAGACAATGACCTGAATTTTTTTAAATATTCATTGCAACATGCATATATGTAGGAAGAATAACTCATGTGCTAACAAATATAATGAACTACCACTTACAGTTTTTGATGAAATGAAACATTTTAATAACTTATATACAGTATCTACTAATTTATCTCTATTATTTAAGTCTTGTCGTTGAGCTATTTTATTTTATGTCCAAGATGATAAATAACTGCATTATAATGATGGTATACAGCAAACCTTTCATCTTGTCTAATTTTGAAACAAGCTTAGTGGCCATCACTATTAGCTTCTTATTTTCATGATGAAAGGTATGGTTCTCTTCTTCATCTTCCAACTCACCCAACCCTCTTGCAATGACTTTGTACTCAAAACTAAATGGTTCCGCTACCTAAAATGGTCGCATCGATCCCGGCCTCTCACATTTGTAGTAAAGCCTTTCAGGATTTACAATAGATTCATAAACTTTGATATTTGCTCACCACAGCCAGTACATGATTTGTTTATGAACTTGATGACCTTAATTACCATTCACTTGCACTTTCTCTTCTTCGTTCTCATCAAAAAAGTTATTGGAGCTTCCCTTGGAAGATGGTATTCTCACTGGTTTGATGGAGCTTTCAAGTAATGGCTGGATTTCAATACTCTAGGGCGGTTAGTATATATACAAGGGTCTATAATATAAGTTAATGCTCGGACAAAAATTTTGAATTTGAACAATTTTGAACTAGTAAACTAGTGGAAAACTTGTAACTTGCATAACATGCCACAACTACACATTGGTCCAAAAATTTTGAAATTTGATTTCTATAGCATTATTGTGATTTCCATATAATGGTGTGGCTTGTAATTTGTTTAACTAATGTATCTAACTCAGGGAAACTATCAATTCAATTAGGCCCATTAAGTCATTTTCACAGTTATTTTTTTATTTGCTTCACTGTTTACATATTAATATATTAATAGTTAATTTTTTTTTCATTTTCAATGACTGATCATCAACTTTTTTTTACGAGCATCACAATGCCGTTAGAAGAACATTTTATAAGAGTAGAGGTACTTTTGAACTTTCACAAGTTAATGGTTAAAGATAAGTTTTGGGGCGTAACTTAATGTTTTCAATAGTAATGGGAATAATTTGAAGATTGTCACTTCAGGAGGGGGATGTTGGAATTTACCCATTTTCTAAAAGAACAAAAAGCACATTGTTTAAATCATTCATAAATTAATTTTGATTTCTTTTTTAAATTTTTTTAAATAATGATTTGCTTTTTCCATATCAAGGCTTACTGATTTTTACAATGAATTTATTAAGATTTACTTAAATCAATTTACTTAGATAAAATATCTATTCTCATGTCTGATAAATTTACAATGAACTTATAATTTGTGAATATTCTAAATGTCAGCTTGGGAAACACAATAAAATGACATTAGTAGCTACTGATTTTTTTTCTTCTTTTGGTTTCAGAATTATTATATCTCCTGAACTATCCTTAATGACAAGTACAAATTATTAATCTTCAAATTTCAGTTTCATCCTATCATCTTTTTAAGGAAAGAAAATGGCAATATATATAAAGCCTTGCAATTAACCTTTTATTTTTATTTTTACAAGCAAAAGTTAAAAAGTATAACTAAAAATAGGATCCAACGACTTTGCCACGAGATAAGAAGAAATGGTCAATGAGCCATATCAAGCCTGTTGCAATTAACTAGAGATGGTCAATGGTCGGTTAACACAATGCTTAAAAAGTTAACAAAAAACGGCTAATCTTATCTCCTCTAGTGTTGCTATGGAAGAACAAATGACAAAAGCCGAATAATTTTCATCCCCGTACTTGGCCCGATCTTTCCTCTATTGATTTACCACGGCACCAGTGATCACATTGACTACAGAGAGAACACATACAAAATGCAGAACCGATATATAAACAAAAAAAAAAAAGGCTAAAAAGGAAAAAAAAAAAAAAGTCAGAACTTCAGCTTTGTTTATCACACAGAATGTTCTCAAGGAAGTAATTGCGTTTGTCAGCCATTATTTACATACGTATCAGTATTTTATGTAATTCAATGCATCAGCCTTTTTTGGGCCTAACCTCAATTCCTTGTATAATCAGGCCATTGCTACTGCCAAATCTATCAAAATCAAATAGGGTACATAACAACGTCCCATCATCTCCATTTTTATTGAAGAACTCACCCATCTCAATCTCCATCCATCCATCTTTTCTGTTATGAAACAACTGAGGTGTATTTCTGGAAGGATCTAAGAACCGTCTTTGCCTTTCCTTATCATTGATTCCTTCAATGTAGACCCCAGACACGAAATCTGTTCTTTGAAGTCCATGGATGGACTTGCCAAACTTGAACACAAGGTAAGCTGCATAGTTAGTTTTGTGAGACAAAATTCGTGTCTCTATCCTTGCGTTGACTTCGAAGAACCAAAAATACAATAAATAGGCAAGCTCGGCCACCTCAGGAAACCTGCCAATGCATAGATACATGGATGGAGCAAACGAAGTCATACTGTTAGTAAAAGCACATTCCCATCATTGTGAGTAGGATTTGAATGTTAAATATGTTCTGTTTCAATTCAAGAAATTTTAATGACTAAATTAGTTGGCTTCCGCAAAACTGTTGATGAACTAACTGATTGTAATACTAAAGATAAAAGTTAAAATTACCTAGACTCTGGTAGCGAAGTCCATTCCCAAAAATTGGGTGCACTTCCCAATTCTATACAAAGGCCTCTTGCCCCTACCATGTAACATTTTTTCCCAGTCTCTTTCTCCAGTGCAAAGCTCTGTTGAAGGACATATAATGACCATATGTTAGCCAGGTAATAATTTTTCGAATTTATACTATGTGGTACGTTTATGCAAATACAACTGGATGGGACAAACTTTAAAACAAGATCGTAATTCTCAGAACCTCATAAGATTAAGGACACTATATAAGAAACTTAAAGTCGCCTATGTCATGACGTCAGGGTAGTTAAAGCTAGCAAGTCAGTTTTTGGATACTATATACAAGGTACAATAAGGCAGGGCAACAAAATCAATTATATGAACCAGCCAATCAAGCTTTTAGTAAAATAAAGATTCTTTCATCATTTCTCAATTTGAACACCGGTTTTAAGTTTCTCATTGATAATTCAATTAGCAAATTTAGGAGTCATAAGCATAGTCTATAAACTTGAGTGGTGATGAATAGTTAATAGAGTAATGACTCAAAGCTTACCATGGTACCATTGTTGATCAAGATGGGTTGGCGACAAAGATGAAAATAAAGATCTTTCTTAGACAAGGAAGTGATTAAAGATGAAGAAGAGACAGAGTTGGAGATGATCAACTTGTAAGCGGTTGGCAGAAACTTCTCCCACACCAAATCCGAATCCGCAGCTGATTTGAATATAGGAGATACCACTGCTAGTCTACAAGCATCACGAGGAGTTGTAAGAGAAATTATGTGCGAAATGCACTCTACTGGCAGGGCATTTGTAATATCCATTTTACTTGTTCTGTTTACACATTAGACAAAAAGTTAGCTTTTATAGGAAACACTCACAAGGCCTTCTTTGTGAAGACGCTGGTTTCTTTTAACGACTTCTTTGGGAAGTTAAGGGCAAATATTATGCAACTACCTAATATATCAAATAATTACAAGAAGATTCAAAAGATTATAAATAATTACAACTTCTTGTCAACAATTTCTTTAGTTGCGTTAGGAATAACTTAGGATGGAGGTGACTGATAAAATAAGTTATTTTTACATTGTTAATAAGTCACTAAACCAAAAAATAACTAGGTGTTTGGTAAGTGTGTTGTTGATAGTGTTATACATTTTATATGATAAATTTTGGTATCGAAATGTAGTTTCATTTTACAATTTAAGAGGATCAAAATAAGCAAAAGTTTAAATTACCTTTAGTTTTTCCAGATTAATTCAATAAGTAGTCTAGAATTTTTTTTTAAGCACATAAATTTATACGAAGTGAAGACGAAAAAAACTTAATTAGTTAAAATGTAATGAACTTAACAATTTTCCCATATAAGATATGATACAATTTATCACGCAATACAAAAAAATTTTAAATTAAAAATAAAATATTTTGCATGCTCTAAAATTTTGATGCTCCTCTTCAATTTCTGCTAATAGAACATACTGAACACGCTATTCTACTGTAGATAAAAATACTTTTTTTTCCTAGAGTATTAATAATTTGATCTCGGTATCTAGAAATTGAAAATAAAGAATTTATTTTCTTTTAAGAATTTATTTATTTATTTACTTATTTTGCAATAAATTATAATAAGAATAGTAATGTCATTTTCTTTTAACAATTTGCACATCAGGACCCGGCCATTTAGGAAATACTTGCCCAGCCTCAAACCAACGCAAACTTTGAACCCAATTTTGAACTTATCAACATAAAATGATTTTCCAAAGACGAAGCATCAGTAATATATAGAATACGAATTTGATCATAGAAGTAGCATATTTTGCCTGTCTAATGATCTTGAATACATCTTAATATTAACATACCACAAAATGTTGCTGTGCCAAAGATATAATTCAATCTATCAATTATTTTTAGGCCTAAGCTCAATTCCTTTTATAATGAGGCCATGCTTGATGTTGGATCCATCAAAATTAAATATGCTACACACCAATATGCCATCATCTCTATTTTCAATGAAGTGCTCACCCATCTCAAACTTCATCCACCTGTCTCCTCTAACTTTAGATAGTCGAGCCTCATTGCTGGAAGGATCTAATATCAGCCTTCGCCTTTTCCTGTCATCAATTCCTTCAACGTAGACACCAGACTCTAAAGGTCTTCATTAAAATCCATAGCTGAACTTAGTAAACTTGGACAAAGGATATGCTGCCTAGTTGATGCATGAGGACAGAATTATAGTCTCTATCCAACCTTTGACATCAAACAACCACACACACACTTGAATTCAGCTACCTCAGGAAACTTGCTATTGCATTGCCACACGCATGGAGTAAATTATGGAGTAAATGAAGTCATAATATATGCTGGTAATTAGATCTTTTCTTTCAACGCAAGCAATTTTACCGACTGAACTGGTTGGTACCCAAAAGTGCCGATGAAATTGATAGTAATACCAAAAATAACAGGGCAAATTACCTTGACTTTAGTAGAGGTCCAATTCCAATAGTTGGGTGTACCTTCTCATACTAGACAAAGCCCTCTTGCACCAACCACGTAACGTTTTTTTTTTTTTTTCCTACTCTCCTTCTCTAGTGCAAAGCTCTGTTGACGGAGAATGACAATGTTAGCTAGATTAATTATCCCACTTTATTGGCCAGTGTTGCGGACAAATACATAATACATGTATGGTTTTGCATACAGTTGGATATGACAACCTATATCCAACCTTCACTATAAGAACTAATTAGATATTTAAAACTCATCGCATTAAGTATCTAATTAAATAACTATATTACAAACCTCTAGTCAGCTGTCTGATGACGTCATATATAACGAAGGTTTTTTTTATGCTACTTTATATTACTATTTATGATGAAGTAGAAGTCTTATATCGCATGTAATCCTATTTCACAAGAAAATACAATTATAAGTACTATGTAATCGTATCTCACAAGAAAATAAAATTAGAAGCCCTATGTATTATCTTTTTTTTTTCATCAAGTTATATACCATCGGCAAATAAAATGATAATATATATGTGCATGGTTTTGTATATTTGACATAATTTCATTAGCTAAGTCTACAAATACAGCAGAAAACACAAAAATTGATTCACCTAATTCCGCTAGAATTTAAAAGCAGAGATAATTGCCGGGCAATTAATTGATGGGGTTTTTAATTAAATGCCCTTTAATAGTTCAAAGGGTTATTTAAATCCCCCCTGCTTATTGATTTTCATGAACACCCTAAGAAATGTATGTAAAGTCTAAAATATCCTTAATGAATACATCAAATCTAATATTTCTCACTCTCTTCTTACAGTTAAATAAGCCTTCAAAAATTTCTCAAAACCTCTCAAACAAATATAACAATTTATTCACATATTTAACTTTTATAAATTTTCAGTTGAAAGAAGATGCACTACTCAACTAACAACCCAAGAAGGTATGTTTATATTGTTGGGTCTTTAAGTTTTACATTTTCTATATAAAAAAAAAAAGATATAGATATTTTCCTCATGTACGATAATAAAGATCCTATAGAACTGCTCTGCTCTGTACATGATTGTGAGTTCTCTTCAATGCAACATTATAATTGCTCGAGATGGTATGTCTATATTCTCATTCTTGTTCTTATATGTAATCAAGGTGGGAAATTTTGGAAAGTGGAAGAGAGCGTTGCTGGGGGCTCTATGTGATTTTATTAAGCCAGTTACCTATATGGAACACCCTTACATTGTTCAAGAAGGAGACCGAGTTGACCAGGTGCTTTTTGTGGTGCAAGGTAACCTACAGACCGACAACTCCAGAAATGTAACAACAGCCTTCATAGGCAATGATAATTATGTTAAATATGGTGACATTTTCGGAGAAGAATTTGTCGCTTGGGCTCAGGGCGCTTGCCCTTGAATTGACCATTTTTCATCTGACCTCCCAACCTCAACAGGAACTATTCAAGCACTTACAAAACTTGAAGCCTTTATTCTCACAGCCGATGGTTTATTACTTTTTGAGTGGAAATGATGAGCTCCATTCATTAAATTAGGTCGATTTTTAAAGTTATTCCGGGAAATTGTAAAGCGAATTTTCTTATTTTCTGGTAGCCATGCTCAAATAGTCACTCAGGTGTAAGAGAAAGCCAACAATGCTTCAGCAGTGAGTCAGTGACTGACCTTCCCGTCTCAACCAGAACTATTCAAGCACAAAGTTGAAGCCTTGTTTCTTTGGCTAATGACTTGAAAAATGTATCACGCTCATTAAGCATAGTCGAGCAACCCTATTCATCCAAGCAGCTTGATTCATAAAATTGCTCATGGGCGCTGCGAAAGGAACTTTCTCTCATTCAACAAGGAATGCAGAAATGTCTACTCAGGACCCCCAACAATAATGTCTAAGCAACTTGTGGAACCTCATTTTATTCATGTTTGATAGGTAGAAGAGAGACTTTTAAGTAGAAATGGGGCAGATTATTATATATTTTCAAGATTATTTTTTCACCCTCCAATTTCAATGAGTTTAACCAAGTTGATTCATATATTGATAAAGAAAAAGAAAATTAGGGGTCAATTTTAATCAATTTCCATTCAGAACATAGGTCATTATGAAAAACGACCAAAGTTGTTGGATCATTTATTCAAAGTAAATTACTACTACTAATAACAATACTAATTTTTATTATAGGGGCAATTAACATTTCATTATCACAGTTACACAATTATATTATTTAATTTCTAACAATACATAAATCTAATTCCATAGATCATAATAATGATTAATAAAAATTAAAATTATAATCTTGGATTAACAATTACAAGAAGTCACAATCAATTATAACAAGTCACAACTTAGAGCATCTCCAAAAGACTCTTCAAATAAGATTCTACTTCTTATTTGAAGAGCCATATCAATATTAAACACTCCAAAAGACACGTTAATTTAGATTCTTCAAATAAGATTTGTTTCTCACTCTTCAATATTACCGAGTGAGTTTCTCCCTCTTCTATTAATATTTTATTATTATTTATTGAAAAGATAAGACTGCAATAATTATTATTTATGTTTCTTTTAAAAAATATAATAACAATTCAATTTGATTGTGGGAAAGATTTAATTAAAATAATATTAATTTATTCTTATTTAGTGAGTCTTTTGAAGGGGATTATATTTTTTTATACACTTATTTGCCACATCAGTAAGTAAATTAAAACTTGAAGAGTAAAATTTAAAGACCCTTTTGGAGATGCTCTTACAACTACAGAATATAGATTACGACAAATCACAACTACAAAAGCACGAAATATTGATTATTAGTCACGAAATAATGCATATTAATCACAACTATGGATACTATAAACGAGCAAGATTAATTATGTTTTCGTCTCGTTTGTGAGCCAAACAATTTGACACGTGTCAATGTAAACCCCCTTGCCATGGGCTTTTAAATAAATAACTTCTTGATGACAATAGTTATACTCTGTTGATGCAGATTCCTGGTCAACTTAGAAAATTAATTTACGCGGGGGCGATATAACGAAAAGACACAGATAATTAATGTGGTTCGGCATTTGGCCTACGTCCACGGGCAGAGAAAGATAAATATTTTATTAAGATCGTACTTACAACTTGACTCCCTCTCTCTTTATTATTTTTTTTTCCGATCCCTTACACTGTGAGAGACTTCTGCTTTTATAACCTTCTATAGATAAAGTTTTTTTCTAACTTAAACTTTGTCTAAATTTCCTCTATCCTCTAGGATTTTAATTACAAAGTATTTCTACTTTTTCCTATGTTGTATTTGAGTCAAACTCTACTTAATTTGCTTTTGGGCCAAGCAATGCCCTTCTATTGTCCTTCAACGATAGCTCCTCTATTTGGACTTGACTTTTCTTGTGTGACCCATAATCTAGAACTGGGTCAAGGGCTGTCTGGAACCATGACTTCTGCCATCCTCCACTCCTGCTCCCTATTTTTGGGGAGCCTAATTCTTGCTCCATGTTCTTGGGGGACCATGATTCATGTTCCCCATTCTTAGGGAGCATGGCTTTTGGGGCTCATAGGATATAATTCTTACTCCCCATTTTGGGGAGTATATTTTTTGGGGCTCCATTCCTTGGGTAGAATCCCTACTCCCTATTATTGGGGGAGCATATTTTTTGGGGCCCCATTCCTATGGGTAGAATCCCTTATAAAGGCCCCATTTCTAGAGATGGAATCCCTGCTCCCCATTCTTAGGGGAGCACACTTTCTGGAGCCCCATTCCTGAGGTAGAATCCCTACTCCCCATTCTTGGGAGTGCGTATTTTCTAGGGCCTCATTCTTGCGGGTAGAATTCCTACTCCCCATTCTTGGGAGAGCACGTTTTCTGGGGCCCCATGTTGGGGAATAATCAGTTTTTTAAATTTTTTATAAAACCTTTTAAGGACCGCTCTCATATAATATATAAGAATTTGTATTCTAGAAATCGTACCGTGAAAATTCGAGTTGGCTTTTTCCGCTGAAGTGATTTAGGCTCCTAGATCACGATCCGCCACCACCACTCCTGTTAGATCACGATCCGTCACCACCACACTTGTTAGATCACGAACTGTCACCAATGATCTTCCAGGTTATGACTCAGATTCGATCTGCACTTGACGTGTGGGCGCCTTTATCACTACCAAAAGCAACTAGCACGAGAAAATTTTTCTCTCAATAATAGAGAGAAAAATCTTATTCTCTGATCTGTATAAAGTGGCTTCTATTTTTTCTTTAGAGAAAATAAGCCTTATATATCTCCCTTTTAGTGAAAACCCTAGGCTCCAAATAATGCCCTAAATAAAACTCACGTTATTTTCTTTTTCAATAGGGGACCCACCTTGTAAAATAACATAGGGCCCCTTATACAAAAGCTAATTAAATGGAGCCTCCCACTAAATGATATATTTAGGCTTTTGACCCAAATAGCTAATTATCTTACTTATTAGTCCAGTAGTGGTGCAGTCAATTAAATGAGCTAACCCGGGATCATTTGGGAACATACAATAGTGGCTACAATAATTAGGCCTGTAATTAAACTAGCCCAATTATTTAATTCCAAATCTACTCCACTAAAAGATTGGAACTGACTTCCATAATTGTATGCTCGAATAATAATTCGTCCCAAGCCACATTGATTTCTTTACTGCACAATCCTTTGTACCACATCGTTAATTAAATTGATATCTCAACTGTCCAATCAATTTAATAACATCTTATTCCTTGATCCTTACTGGTTTTCTCTAATGATCATTTTCAACATACTAAATATGTTGACACACTCTGGCCAGAGAATTCTATGATCAAGTACCGAAAACCTATCAAGAGATGTGTTGTACAAATTCTATATTGTTAATCCATAACTCCAATAATCATAATTGCTCCCACCAAGATACCGGGTAATCTTGACCACAAGGATGTGTCGTGCCCATTGGTAACTCAAATGGAATAACAATTACAATCATGAAATCATAATTAACTCAAGATTAAGATTACAGTAAAATCAATGCCTGTGAGATTTAATAAGTCTGACAGTTATTACAAAGTTAATTAAATCTCACATGTGATCCTGTTCAATGTAGTCGTACTACATCAATAAATTCATACATGATTAAGACAAATCATTCAATGAATTTATTACAGTCTATACCTAAATAAAGTGTCCAACTTTATTTATCAACTGCGAACTAAAATTATTTAATCATAAGATAACTTGTATTTATGTCTTCTGTCAATCCACATGGTGATCACATAAATACATATAATATGATTAAATGGACTTTAATACAAATATTAATGCAATTAAGATATTTGAATAAAATACCTCATTTATTTTATTAATTAGAAAAATTGTTTATTACAATTAAATAAACACATATGCTTTTAAAGAGCATATTTTCTCAACAATCTCCCACTAGCTCTCAAAGCATATTTGGCATCTCACGCATGCCCATGGATTCCAAGTGCAAGTTAAAAGGTTTCCCAGGTATGGCCTTAGTAAAAGGATCTGCCAAGTTTTGCTGTGACGCAATCTGAGTAACCTCCACATCACCTCTCTGCACTATATCCCTTATAAGATGATACTTCCTCTCAATATGTTTTTGTTTCTTGTGGTTCCTTGGTTCCTTAGATTGAGCTACCGCACCACTATTATCGCAAAATAGTTTAAGGGGTGCAGTTACAGCAGGTACCACCTCAAGATCTTGTAGGAACTTGCGAAGCCATACAGCTTCTTTTGCAGCTTCAGATGCAGCCACATATTCAGCTTCAGTTGTGGAGTCTGCGATACAAGATTATTTCACACTCCTCCAACTAATAGCTCCACTTCCCAATGTAAACACATAGCCGGAAGTTAATTTTCTGGAATCCTTATCTGACATAAAGTCAGAATCAGTATAACCCACTGGAATGAGTTCATCACCAGAATACACAAGCATATAATTTTTAGTTCTTTTCAAATACTTCATTATATGCTTGACCGCAGTCCAGTGTTCAGGTCCAGGATTAGATTGATATCTACTAACCATCCCTACCGCAAAACAGATGTCTGGCCTAGTGCAAAGCATGGCATACATAAGACTTCCCACAGCTTCTGCATAGGGAACTCGTCTCATTCTCTCTATCTCTTCAGATGTTTTAGGTGATTGATCCTTAGAGAATGTAATTCCATGTCTGAATGGTAATAAACCAGTCTTGGAATTTTCCATGCTAAATCTAGCCAATATCTTATCGATATAGACCGCTTGAGACAAGGCTAAAGTTTTATTCTTCCGGTCTCGTAGTAATTTGATACCAAGAATATAACTTGCCTCTCCCAGGTCTTTCATATCAAATTGTTTTGCTAACCAACTCTTTATTGTAGTCAATACTCCTATATCATTTCCAATTAGGAGAATATCGTCTACATAAAGAATTAGGAAGGCTACAGATTTTTCTTGAATTTTCTTGTACACACATGGTTCATCAATGTTCTGAATGAATCCAAACGATTTAATCGCTTGATCAAATCTGATGTTCCATGACCGGGATGCTTGTTTCAATCCATAACTTACATACCATGTGTTCTTGGCCTTTTTGTATAAATCCATCTGGTTGCTGCATGTAGATGTTTTCTTCAAGATGCCCGTTAAGAAAGGCAGTCTTGACATCCATTTGTCAAATTTCATAATCTAACATTGCAGCAATGGAGAGCAGAATCCTGATGGATTTAAGCATAGCAACCGGAGAAAAATTTTCCTCATAATCGATTCCCTCTTTCTGAGTAAACCCTTTGGCTACTAATCTTGCTTTAAATGTTTCCACCCTTCCGTCTACTCCTCTTTTTCTCTTGTAGATCCACTTGCACCCTATAGGTTTTATCCCATTTGGTGCCTCTACAAGTTCCCAGACTTTATTGGAATATATAGAATCCATTTCTTGATTCATGACCTTTTTCTAAAATTCAACATCTCTATCTATTAGAGCTTCGTTGTAACTAGTGGGATCTTGTACATGTTCATCTAAGATAGCCGTATAGGTTTCTCCCAAAAGCATGTATCTCGCAGGTAACCTAGTTACCCTCCCACTACGACGAGGTTCTAAAAGTGATGGTTGTTCAGGGTTAATCCTGTGTTGATCATCTGGTTGTTGCTGTTCTTCCTGTTCTGTAACAGGCGTTGAAAGCTGAGCATCAACCTGATCACCTGACAGCTCTTCAAGTATTACCTTACTCTTAGGTTTGAAGTTATTCATATAGTCTTCCTCAAGGGAAGTGAAATGTGTGCTCACGATCACTTTCCTATCTTGAGGACTATAAAATAAACCTCCCCTTGTTCCTTTAGGATACCCCACAAACATACAAACCTTAGAACGTGAATCCATTTTGTCTGCCTTTGGTTTCAGCACATGTGCTGGTGATCCCCAAATACGGACATGTCGTAAACTTGGTTTGCGACCTGACCATAATTCTATTGGGGTTTTAGGCACTGACTTAGATGGAACTAAGTTCAAAAGGTAAACTGCAGTTTCCAGTGCTAGTCCCCAAAAAGAGATTGGTAATGAAGAATAACTAAACATAGATCTCACCATATCCAAAAGAGTTCTATTTCTTCTTTCAGCTACCCCATTTTGTTGTGGTGTTCCCGGGGCAGTCAATTGAGATATAATCCCATTTTCAACCAAATACTCTTTGAAATCTCCTGAGAGAAATTCACCACCTCGATCAGATCGAAGTTTCTTTATGTTCTTATCTAATTGCTTTTCTGTCTCAGCCCTATACTCTTTGAATTTCTCAAGAGCTTCAGACTTATGACACATCAGATAAACATAACCGTATCTTGAGTAATCATCAGTAAAAGTGATGAAATACTCATAACCTCCTCGAGCTTGTACATTGATTGGTCCACATACATCTGTATGTACCAATTCAAGTGGTACTGTTGCACATACTCCTTTGGCCGAGAATGGCCTTTTGGTCATTTTCCCTTCTAAACAGGATTCACAGAGTGGCAATGATTCATTTTCTAATGGACCCAAGAGCCCATCTTTGATCATTCTCTGTATCCTATTTTGGTTTATATGACCCAAGCGTAAATGCCAGAGGTAACATTGGTTGGAAGAAATATTTCTTTTCTTAGATAAATGTGTATGCTCATCATTATTTATCACTGTGTCATGCATAGAATGGATCATTGGACTTAAATTATATAAATTATCTTCCAATGTACCAGAACAAATAAGTCTCTTATTATGAAAAATAGAAACAGAGGATCCAAAATTTACAGTGTACCCTTGCTTTGACAAACAAGCTACTGAAATTAAATTCCTCTTAATGTCTGGAACATAAAGACAATTATTCAAAACTAAAGTCTCATTATTAAAAGATAATAAAACAGATCCAATCTTTACTGCTGACACAAACTGTCCTGTCCCTAACTGCAGCTTGACGCTTCCTTCACTTATTTTCCTGGTTTCCTGAAACCAATAAAGTGAATTACAAATATGATTAATTGCTCCTGAATCCAACACCCAAGTGTCAATAGGATTCTGAACTAAACAGGCCTCAATTACAAAAAGATTTTCCATACCTGATTTCACAATCTTAGGGTAATCCTTTTTCCAGTGACCTTTCTGTCCACACTTGAAGCATTTGCCTTTCGGCTTGCCATCTTGCTTGGTAGACGGTCTCTTTCTCCCAGCTTTCTTCTTACCTTTGCCTTTCGGTTTAGGCCCAGAAGATGAACTTTTTTCAATAATATTTATGCTTCCCAGAGATTTCTCAGCACGATAGATCTCTTCAGCAGAATGGAGGTCGTTCATCAATTCAGTTAAGGTCATATTTCTTTTGTTCATGTTATAATTGACCTTAAACTCCTTGAATGTTTCTGGCAGAGATTCTAGCACCATGTCAATCTTTGAGTTATCATCGATTTGTGCTCCCTGAATCTCAGCCTCATTCAAATAGTCCATCATTTTGAGGACATGATCACGAACTCTTGTGCCCTTCCCCATTTTACTGTTCATAATTCCTTTCAGCGCTACTTGTCTCGCAGAGCGAGTACTCTGCCCGAACATCTGTTGGAGACTATCCATTATTTCAGTGGCAGTCTCCAAGTTCTGATGTTTGGTCTGCAGAATATTAGAAATCGAGGCTAAAATGTAGCACTTTGCCATTTCATTGGCCTTTTGCCATTTCTCATAAAGCCTCCTCTGATTTCTATGAGCATCATCCGCTGGAACTGGGGGGCATGGCTGGGTTAAGACATATTTATAATTTTCAGCAGTCAGGACAATGAATATATTTCTTTTCCAATCTATATAGCTCTCTCCAGTGAGTTTGTTTTGACTCAGAATAATAGTAAGTGGGCTCAGGGAAGACATTTTCTGAAAAATAAAACATCCATGCATAAATAATTTGAAATAATATTCACAATAAATAAAAAAATGCATAAAACCATAAATGCATTTTAATTTATTGTAACGATAATCTAGTTCCGTTTTGACAAGCTATCCGGTGGGGAAGTCATGTCTATACTTATTAGACCCAATTACCCATTGGATTATTTACTTTCATGTAGAGACATGATAAATAATTATCGTTATCTTTTTGGGCCCAAATTTGTTAACAGAGCTTCGTTGGGAAGGTTAATAACAAATTTTAGTTGAGTGTATAACCATTGTTTCAATCTACGTATTTTTCATATCAATAGTCACCGTTGGGATGAACAATCGATTGAAAAATATTTCAATTTTATCTTTGAAGAAGTTCATCAAATAAAATTTCTAATATATATACCCTCCGAAGGGAGCATCACCATATCATGAAGTCGAGGTATATATATAATTTTATTATTGAACTAACAATGGAGCCCGTGGGAAAATTATCTTAAATTTTTCCTCTCCCACTCAATATTTTAAAATTGGTTTTTCCTTTTTAAAACATACATATTGTTAATTGCATGCTTCCTATAATATTATCTAGATGATATCAAATATTATTAAGCATGTGCAAATTTCAAACAATATAATGCAATTCATAATTAATGCATGCTTCCTATAATATTATCTAGATGATATCAAATATTATTAAGCATGTGCAAATTTCAAACAATATAATGAAATTCATAATTAATGAATGACATGTATCATTATGCATAGAGTGGCACTACCTATTCTATATGACATGTTATCATGGCATGTTATCATCCAAAACATAACATATAGAAAAATAATTAAATAATCTTAATTCATGGCTTTCCTAATAATGAAAAATACATTAACCCTATGCCTAATCTTCATTGGGCTTTTTGTCAATGTCCATCTTCCATAAGCTTGTTTTTGTTAATGGACTAGGGGAAATTGGGCTTTTAAATTTATAATTGGTCCAATTTTAATTTTTGAAAAAAAAAATAAATAATTAATTTTTTTATTAAAATAAAACTTTTGGACCAAAAATAAATTTAATGTATTTAATTTTGTCTATGCATTTTTTAATCCATTAAGCCCAATTGAAATTGGGCCTAAAACTAGGATTTTTTAAGCCCAAAACTATTTTTAGACTTGAATGCAAAAAATTAAAACTTGACTGCCCAAATGAAAAATTATGAAACCATAGGGACCTCCACGATAAAAGGCATGAAACCCTAAATCCATATTTTTCTTTCTTTCTTCTTCCCCAGCCGCCATCTCCATAAAGCAATAGCTGCTGTTCCCAGTCAACCGCCGCTGTTCAGAGACGCCGGCCGGTCTCCGTCACATCTCCGACGGGGAGCGACCAGACCCGCGCGCACCTTGCTGCTGGCCTCGGCAGCGTTGCTTCTAGCTGCAACACATGCAACGCGCGCTGCTGGCCGCGCGCGCTGCTTGCTGCGCACAGAACAGCACGCGCCGCTGGCCAATGCTGGCCGCGCGCACTGCTTTGCTGCGTGCAGCGCAGCGCGCGCTGCTGCAGCATGCCCTGGTGCCCTGCCACACGCGTGTTTTTGCGTTGCTGGTTGGTGGCCGCTGCTGAAAAAAAAATTCCGGCTTCCGTCGCTTTGATCTCATTTTCCAGCAATGAATTACAAATTTCCTATGCCAATTTTGGCTTACAAAATTTCTTTAATAGTAAACTCAATCAAGAGGGAAACATGGTGATAAAAGACCACCTCTCTTGTTACAGATCCAAAGAAATATTACAACGGAAAATCTAACCATGAATCAAGACAAACCATAACATGCTTTATTCATATATTAAACAAATAATATATATCTGAATAAAATGTGCCACTCTAATACATAAATTTCAAGATTAATTTCATACGAAATTCTTATCTATTAATATGAGATGGCTCTGATACCAATTGTTGGGGAATAATCAGGTTTTTAAATTTTTTATAAAACCTTTTAAGGAACGCTCTCATATAATATATAAGAATTTGTATTCTAAAAATTGTACCTTGAAAATCCGAGTTGGTTTTTTCCGCTGAAGTGATTTAGACTCCTAGATCACGATCCGCCACCACCACTCCTGTTAGATCACGATCCGTCACCACCACGCTTGTTAGATCACGAACTGTCACCAATGATCTTCCAGGTTATGACTCAGATTCGATCTGCACTTGACGTGTGGGCGCCTTTATCACTACCAAAAGCAACTAGCACGAGAAAATTTTTCTCTCAATAATAGAGAGAAAAATCTTATTCTCTGATCTGTATAAAGTGGCTTCTATTTTTTCTTTAGAGAAAATAAGCCTTATATATCTTCCTTTTAGTGAAAACCCTAGGCTCCAAATAATGCCCTAAATAAAACTCACGTTATTTTCTTTTTCAATAGGGGACCCACCTTGTAAAATAACATAGGGCCCCTTATACAAAAGCTAATTAAATGGAGCCTCCCACTAAATGATATATTTAGGCTTTTGACCCAAATAGCTAGTTATCTTACTTATTAGTCCAGTAGTGGTGCAGTCAATTAAATGAGCTAACCCGGGGATCATTTGGGAACATACAATAGTGGCTACAATAATTAGGCCTGTAATTAAACTAGCCCAATTATTTAATTCCAAATCTACTCCACTAAAAGATTGGAACTGACTTCCATAATTGTATGCTCGAATAATAATTCGTCCCAAGCCACATTGATTTCTTTACTGCACAATCCTTTGTACCACATCGTTAATTAAATTGATATCTCAACTGTCCAATCAATTTAATAACATCTTATTCCTTGATCCTTACTGGTTTTCTCTAATGATCATTTTCAACATACTAAATATGTTGACACACTCTGGCCAGAGAATTCTATGATCAAGTACCGAAAACCTATCAAGAGATATGTTGTACAAATTCTATATTGTTAATCCATAACTCCAATACTCATAATTGCTCCCACCAAGATACCGGGTAATCTTGACCACAAGGATGTGTCATGCCCATTGGTAACTCAAATAGAATAACAATTACAATCATGAAATCATAATTAACTCAAGATTAAGATTACAGTAAAATCAATGCCTGTGAGATTTAATAAGTCTGACAGTTATTACAAAGTTAATTAAATCTCACATGTGATCCTGTTCAATGTAGTCGTACTACATCAATAAATTCATACATGATTAAGACAAATCATTCAATGAATTTATTACAATCTATACCTAAATAAAGTGCCCAACTTTATTTATCAACTGCAAACTAAATTTATTTAATCATAAGATAACTTGTATTTATGTCTTCTGTCAATCCACATGGTGATCACATAAATACATATAATATGATTAAATGGACTTTAATACAAATATTAATGCAATTAAGATATTTGAATAAAATACCTCATTTATTTTATTAATTAGAAAAATTGTTTATTACAATTAAATAAACACATATGCTTTTAAAGAGCATATTTTCCCAACACCCCATTCCTGGGGGTAGAATCTCTTCTCCCCATTCTGGGGTAGCATGCCCCATTCCTAGGGGTAGAATCCCTGCTCCTCATTCTTGGGGGAGTATACTTTCTGGGGCCCATTCCTGGGGTAGAATCCCTGCTCCCCATTCTTGGGGAAGCATACTTTCTGGGACCCCATTCTTGGGGTTGAATCCCTCCTCTCCATTCTGGGGAGCATACTTTCTGGGGCCCCATTCCTGAGGGTAGAATCCATGTTCCCCGTTTTTAGGGGAGCATACTTTTGGGGTCTATTCCTAGGGTAGAATCCTGCTCCCCACTCTTAGGGGGGCATACTTTCTAGGGCCTCATTCCTGGGGATAGAATCCTTACTCCCCATTCTATGGGAGCATACTTTCTTGGGACAACACTTTGTACTTTATTAATTACTTTATATTTTCTACAACAGCTGCTCCCCAGCTCTTAACTTCTAGTTTCACCCGAAGCATAAGAGCTTAAGTTGTTTATCTCTTTTCTCATTTCTATATAAACCATCCTTTGCACATTTGCTCACCCCGCTGTACAAAGTTTTGAGCATCTTCTTTCATAGTAGGCCAAAAGTATCATTGGCGAATGGCTTTATGGGCTAATGATCTTGCACCCGAATGGTTGCCACAAATACCTTCATGGATTTCTCTCATCAGATAGTTTGCTTCTTCAGACGTTTAGGCACCTCAAGTAAGGCAGCGAATATCCTCTCTTGTATTGTACATCTCCCAAAATCATGTACCTTGCTGACCTTAACCTGATCTTCCTTGCTTTATCCTTATGATCCGGTAATTTTTTATCTTTTAGGTAACTAATGATAGGATTTATCCAGCTCCCAATTGTATTCACAAGATTAATCTCCTTGTTCTCCTCGTGATTAATACTTGGATTTTGCAAGAACTCAACAGGGATTAATCCGTTTAAGCCTGCATATGTGGTTGATGCCAGCCTTGGAAGGGCATCGACTTTGTTGTTTTCCTCTCTTGAAACTTGAGTGATAGTGTATTCTACGAAATTTATTAATAGTTCTCTGACCTCGAATGTAACTTGATTCACAATTAATTGTGAATCACTAAAAATTTTCAACTTTTCTTCCCCCATCTCTTTTGCTAACCTGAGACCAGCAAGCAAGGTCCCGTACTCTACTTCATTGTTGAAGGCCCTGAACCCAAACCTGAGGGCAGAGCTTATCTCTATATGCTCTGGAGTGACTAAAATCAATCCCGGTCCACTCCCTTATTGGTTTGACTATCCATCCACATATAACCTCCAGGTTGGTAGTATTGCTTCGCTAATTCTGGCCCCTTTGAATTGGTTACCAATAAATCCAACTATAAAGTCTGCGGCCGCTTGTCCTTTAATTGTTGTTCTAGGTTTGTACCTAATATCATGCTCTTCTATCTCTACAGCCCATTGTACCAACCTTCCTGACATCTCTGGCCGCTGCATGATCTACCTCAAGGGTTGGTTTGTGAGCACCACTATGGTGTGAGCCTGAAAGTAAAGCCTTAGTTTCCTATCAGATACTACTAGCGCTAAAGCCATTTTTTCTATAGCTGGATACCTTGTTTCGGCATCTAACAGAGCATAACTCACATAATAAACTGGCTTTTGTACCTTACTTTCCTCTTTTATTAATACTAAACTGACTGCCGAATCTGAAATAGTCAGGTATAAATAAATATCTTCTCTCAATATTGGCTTAGAGAGAATTGAAGGACTTCCCATATATCTTTTCAACTCCTGGAAGGCTTTCTCACATTCCTTTGTCCATACCATTTCTTTCCCCCCTCTAAGGGTTTTGAAGAATGGTAGACATTTATTTATCACTCGTGAAATAAATAGGTTCAAGGCCGCAACTCTTCTTGTTAACCTTTGAACCTCTCTAATTGATTTTGGAGACTCTATATCTGAAAGTGCTTGAATTTTTTCTGTGTTGGCTTCTATTCCTCGTTGGCTTACCATGAACCCTAAAAATTTTCCTAAAGAGACTCCAAATGCACATTTGCTTGGGTTTAACTTCATGTTGTACTCCTTCAAAATCTTGAACGCTTCATCTAAGTTTGTGATATGATCTTCCATTCTTTTGCTTTTGACAAGTATATCATCTACGTAGACCTCCATATTTCTTCCAATCTAGCTATGAAACTTTTTATTGACCAACCTCTGATAGGTTGCTCCTGTACTTTTTAACCCAAAGGGCATAACGTTATAGTAGTACAGGCCCTTATTTATGATGAAAGATGTTTTTTCCCTATCTGGTGGGTACATCTGAATTTGGTTATACCCAGAATATGCATATTTAAAAGTAAGCAGCTCATGCCCTGCAGTAGCATCAACCAACTGATCAATTCTAGGTAAAGGAAAACTATCTTTGGAACATGCTTTATTTAAGTCAGTGAAGTCTATACAGATCCTCCACTTTTCATTTGGCTTTTTAACCATGACTACATTGGCCAACCAATTTGGATAATAGGCCTCTCTAATGAAGCATGCTTTTAGGAGTTTTTTGACCTCCTCTTCTATTACTTTATATCTTTCTAGATTGAAGAATCTTCTTTTTTGTCGTACTGGCTTATGACTAAGATCTACATTTAACTGATGGACTATCACTTCTGGGTCTATACCAGGCATGTCTTCATGGGACCATGCAAACATATCAGACTATGATCTGAGAATATTTTCTAGTTGTTTTCGTACTTTTGGGGTTAATGATAACCCAACATAGATTGTTTTACTTTGATCATCGTGCTGCACTTGGATGGTGTCTAGCTCTTCTATTGGTCATCCTCTTTGTTCGTTTCTCTCCTCTCTAGGATCAAGCGTGACTTGAAAACATTCTCGTTTGTCCATTTTGCCTTTTAAGGCCGTGGCATAACATTTTCTAGATTCTTCTTGATCTGCCCTTAAGATTCCAGTCTCAGTTTTTGTAGGGAATTTTATCATTAAGTGGTAAGTTCAGGTTATTGCCTGGAAAAGATTTAGGGCTGGTCTACCTAAGATAACATTGTAGACCGAAGAGTGCTCCACTATTAAGAAGCCTACCATCTTGGTAGTTTGGTGAAGTGGTTCTCCAATAGTGACTGGTAGATCTATGCTGCTCAAAGGAATTAAGCACTCTCCACCAAAGTCGATCAATGGAGTACGAATTTGCCTCAAATTTTCCCTTCCTATATTCATCTTGTCAAATGCTCCTGCATATAAAATATCTATTGAACTCCCGTTATTCACTAAAACTCTGAAGACTTTTCTATTTGCTAGAGTTATTGATATAACCAGAGCATCATCGTGCAGTTGATGTATCCCTCTAGCTTCTTCTTCTGTAAAAGTGATGGTGTTACATTCAATCCTAACCTCTTTTGAGGGTTTACCTACTAAGTTTACCAGTAAAGCCCCCGGTGCTGCTTGAACCTCCCTTGCATGAGCTGTTCGTGCCCTGTTGGAGTCCCCTCCTTCTGCAAGTCCACCAAATATAATTCTTATAGGGGCTCCACCTGCAACGTCTTGGTTTTGTATATGGTCGGGTGCTACTGTAGCAATATTTTGCGGCACATCAGCCGAGGCTTCATTTTGAATATCTCTGTGCTCTTTCCTTTTTACAAAGTCTTTCAAATACCCTCCCTGGATTAAAGACTCTATTTCCTCTTTAAGATCAAAGCAGTCGTTAGTATTATAGCCATGATCTCTATGATACTTATAGTATTTGCTTCTGTCTCTTCGATTTGGTGCGGTCCTGATTTCTTTGGGCTTCCGCAACAAATCTAAGTCTCTTATCTACATGAGCAACTGCTCTCTTGGTACGCTAAGTGGCGTGTACCCAGCGTACCTGCTTTGTGAGACTTTTGGTCCCCTGCTGTCTCCTGGTCTATTTCTTTTGTCTCGATTTTTGACCTGTTCATCATTTCTTTTTCGTTTTTCTCCAGCTCTCTGAAGGTCCAGGTCTGCTCCTCTCTTTGTATTGGTCAGTTCATCGGCATTAGAGTATTTCTGAACTCTCGATAGCAACTCGGTGAAGGTCTTTGGTGCATTCTTAGCCAGCAAGTAATGAAATCTTCCTAGTCACAGACCTGCCATTATTACCGTTAATGCCATCGCATCTGTACAATTTTATACTCTATACTGTCTCTTTGTTAAAATGAACAATATAGTCCTTTAATGACTTATCATTCCCTTATTTAATTGATAACAAGTGAGTTGGGGGAAGCTGATGGTCTTTTGCTCTTACAAATTGACCAATAAACATCTGACTAAGCTGGGTAAATGAAGAAATAGACCCAGGCTTCAGCTTTCCATACCACTTACATGCTGCTCCTATAAGCATTAAGGAGAAAGCCCTGCACATGGCTGCTCATGTTGCCCCTTGCAACTCCATCCATGACCTGAAGGTCACTAAATGCTCAGTTGGATCTCCTTCACCTCCATATAACTTGATTTGAGGCATCTTAAATGTTGCTGGCGATGGGGCCTCTAGTATATCTTTGGTGAATAGTGGTTCTACCTCCTCTAAGAGTGGTTCTGTAAGACTTTTCTCTATCCCATCCACCTATTTCTTAAGCTTTTTCAATTCTACTTTAAGACTTACCGACCTAGTACTAGCACTAGAGCCCTCTGACTTATGCTTTTTATATTGATGTTTTGAATTCAACTTGTGGCGCAAATCCTACTTGGTCTCCAGCATATGTCGAAGGTCCTTTGGGTGATCAGTATGAATTGCATGAGTCTCTACTCTTCTGGCTGATCTAGTAGGGTTACTTTTCTGATGAACCCGTTGTGAGCTATTATTGTTATCTTGTAGAGTATCATGCAAGTCATTCTGTAGCCCTTCCTCTTCATACGGAGGCGAATTTGGGTTTGCTCGATGTTCCTGGTTCTTTATATACTGGAGAACCCTAGCCATATTCTGCGTCAAATTAGCCACTTGCTGCACGAGAAAGACAAATATTTTATTAAGATTATACTAACAACTTGACTCCCTCTCTCTTTGCCATTTTTTTCTGATCCCTTACACTATGAGAGACCTCTACTTTTATAGCCTTCTGTAAATAAAGTTCTTTTCTAACTTGAACTCTATCTAACTTTCCTCTATACTCTAGGATTTTAATTACAAAGTATTTCTACCTTTTCATATGTTGTATCTGAGTCAAACTCTACTTACTTGCTTCTGGGCCAAGCAATGCCCTTCTATTGTCCTTCAACGATAGCTCCTCTATTTGGACTTGACTTTTTATGTGTGACCCATAATTTAGAACTGGGTCAAGGACTGTCTGGAACCATGACTTCTGTCATCCTCCACTCCTGCTCCCCATTCCTGGGGGCCTAATTCTTGCTCTATGTTCTTGGGGAACATGATTCCTGCTCCCTATTCTTGGGGAGCATGGCTTCTAGGGCTCATAGGGCATAATTCATGCTCCCAATTTTGGGAAGCATATTTTTTTAGGCCCCATTCCTGCGGGTAGAATCCTTACTCCCAATTTTTAGGGGATCACACTTTCTAGGGGCCCCATTTCTGGAGATGGAATCCCTGCTCCCCATTCTTGGGGGAGCACACTTTCTGGGGCCCATTCCTGAGGTAGAATCCCTGCTCTCCAAGAATGAGGAGCATATTTTCTGGGGCCTCATTCTTAGGATAGAATCCCTGCTCCTCATTCTTGAGGAGCGCACTTTCTGAGGCCTATTCCTAGAGATGAAACCTCTACTCTCTATTATTGGGAGAGCATATTTTCTGAGACCTCATTCCTGCGGGTAGAATCCCTGCTCCCCATTCTTGGGAGAGCACACTTTCTAGAGCCTCATTCATAGGGGTAGAATCCCTGCTCCTCATTCTTGGGGGAGCATACTTTCTGTGGTCTATTCCTAGGGTAGAATCCCTGCTCCCCATTCTTGGGGGAGCATACTTTCTGGGACCCAATTCCTGGGGGTAGAATCCCTGCTCCCCATTCTCGGGGTAGCATACTGTCTAGGGCTCATTCCTAGGGTAGAATCCTGCTCCCCATACTTGGGAGCATACTTTCTGGGGCTCATTCCTGTGATAGAATCCTGCTCCCCATTCTTGGGGAGCATACTTTCTGGGGCCTCATTCCTGGGGGTAGAGTAGTCAACATTGAACTTACTTCAAGAGGCTAGAGACCTTCTTTCCTTGTAACTTTTTTGGAATAAATTTTACTAGTGGAAAGGTTTTAAACTTGCAAATGATAAATAGTTCAGTAGGTGCCAATCTAGTTGGGATATACAATTAATTGTAGTGATGTAAATTACAACTAATTTTATTTAAACTACTAATATTGTACTTGCACCTAAACTCCATTGAATGAAAATGCAACTTTTAATTTATCATAAAACATATTTCATTCATAATTTTATCTTGTGTGTACCTATGAAAAATATTTCATTTATAAATGAAACATATCTCCTTTAACTAATTTGTGATTTCATAAATGAAACATTAATGTTGTAAAATTTTAGATTTATCATTTATATCATAAATGAAACATTAATGTTGTAATATTTTAGATTTTTCATTTATAAAATCATGATTTTAATAATTTAATTTATTAAAAATTTAAAATCATGATATCGTTTATTCTTTAATGAATTATAAATATAAAACAATTAGAATTTTTTTGAAACTAAGACTTAAATTAATTTTTTTAAATCTATGGTTATAAAATATATTAAAAAGTTTAATTTCAAGTTATTTGTAAAATCATATCATTCTATATCTATTTTTCATTAAAAATTTTAATTTTATATATTTTGGCCTAAATGCTATTGATGGCCCACGAAGTATGCTTATTGCGGGTCTTTTTACGTGTCATACTTTATCCCATCTCTAATCATGTCATATTTTTAAGGTCTGCTTGCTTAAAATTCTAACCTAGCCCAGCTCCCGTGCATACCGTGCAATGTCGCGTGCCTTATCGAAATATGCTCATGTCGCACTGTGCTGTACAGACACGTGCCGCCCGATCCGTTAGCCATCTCTGTACTAGCAATGAGTATAGGCAATAGGGTATGCTTTAGTGCTTCATTTTAGTTGTTTGTCTTTTATAATTCAAGCAAAATAAGCTTCAAAAACTAAAGATGCATTACATGGTTTAACCGGTTCTTGTTTTGAACTGATGATGTAATGGTCATTCAATGTGAAAAGGTAGTTTGATTGGTGGTATAGAAATTGTTTTGAGCTCATGATTGTCTTAAATGTATTGTCATTTAAGTTGGACGTTAAGAATTACTTGAAGTGATGCAGTTTGTTTGCTATCAAAGTGGCCAAATTTGATTTTCTTTTTCTTTTTTTGCATTATAATCTAGAGTTTATATGACTTAATTTGTTCAAAACATAATCTTACCTATTTCTAACATTTATTAACTCCTTCTCATTGTACCATTTTTTAGCCTTATTTACATGAACATTAAGGTTGTGATTGATGGTGAAATTATTAAAACTAGGCCTGTAATCCTTGAGCAGTACACTTTAAAAAAGCTATATGATGTATCGGAAGCCTATAAGATATGCCAAAAAAGTGAATTTTAAGATCACGCTTCCATGGCAAAATTTTAAAAAAATGTTGCACAATGACTTAAAACATCAAAATGCCTTTGAACAGCTGAGAGACAAGTCAAATGCATAGTCTATGTTTACAATCACGACCGAATTAGATTCAGCGGCCACCATCTATAGAGAGTTTGAGAACCATGTAGATGCAGCACAATTTATAATATCAACACCCTAGTTGAGCAATTCCATGTTTCGTTAAATAAAGAGGCTGAATTTGAGTAGTTTGACCTTGTTGAAGTAAATGATATTGTGGTGCCTGACTTGAATGAAGCCATAATATCTTTAGAATTTGAAAACAAAGGTATTATTATAGAGGATTCGTTTGAAGAGCGACAATAAGTTGAGGCTGCAAGTAATGAATTAGCAAAGGCCATAGTTATTGAAGAGTGGTAGTTATGATACTAGAAATGATGATGCTTGGGACGCTAGTTTGGATGACTATAAATCCAAAGACAATAGTGGTTCAGAATAAGATAAATCTTTAGATGATGATGCTTAAGGTGAATGTAACAGCTATAAGGTAAATTCAAGGGGTTTCGAGTTCATTACAAATGATTAGAGGATTGTGCTGAAGGTTAGAGCAATGAATAAAAGTGTGGATGAGTTTGGGAAGGTGGTGAAAGTATTTGCTAAACAGAATGGTTCTAAGTTGAAAAGGGTGAAAAATGAGAACAGTAAAGTCACACTAACAAGTACAGCATTAGATTGTACTTGGGGGATTCATTCAAGTCCAAAAAGGAATATGAAGCACTTTCGAATAAAAACATTTCGGCCTGAACACATTTGTGCTAGAGCTAATGAAAACTGTAAAGCAAATTCAACTTGAAATGTTGCAACATTCCTTCATCTACTTAGGACCCTTAGCTAAACATTGAAGTAATTGTAAGTGAGCTGTTCAGGAGATTTGGTATCAAATGCAGTAACTAATGGCTATATAGGGCTAAGAACAAGGCATTAAAGCTATTATGGTAAGACTTAAGGCTAATTACACCAAACTATATAGATATATGCATGCAATACTCAACCTTAATCTTAGTTCAATTATAATTTTTTATAGAGATTGGTTAGATAGTGGCCAAAATGCCCATTTTAAGAGGTTCTTTATGATGTTTGATGCAAATAGGAGGGGAATTTTTTAAGGGGTGTAGATAATTTATAGAACTTGATGCTTGTCATTTAAAGGGTTATATAAGCGTGTCTTGTTGTCTGCTGTTAGTATAGATGCCAATAATAGTATATACCCACTAGCAATGTGTGTTCATGAGAGTGAAAATACTAACTCTTGGTTGTACTTTATGGATAAATTATATGAGCAAATAGACTGTAATGATGGCAGTTTGTCATTTTCTCAACTATATTTGGATACTGATAATGGCTTAGCTCAGTCCCTTCTTTCTTCTTATTAAGTATACAAGAGTGGCTTGATTGACTATATATTTTATTGTAATTGAGAGTTATAAATGTAATTAACTTAGAAAGCACCATTGCATTTGACTTATAAAGCAGCAAAATACATTTTTAGTCGTCACTGTTACATTTAGTTTAGGAAACATTAGACATTTAGATTTAGTGGCACAATATATAAAGTATATCACAACATTGAATAGAAAGACCAGGACATTGAATACAACCATAACCTTACCAATAATTGCACCCTTCGCAGATTTTTGTGACTTCTCCATTATGGCCTTCTACGCCTTCATATTATTTTTCAGTTGCAACAAGTTTCTCATAGTGTACTTCTGCAGACACACATCCTTAAAATAAAGCTCCATCATTCAAATCATCTCTATTTGGTATCCATCACTTAAAATATCTGCAACCATTTTTTAATAAAAGAAATTATTCACAAAAAATTAATTCTATGAATTAAAATTACTTACCTCCCCGGCAACGGCGCCAAAAACTTGTTGTGCAAATTTTAATGTACTCGCAAGCGCACGAATCTATTGTAGTATAGATTAATGGTGACGAGTGTCGATCCCACGAGGAGGTGGATTTTAATTGTGTAGAATTAATTTTGTGAATGGGTGATTGGATTTGTGGTGGAAATGATTGGAATATGCTAAAACTTAAATTAAAATGGAGAGAATAAATTCTAAAATTGGTATTGAAATGGTGAGAATAAATTGAAGAGAATTCTATTGAAATGACGTACTTGGGTATCTGGATCCGTATCAACATGCATCATGGGCTAAATATTCCTTATTAATGCCAATTAAATCATGAGGGGGGAATCCACACCTCATGAACCACGCTCTAATCAATATGGTGCTAAGGGCTTATCGTGCCAAATAATAATAACCTTATACTAGAGGGCCGGTGAAACCAAGGCGGTACTAGACAAGATTAGTATTATTTGTCGACGAGAAGTCAAAACATCCACAAAAACTAGAGGGGAAGAAAAAGTAAATTTACCAAATTAAGCCCATGACACATGTTGAGACTTCACCTTCAACCCAAGCTTGAAAGAAAATTAGCCACTCATAATTGAACTAGGGGCAAAAAGGGAATTTATTAAAATACGAAGAAAATACAAGATGGAGAGAGAATTACAGAAAATGGATCCCAAAAATGGATTCAGAGATATCAAATTAGGGGGGGGAGGCCCCCTTTTTATAGATACATGGAGTAAATCATGGCCATCGGATTAAAAACAGTTTGGACGCTCAGGATTGCGCCACGTCATCAGTCAACAGTCCACGGTTTGACCACGCGGATGAACAGTAACACGGTTTGACCCGACTTTGAGCAGTAACGCGGTTTGACCCGGATGAACAGTAACGCGGTTTGGTTGAAAATAATCCTGTGTGATGCATGCACCGTACGCGAGATTTTTCGTCCACTGATATGCTGCCACGTCACCATCAACAGTACATAAGAATTTTAGTCCAACAGGATCGTGACACCTCATCAGTCAATGCCACATCATCGGTCAATGCCACGTCATCATCCGTCTATGTGAACAGTGTCGTGAACAGTAACGTATACAGTATTGTACACGTGAATAGTACCGTACATGTGAATAGTGCCATTTTTCCTTTTATACTCCTCCTAAGGTTTTCGACCGTCCTGAGTTCAAAAGTGATGTCCGTTTTGCCGTCTGATCTCTCCTTTATTGTGAAATGACTATAATGCCCCTAAAATACATAAATTACTTAATTAAAATAAAACACACGTAATTAAATCATAAGAATGTTAAATACATAAAAGTAAGGGTTGTTAGTAAGACTTGAAATGTAAAATGACGGTTTTCTCCTTTATAAATATGCATTTTCTAACACTCAACACATACCTAGTTTGAGAACCTAATGAGCTTGTCATTGACTATATTCCTCCAAACTGACTCATAAAATGTGTTTGATTGAACTAAATTGTTTGAACCTTGTGAATCCATTGATGTGCAAGAGTGTTCTAGTTTTAAATAATGCTTGGGAAATGCTGAGTTTTTTAATTGATTGTCGAAATATATATCACAGATGGTTGATATGGAGATGAAGTGATATTGGTTGTGTTGGTTTGGTGCATTTGAAATGAGACGAATGCTAATTTTTTTTCTTAAATTTGGGAAGCAAATGATATGCTACATATTGAGTTTGGCATTGACGGTTTATATAGCCACTGCCATTGCCAATATCACCATTGAAGACAATGATAAAAATAGCAATAGCAATTAAAGATAATTTCCAAAATTTAGCTTTTATATTTCAAATCTTTTTCAAACATAAATAATCCAAATTTTTTGTTTCACTCATCAAAGTCATTTTGAAAAGTGACAAGGGTGATTTGTTATTTTCATTGTACTCACCACCCTTTGTGCCAAAACAAACACATTGATACTAATCAACAATTCTTCTCTTCATTGTACAAATTATTTTTTAATAAATTAGAGGTACTTTGGTCATTTTATCATCCAACAAACGGTTAGAGAAATGGTATACTAACATCAAGGGAGGTGGCTGAGAATACATAAAAATAATCTATGAGATTGAGAATATGCCAAACGTTAGGAGAGGTTTTTGATAATTACCCAAGAGAAAAATGAGAAATGAGGGTGTGGTTTGATTAGGTCTAGTGCAACACATTGCAGAATCTTTAACAACGTATGTCTAGCATCCGAATACCTAACCATCGAATTTTCTAGTTTGGTTGCCACATAAATTTTGAGTTTAATAAATTATATTTTCAGTGTAATTTGGCTAATATAATTATATTAAAAAATTTAAGAGATTTAAGATCAAGTGTTTGTGCTGGATTTTAGCTTGACAACCCAAACAATAAAAATAAAGGAAAAGAGAATTGATGTTAGAGGTTGCTAACCTATGTCTAGGTGTTCACACGCAAATAGAGGAGGGTAATTGCATTAGGAGAGCATTGATGAAGAGGAAGAGTGAGCTAAAGAGAAAACGAGGCTGCGTGCCACCAAGTTGTTTGGTCAAACAACTCTTGCAACACAAAGTTAGATGATAGCGTTAGGGGTGGTGCCGGCGGTGGCCGGCGACCACACTCCAACACTCAAGTCAAATTATGCAAGACAAAAGGTCGCTCTAATGCCACAAGGGACCTCAAAGCTGTAAACAATGTAAGAAATTTTAGAGAGAGAAGAAGATGATGAGCAAAGTGTGAGATAATGGATTGTTCTTGCAGTTAGAATGAACCTTGAGCTTTGTGGAGTGTGTTTGAGGACCATTTGGTAATTTTGGACATGTGTTGCCTAATTAATGGCTACCCTTCCTCAAGCGAAGGCATTTTGTAATTAGATTAATGGTCCCCAGATGATATGATATTCCTAAGCTTGGGGGGCAAGGAAACCACTAGCCACTCTATTGTCCCCTTGCTTTATGCGCATGGCATTCCCTCCATCTTGTGGTCTTGCTACTCTTTAGACCACTATAAAGGGTAGCTGACATGATGCTTGTTTATTTTCTTAATTGAGAAATCTCTCTTGGTATTGGTTCCTTATATTTAGCCAAAGGTAATGTATTTTTAATTTTACAAATGATGGCTTGCACTGTTCACGTGTGCTCTTAACAACTAAAATTTTTCAGTTAATTATGCTCTTTGAAATCACATGTCTTTTCGAGTTTGCCATTCTCTACAATGAGCTTACCTTTCAGTCCTTCTCTAGCTGTTCACCACTCTATTCAAATTGCCGTGGTTTAAGTTGTTTGACCCCCTTTTTGCCACCTGTCCCTATTGGTCCACATTTGCTTCCACAATTCCCCTAAACATCAAGTGATGTATAGTTATTTATTAAATGATAATTTTTAAATCTTAAAAAATTATTGATTTATCCATTTCATAATTTAATAGATGAATATCACATTACTTGACATAAAACTTATTAAAGCATTACATTAAAAGAACAATATTACCGACATAAAAATCTAAACATTGAAAAATGGCTAATAAATGATATGTCCACTTTTTCCTTGTTAGCTAAAATTAAATTTACCAACTTATCCCTCTAATTAAAATACCTTCAGTAGATTTCTGAATATATATATTATTGTAACATACTTATCTATGTAAAAAAAAATAAAGAAAAGAAATATGCCAATTGTTATTAAAACATTAAACAACTTTAAGAGCTCCATGTGGCTCATTTCTTTCGAATAAGGATAAACATCTGATGGATATTAGTAGAAATAGATTTTCAAGCTAATTTTATGTATTTAGACTAGTTTCAAATTGTAATATGCACATAAAATTTTACAATTTAAAAAAATTATTAAAAATTACATCATCTCACTCTCGAATGTACTTCGACAGCTATAAATTTTATTTAGGGTTGGAGAACAGCAAATGTGGGTCCCCATGTTGTTGATAACAGGCTTAAGCTCCCTTAAAACCCATCCAAACTTGAGCGGACCGAGCTTGGACATGCCTGTCAAAAAGTATAATAAAATATAGGATCTGATTATTTTGGCACGAAATAGATGGAAATGGCTAATGGGCCATGTCGGGCCTGTTGATAGTAGGCTCACTAGGATTCACAAGCCGGCCCGGTATGACACTACCCAATGAGTTTGATGGGTCATGTCATGTGGTGCCCAAATTTACTTTTTTTTTTTTCCCTAGCAAAAGCCAAAAAGTATAACTAAACATGGGTCCAGCTACTCTGTCACGAGGTAACTAGAGATGGTCAATGGTAAGTTAACATTTAATGCGACACTTATAAAATTGTTAACAAAAAGTGGTTAAGCTTTTCTCCTCCAGCGTTGCACTGAAGGCAACATCCTGCAGAGAGGTCAAAATTGTCGAACTTGACTTCACAGAGCACGGGAGATCACAATTCGTATCAATCAAAAGCCTCTTCTTTTATGGAGAAGCTAATAGAATAGGAAATAAAAGAAAGCAATACGAGAAAGAACTGCACCATGATACTAAAACATAAATTCCTAAAAAAATTAAATGAGTGCAAGAATTATCAATTTACAGTTGCTTGACTTGAACAGCTTCACATTCCTGAAGCCTGCGTCTATCTTTGATAAATAGTCTCCGACTGCAAATTATTAAAACACTTTCCGATGAACATAGCGCGGTTTCCTCCAACAAGAGAATGCATATGCAAAGAATGTGAAAGAAGGAATAAATGACATAAGCCGAATAATTTTCATCCCTGTACTTGGCCCGATCTTTACTCTGTTGATTTACCACGGCATCAATGATCACATTGAATACAGGGAGAACAAATACAGAAAGGCAGAACCGATATTTAAAAAAAAAAATTGCTAAAAAGGAAAAAAAAATTAGAACTCCAGCTTTGTTTATCACAGAATGTTCTCAAGGAAGTAATTGCACTTATCGGCCATTAATTTACATGCATATCAGTTTTATATGTAATTCAATGCATCAGCCTTTTTTGGGCCTAACCTCAATTCCTTGTATAATGAGGCTAGTGCCAAATTTATCAAAATCATGTAGGCTACATAACAACGTCCCATCATCTCCATTTTTATTGAAGAACTCACCCATCTCAATCTCCATCCATCCATCCTTTCTGTCTTGAATTAGTTGAAGAGTATTTTTACAAGGCTCTTGGAACAATCTTTGTCTTCCCTTGTCATTGATTCGTTCAATGTAGACCCCAGACACTATACGTGTCCTTTGAATTCCACTTATGGGCTTACCAAACTGGAACACAAGGTAAGCTGCATAGTTGGTTCGGTGGGACAAAATTCTTGTGTCTAACCTTGCGCTGACTTCACAAAACCAAAAATACATCAAGTACACGAGCTCAGCCACCTCAGGAAACCTGCCAATGCATAGATACATGCATGCAGCATACTGTTAGTAAAAGCTCCTCCCCATCACCGGGAGTAGGATTTGAACGCTGAACATGTTTTGTTTCAGTTCAAGAAATTTTACCGACTGAATTACTTGGCTTCCACAAAACTATTGATGAACTAACTGATTGTAATACTAAAGATAAAAGTTAAAATTACCTAGACTCTGGTAGTGAAGTCCATTTCCAACAATTGGGTGTACTTGCCCATTCTATACAAAGGCCTCTTGCCCCAACCATGTAACATTTTTTTCCGTATTCTTTTTCCAGTGCAAAGCTCTGTTGAAGGATATATTATGACCGTCTTTTAGCTAGATTATAATTTTTCAAATTTATATTATGTGGTATGGTTATGCATATACAATTTGGTATGACAAACTTTAAAATAAGATCTTAATTTTTAAGAACCTCATAAGATTAAGAAGTACTATTTAACTATATAAGAAACTTAAAGTCAGCTATGTGTGACTTCAAGGTAGTTAAAGCTAGTAAGTTATTTTTAGATACTATATGGCTCGTTTGGTATGCCGGATTGGATTAGATTGAATCGGATCGGATTGGATAAGATAGGATAATATTGGATTACATATAATACTATGTTGTGCTTGATGCAATATTGGATTGGATTATAAATAATCATATCTTATATTATAATATTACAATTTACAAGTTGTTGTTGTTGTTATTATTATTATTATAAACTAAAATTTTGTATTATTAATTATATAAATCAACCTTAATGATATTAATGAAATATAAATCATAGTTTAAATAATTTTTATTTTTTTAAATATATTTATGATATTTTTATTATTTTTATTCAATAATCTATTATTTTATAAAAATTTATATTTTTGAATATTAATTTAATAATTAATTTATAATGTAAATTTGAAATTATAAAAATATTTAATAATTAAATAAATTAAAATAGAATTTTAATTTAATGTGACATTAATAATGATTTTTAGTATAATTTATTATTTACATTACTAAAATCAATATTTTTTTTATTACATTTATCACATATTACTATAATTTTAATATTTATAAATTATTATGTTTAATTGAGTTATTAATATAATCCAATACTAACTAATCCCATGACCCCTTTGGGATAATTTGTTTTACAAAATTAAGATTAGCTTGTGAGCTCAGGATAACTAAATCCTAATACTCTTGAAGCACCAAACATGAGACTAGGATAAATTTTAAAAAAAGAGTCTAATCCCCGCTTTTAATCCTTCAACCAAACACAGCCTATATATACAATGTACAAGAGAAATTACCAATTTCTCCCATACTATAATCAATATATACTATTTACTCCCCTACTATTTGTATAATAGCAAATAACCCCATAGCAATACAATTTTACATTATCAATTTATTTTCAAATACACTTTTATGGACCAGGCTACGGTGCAACTGTGGTACCGTGCCACAGTTGCACCCAACCTCCCCCCACTTTATTCATATGGATTATACTGGCATTAAATGGTAGGATGCAATTGTATGAAACGACCAATCAAGCTTTTAGTAAAATCAAGATTCTTTGATCATTTCTCAATTTGAACACTGGCGCAAAGTTTCATTTCTAATCAATTAGCAAATTTAGGAGTCATAAGCATAGTCTATAAATTTTGAGGTGACGGAGGAAGTAAGGACTCAAAGCTTACCATGGTACCATTGTTGACGAGGATGGGGTGGTGGCAAAGATGAAAATAAAGATCTTTCTTAGACAAGGAAGTGATCAAAGATGAAGCAGAGACAGAGCTGGAAATGATCAACTTGTAATCGGACGGCAAAAACTTCTCCCACACCACATCCGAATCCGCAGCTGATTTGAATGCAGGAGATACCACTGCTAATCTACAAGCGTCGCGAGGAGTTGTGAGAGAAATTATGTGCAAAATGCACTCTGCTGGCAGAACATTCGTAATATCCATTTCACTTCTTCTCTTTTACACATTGGCTAAGAGGACTCGACTAGCTTACAGAATCTGTAAGGTACAGACTGCAGCATCAGCCGTTTGATGTGGTTGGATGTGGAGTGAGAAACTGAACAATAGAAAATCGGATGGTGGGATGACGGGAGATGTTTGTTACAGAATCTGTACCATAGACAGGTCCTGGCTAAGAAGTGAGTTTTTATAGGAAACTTTCACACGCCTTCTTTTCGAAGTTGTTGGTCGCTTTCTTTCAACTCCTTTTGGAAGTTAAGGGCAAATATTATCCAACTACCTAACACATCAAATAATTGCAACAAGTTTCATAAGTTAATAAATAATTACAACTTCTAGTCAACAATTTTCTTAGTTGAGTTAGGACTGGTTTAGGATTGATTTAGCTGTTAAAATAAGATGTTTTTACTATAGTGACGAAACAAGCTGCTGAATAAAAAAATAACTTAGTATTTAGTAATTATGTTGTTGAGAGTGTTGTAAGTTTTATTTGATAAGTTCTGTTATTAAAGTGATGTTTTATAGTTTTATTTGATAAAGTCTGTTATTAAAGTGTTGTTTTATTGTATAATATAATATGACGGGTAAAAGTCCATTTAGTCTCTATATTTTAAGATTAGTATCTATTTAATCCCTATATTTTTAAAAATATCTCGAAACATCTTTGCCGTTAAAGTATTGATACCCCTACCGTTACTTTTTATTTCTTTTGGCTTATTTTTACAATATTACCATTTTATAATAATTTTTTGTTTGGACATTAATAAAAAAAAATAATTAAATTACCAATTTAACCCTAAAAATAAAAAAAATTATAATAATTTTTAATTGTCAAAAATTATATTGTTACTTTTTATTTTTTTTGGCTCACTTTTACAATATTACCCTTTTATAATAATTTTTTTGTTTGGACATTAACAAAAAGAAAATAATTAAATTACCAATTTAACTCTAAAAAATAAAAAAAATTATATTAATTTTTAATTGTCAAAAATTGTTTGCAAACTACCAAGTGTGCAAATGGTGCTTGCAAAAAAATTAATATAATTTTTTTTATTTTCTAGGGTGAAATTGGTAATTTAATTATTTTCTTTTATTAATGTCCAATCAAAAAAATTATTATAAAAGAGTAATATTATAGAAGTAAGCCAAAAGAAATAAAAAGTAACGGTAGGGGTATCAATACTTTAACGGCAAGGATGTTTCGAGGCATTTTAAAAAATACAGGGACTAAACGGATACTAATATTAAAATATAGGGACTAAATGAACTTTTACCCATAATATGACCGAAATTGATAAAAGTTTTAAATTTTCTGTTATTTTTCTTGATGAATTTTAATAAGTTGTCTAGAATCAATTTTTTATTTTTCCTTTTTAGAACACTAATTTATACAAAGTGAAGAATAAAAAAACTTAACTAGTTAAAAATTTAGTAAACTTCATAACCGTCCATATAAAATATGATAAAATTTATACCACAATATAAAAATTTGATAAAAATAAAAACTAATACATACTATATTCACATTATCAATTTCCTCTAAGTGTGTTACATTAGGGATAATTGATTTCTAATGTAGGGTTATCGTAAAATATGACATAATTTTTTAATAGAATATAAAAAGTAATTGATTTCTAATGTAAGATTATTATTGGAATATAACAAGTTTGTGGTGACTTATTTTATAAGGTGCTTTTGAAAATTGCTACCAAAATAGAAAAGCTTACGGAATAAATAAATATTAAAAGATTTAGCAAACAATTTTTTTTTTTTAAAAAAAAACTTATTAAATGAGTTGCTTTTTGTGTTTAGTCTTAATTCTAAAATAAGACCTTAGTTAGGCCCTCTTTCCTTATCCTTCAAGTCTGGAGTTTAAGTTTTCACGTGGATGTAAGAGTTTATTTAAATTATTCAATAAGATTAAAATTCTCAATTCAATTATTTTTTTTCAAACGACTTTAGTCTCAAACCTTTCTCTTTTTTTTTTTTTTTAACTTTCTATTATTAAGCCCCTATTTTTATTTTTATTTCAATTATATGTTTATTCTTAGATAAAGTACATCACAATGCTCCAATTTTTTTATTCTCCTATTCAATTTCTGCAAATGGAACATATAATGGATACGCTGTTCTACTGTGGATAAAAGATTTTTTTTTTCCAGAATATCAATAACTTGATTTTGTGTCCAGAAGTTGAAAAAAGGTCTTCATTTTAGGAATTTAGTTTTTCTGCAATAAATCATAATAAGATATAAGAAAAGTAATGTCATTGAAGGAAATACTCCAACCCTCAACCAACGCAAGCTTTGAAGTTTGAACCCAAACTTGAACTTATCAACATGAAATGATTTTCTAAAGATGAAGCATAAGCAATATATACAATACAACTCTGATCGTAGAAGTAGTATATTATGCCCATCTAATGATTTTAGAAACATCTTAACATTTGTATACCGTCATTTGCTCTGTTTTACTCAATGGACGAGGTAATAGTAGATCCAGCCATCACTATCAAAGCTATTGGGCATCAATGGTATTGGACTTATATGAGTATTCAGTCTGTCAATGATTTTTAGGCCTAATGTTGCGGACCGCCCAATTCGCTAGCCCAATTGCCCCAATTTCGGGCTAGAGAGCCAACACAAGGCCAAGAGTGCTAGCTTGGCCCAATTCCGGAAGGTTCTAGGCAACTCTAGCACATGTGAACATGTAAATATTCTAGAATACTTTATACAATTCCAGAACATGCAAATAGCTAGGAAATTGTAAAATACTCTAGAGTTTGACCAAGTTTGGCAAAGTTAGGTGAAGTTAGGCAAAGTTAGGCAAAGTTAGGCAAAGTTAGGCAAAGCCTCCCCTATAAATATGGGATGGCATTAAGCATTTGGATCCAACAAGCACTGTAATCTCTCTTTGTGCAATACAAGTTTCTTTGGCTCAATTGCTCTCTTCTCTTGTTCGAGAATCTCTAGGCTTACTTAGCAACATTCGGCAAAGTTGTCTAAGTGCCGCACGGGTTAGCTGCGCAAAACACTCATCCCGTGACAAGTGGTATCAGAGCTAAGGTTTGCACGCACGCAAATTAGCTCACGAAGCAATGGCCAACCCTTCGAACGTAGCACAAGAGGGTGTTGTTGGTGTGGATGTTCCACCGGAACCAAGCCGTGGCCGAGAGGGAGAACGCGCCCAAGGCAAGACTCGCGGCAAGTCTAAGGCCCTATCCGTGGATGCGTTGGAGCCTCGTGTAGGCACTCTCGAAATAGCATTGTCCGCCGCTCAAGATAGCCTCGTGGGATTGGAGGAAAGAGTGGATGGTCTCGAGGGAGAATACGCCGAGTTCACGGTGGCCACAAAAGCTCTCATCCATGAGCAAGCGAACATTCTCCGAGGTGAGTTTCGTTCTTTCCATGATGAGTTGCTCAAACTTCGTAGTTTTGTTCAGGACGAACTACGTGCTGTCCGTGCGGAAGTGGATGAAGTCCGCTCGGATTGGACATGGCACAAGCGCACACTCTCCACAAGTCCAGCTTCCGCAAACTCGAGTGATGCGCGCCGCATTGATGTGCCAAAGCCTGACACCTACGATGGCACACACAATGCCACCATCGTGGACAATTTCCTCTTTGGGCTGGATCAATACTTCGATGCCATGGGTGTCCGAGATGAGGCATCGAAAGTGGGCACTGCACCCACCTATCTTAGAGGCGCTGCACAACTATGGTGGCGTCGCAAGCATGGCGAGATGGGCAAGGGCATTTGCGCCATCGACACTTGGGCCGACTTCAAGCAAGAACTCCGAAAGCAGTTCGCCCCAAGCAATGCGGAGAAGGAAGCGCGAGTGCGCTTACGTCGCCTCAAGCAATCGGGTAGCATTCGGGACTACATCAACGAGTTCACTACCCTCATGTTGGAGATAAGCGACATGTCTGACAAGGATTCACTCTTCTACTTCCAAGATGGCCTCAAGGATTGGGCCAAGACCGAGCTTGATAGGCGTGGTGTTCAAACACTTGACGACGCCATTGCCGTTGCGGAGTCGCTCACCGAATACTCTACCCAATCCAAGGACAAAAAGGCCAACCAAGGCAAAGGTGGGGGAGAGAGTCGCAAGGACAAGGGCAACAACCGCAAAAATTGGGGGCAGAAAAAGCCGCCTAGCAAAAAGAGTTGGCAAGGAAAATCGGAGGGCAAGAAGGAGGCGCCAAAGCCGCGAAGCCCATGCTTCATATGCAATGGTCCTCATTGGGTACGCGACTGTCCGGAGAAGAGGTCGCTTAATGCTCTTGCTGCCCAACTCAAGAGCAACCCCGCAATGTCCACGGAGGAACCCCAACTCAGCATGGGTTCTCTCCAACGCCTCGACGCACTCAATCGCCAACAGCCCGCACTCGTCAAGAAAGGGCTCATGTATGTAAGCGCAAAGGTAAACGGTCAGTCCGTTCGCGCGCTGCTAGACACGGGAGCAACACACAATTTCGGGTCCGTAGACGAGGCCAAGCGCTTAGGCCTCAAGGCCACCAAGGAAGGAGGCACAATGAAGGCTGTGAACTCACCCGCCAAGCCAATTGTGAGAATCGCACAAGGCGTGCACATCACACTTGGTACGTGGAGCGGAAAGCTTGACTTCTCCATCGTGCCCATGGACGACTTCAAGATGGTCCTCGGCATGGAATTCTTCGACCAAGTCCATGCCTTCCCACTGCCCGCTACAAACTCCCTAAGCATCCTCGACGGGAGTAAAGCATGCATGGTACCCACGGAGCGAGGCAAGTCCGAGGAGAAGACACTCTCCGCCATGCAATTCAAAAGGGCTTTCAAGAAGGACCCAAGCTTCTTGGTCTCCATTCGGGAACTAAATGAGGAAGGAAATAGCGGAACGTCGCCAAACCAAGTCCCTCCACGAATTCAAGCCGTCCTCGAAGATTACAAGGATGTGATGCCTCCAGAACTTCCGAAGAAGCTCCCACCTCCGCGAGAGGTAGATCATGCGATTGAACTGGAACAAGGCGCGAAGCCACCAGCCTTGGCACCCTACCGCATGGCGCCACCTGAATTAGAGGAGTTGCGGAGACAACTCAAAGACTTGCTGGATGCAGGCTACATTCGCCCCTCAAAGGCCCCATTCGGTGCACCGGTCCTCTTCCAAAAGAAAAAGGATGGATCGCTGCGGATGTGCATCGACTATAGAGCGCTCAACAAGATCACTATCAAGAACAAGTATCCGATTCCCTTGATTGCGGACTTATTCGACCAGCTTGGCAAAGCGCGGTACTTCACCAAACTTGACTTGCGCTCCGGGTATTATCAAGTGCGCATCGCCAAGGGAGACGAACTGAAGACAGCGTGCACAACAAGGTACGGGTCTTTCGAATTCCTTGTGATGCCTTTTGGCCTTACTAATGCACCCGCCACATTTTGCACACTCATGAACAAGGTACTCCAACCATTCCTCGACCGCTTCGTGGTCGTGTACTTGGACGACATTGTGGTGTATAGCACCACACTCGAGGATCATGCCCAACACTTGCAACAAGTCCTCCAAGTACTTCGAGACAATGAGCTCTTCCTCAAACTAGAGAAGTGCTCGTTTGCCCAACAAGAGGTGGAGTTCCTTGGCCACAAGATTGCGGGCGGGAAGATCATGATGGAGAATGACAAAGTAAAGGCCATCCTCGATTGGGAGCCTCCCTCGAAAGTACCCGAGCTTCGCTCATTCCTTGGGCTGGTGAATTACTACCGCCGCTTCATTAAGGGCTATTCAGCCAGGGCAGCACCCTTGACGGATATGCTCAAGAAAAACGTGGCATTGGTCCGAAGAGTGCCAAGGTGCATTCGAGGAGTTGAAGAAGGCAATTTCGGAGGAACCAGTCCTCGCTCTTCCGGACCACACCAAGCCCTTCGAAGTTCAAACGGATGCCTCAAATTTCGCCATAGGTAGAGTGCTTATGCAAGAAGGTCACCCAATAGCGTTCGAGAGTCGAAAGCTAAATGACACGGAACGCCGCTACACGGTGCAAGAAAAGGAGATGACAGCCATCATCCATTGTCTAAGAGTGTGGCGACATTACTTGCTTGGCTCACACTTCACGATCATGACGGACAACGTGGCGACAAGCTACTTTCAAACTCAAAAGAAGTTGAGTCCGAAGCAAGCACGGTGGCAAGATTTCCTTGCGGAATTCGACTATCGGCTAGAGTACAAACCAGGGAAAGCTAATGTTGTTGCGGATGCTCTAAGCCGCAAGGCAGAATTGGCAACACTTAGCATGAGCCAACCGAAGTCCGACCTTGTCTCACGCATCAAGGAAGGCCTCCAACAAGATCCGCTAGCAAAGGATTTGCTGGAGAAGGTGCTCGAGGGAAAGACAAGGCGGTTTTGGCAAGAGGAAGGCATCCTCCTCACAAAGGGAGATCGGCTGTTCGTGCCAAGGTGGGGAAACTTGCGGAAGGAAGTAATCAAGGAGTGCCACGACTCTAAGTGGGCTGGTCACCCAGGAATCGAGCGCACCACCGCACTAGTTTAAGCCTCGTATTTTTGGCCGCACATGAGGGACGACATCGAGGCATATGTGCGAACTTGTCTTGTGTGCCAACAAGACAAGGTGGATCATCAACTTCCAGCGGGATTGTTAGAGCCGCTACCACTAGCAACAAGGCCATGGGAGAGTGTCTCCATGGACTTCATCACATCGCTGCCTAAGTCCGAAGGTTGTGGTAGCATCATGGTCGTTGTCGACCGATACAGCAAGTATGCTACATTCATTGCCGCACCCGTCGATTGCAAAGCGGACGAGGCAGCCCGCCTATTCGTCAAGCACATTGTGAAGCTTTGGGGAGTTCCGAAGAGCATTGTGAGCGACCGAGACCCTCGGTTTACTGGGCGGTTTTGGACGGAGCTCTTTAAGATGTTGGGGACCGATCTCAAGTTCTCGACAAGTTTCCACCCACAAACGGATGGGCAGACCGAGCGCATTAATGGCCTCCTCGAGATGTACCTGAGGCATTATGTGAGCGCTCACCAGCGGGATTGGGCGAAGCTACTCGACATCGCCCAATTTTCTTATAACTTGCAGCGAAGCGAGGCTACAGGCAAGAGTCCGTTCGAGATCATCATGGGATTCCAGCCCATGACCCCCAATGCCATAGCCTCAACTTACGGAGGGAAAAGCCCCGCGGCACACAAGCTCGCCCGCGAATGGCATGAGGAAGCGGACATCACGCGAGCCTATCTCGACAAAGCCGCGAGGAAAATGAAGAAATGGGCTGATACAAGGAGACGGCATGTTGAGTACAAGGAAGGAGATCAAGTCATGATCAAGCTCCTACCCCAACAATTCAAGACTTTGCGGAAAGTTCACAAGGGGTTAGTGAGGCGCTACGAGGGACCCTTCCGAGTTGTTCGACGTGTAGGCAACGTCTCGTATCAACTCCAACTTCCGCCAAGACTCAAGATCCATCCGGTCTTCCATGTGAGCCTTCTCAAGCCATATCATGAAGACATGGGAGAACCAAGTCGCGGAGAATCGAGGCGCGCGCCAACTGCCGTTGTCACCGCGTTCGACAAAGATGTGAACTACATCATTGCGGACCGAACGGTTTCGAGGAGGGGCGTGCCAGCACATAGTGAGTACTTGGTGAAGTGGAAAAACCTCCCCGAGAGCGAAGCCACTTGGGAACGGGAAGATGATTTGTGGCAATTCGCTGAGCACATCCAGCACTTCAAGCACGAGAGCGCGACGAGGACGCCGCAAGCTTAGGTGGGGGAGGATGTTGCGGACCGCCCAATTCGCTAGCCCAATTGCCCCAATTTCGGGCTAGAGAGCCAACACAAGGCCAAGAGTGCTAGCTTGGCCCAATTCCGGAAGGTTCTATGCAACTCTAGCACATGTGAACATGTAAATATTCTAGAATACTTTATACAATTCCAGAACATGCAAATAGCTAGGAAATTGTAAAATACTCTAGAGTTTGACCAAGTTTGGCAAAGTTAGGTGAAGTTAGGCAAAGTTAGGCAAAGTTAGGCAAAGTTAGGCAAAGCCTCCCCTATAAATATGGGATGGCATTAAGCATTTGGATCCAACAAGCACTGTAATCTCTCTTTGTGCAATACAAGTTTCTTTGGCTCAATTGCTCTCTTCTCTTGTTCGAGAATCTCTAGGCTTACTTAGCAACATTCGGCAAAGTTGTCTAAGTGCCGCACGGGTTAGCTGCGCAAAACACTCATCCCGTGACACTAAGCTCAATTACTTGTATGATGAGGCCAAGCTGGTGTGCTGGGACCCATCAAAATTTAATAGGCTAGACACTAAGATGTTATCATCTCCATTTTCATCGAAGTATTCACCTATCTCAATTTTCATCCACCCATCTCCACTATGTTGATATAGTCGAGCTTCATTGCTTCAAAGATCTAATAACACCCTTCGCCTTTTCCATCATCAATTCCTTAAACGTGGACTCCAGACTCTAAAAGGCCTTTATTAAAATCCATAGCTTGACTTAGTAAACTTGAACTAAAGGTAAGCTGCCTGGTTGATACCTAAGCACAGAATTATAGTCTTTATTCTACTTTTGACATCAAACAACCACACATACTACTTGAGTTTAGCTACCTCTAAGAAACCTGCTACTGCATTGACACATGCATGGAGTAAATGAAATCATAATATATACTGCACTAGTTAGCACTCAAAAGTGTCAACGATGTTGATAGTAATCCCAAAGGTAATAGCGCGAATTACCTAGACTTTGGTAGAGAAGTCCAAGTCCAATAGTTGGGCGTACCTTTATGCAATGTAAGGCCCTCTTGCCCCAACCACGTAACATTTTTTCCCACTCTCCTTCGGTGCAAAGCTCTGTTGAAGGACAATGACAATTAGCTAGATTAATTTTCCCATTCTATCGTCCAGTGTTACCGAAAAATGCATAATAAATGGTATGGTTTTGCATACAATTGGATGTGACAAACTTTTCTATAAAGCTTAGCAAATAGCCTCTTGCCCCAACCACGTAGCATTTTCTCCCGGTCTCTTTCTCCTGTGCAAAGGATATATATAATGACCATATGTTAGCCAGATTATAATTTTTCGAATTTATACTATATGGCACGGTTATGCATGTTCAACTGGATGTGACAAACTTTAAAATAAGATCTTAAGTTTTAGAACCTAATAAGATTAAGGAGTAATATTTACCTTTATAAGAAACTTAAAGTCAGCTATGTGATGACTTCAAGGTTGTTGAAGCTAGCAAGTCATTTTTTAGATATTATGTATACAAATGTACGATAAGGCAGGGCACACAAAATCAATTATATGAACCAGCCAATCAAGCTTTTAGTGAAATAAGATTCTTTCATCATTTCTCAATTTGCAAATTAGGAGTCATAAGCATAATAGTCAATAGAGAAATAACTCAAAGCTTACCATGGTACCATTGTTGATAAAGATGGGGTGGTGATAAAGATGAAAAATAAGGACTTTCTTAGACAAGGAGGTGACCAAAGATGAAGAAGAGACAGAGTTGGGAATGATCAACTTGTGATCGGACGGCAGAAACTTCTCCCACACCAAATCCGAATCCGCAGCTGATTTAAATACAGGAGATACCACTGCTAATCTACAAGCATCGCGAGGAGCTGTGAGAGAAATCATGTGCGAGATGCGCTCTACTGGCAGAACATTCGTAATATCCATTTCACTTCTCTTTACACACTGGAAAAGAAAGTGAGCTTTAATAGGAAACTTTAACACGCCTTCTTTTTGAAGTTGTCGGTTGCTTCCTTTCAACGACTTCTTTGGGAAGTTGAGAGCAAATATTATCCAACTACCTAACAAATCGAATAATTACAATAAGTTTCAAAAGATAATAAATAATTACAACTTCTTGTCAACAATTTTCTTAATTGAGTTATGACTCGTTTGGGGTTGATTTAACTATTAAAATAAGTTGTTTTCACTATACCAATGAAATAAGCCACTGAACAAAAAATTAACTAGGTATTTAAGAGAGAATGTTGGAAGTTTCTTTTGATAAGTTCTGTTACTAAAGTGTTATTTTATTGTATAATATAATATGAACCAAAATTGAAAGAAGTTTAAATTATCTTGTTTTTCTTGATTAATTCAATAGGTTATCTAGAATCAATTTTCTCTTTTTAAAACATTATGAAGTGAATAAGAAAAAAAAAATCAACTAGTTAAAATCTAATGAACTTTGTAACTCATCCATATAAAATATAATAAAATTTATAACACAATAAAAAAATTTGACAAAAATAAAAAATAATACATATAATGTTCATGTTGTACTAAATGCTATGATACATTAAATCTTCCATTTCTTCTAGTAGGATTACTTTAGATGTTATTGATTTCTAATGTAGGGCTATCATAAAATATGACATAATTTTTTTAATAGAATAATAAGGTTATGATTAGAATATGAAAGTGTATGATGACTTTTATAAGATGCTTTTAAAAATTGCTGCCAAAATAAAAAAAAGTAAATATTAAAAGATTTAGCAAACTTTTAAATATATATATATATATATATATATATATATATATATATATTATTGAATAAGTTGCTTTTTGCATTTAATTTCAATTTCAAATGGGGCTTCAATTGGCCCCCTCCTTCCTTATCCTTGAAGTCAAAAGTTTAAGTTTTCACGTAAATGTAAGAATTTTTTAAAATTATTCAATAAGATTGAAATGATCAATTAAAAATTATTCCAAAAAACTTTAGCGACAAACCTTTTTTTTTCCCCTTTCTTTTATTACGCCCCTGTTTTTATTATTATTATTTTCATTATATGTTTATTCTTAGATGAAGTATATAAAAAGGGACATCCAAATGCTCCAAATTTTTTATTCTCCTCTTCAATTTATGGAACATGCTGAATACACTATTCTACTACGGACAAAAGATTTTTTCTCCAGAATATTAATAATTTGATCTCTGTATCCACAAGTTGAAAAAGGTCTTCATTTTAAGAATTTAGTTCTCTCCAATGAATTATAATAAGAAATAAATAATACTAATGTCATTTTCTATTTTATTTTTAATACTTTGCACAACGGGACTCGGCCCATTAGTAAAATACTTGCCCAGCCGCAACCAACGCAAACTTTGAAGTTTGAACCCAATTCTGAACTTATCCACATGAAATGATTTTCCAAAGATGAAGCATCAGTAATACATATAATACAACTCTGATCATAAAAGTAGTATATTATGCCCACCTAATGAGCTTAAATGCATCTAACATTAACATACTCATTACACAATGTTGCCGTGTCAAATATACAATTCAATCTATCAATAATTTTAGGCCTAAGCTCAATTCATTGTATAATTAGGCCATGCTTGGTGCTGGATCTTTCAAAATTTAATAGGATAGACGCTAATATGTTATCATCTCCGTTTTCATCAAAGTACTTACCCATCTCAACCTTCATCCATTCATCTCTTCTATCTTGAGATAGTCGAGCCTCATTGCTTCAAGGATCTAATAACACCCATCGCCTTTTCCCTTCATCGATTTCTTCAATGTAGACTCCACTCTAAAAGTTTTCAATGAAATCCGTGGATAGACTAAGAAAACCTAGACAAAAGGTAAGTTGCCTAGTTGATGCACGAGCACAGAAGGCTGGTCTCTATCCTTACTTGAACATCAAACAACCACACACGGTTGAGTTTAAACCTGCTATTGCTTTGACACGCATGAAGTAAATGAAATCATAATATACACTGGTAACTAAAGCCTCTCCCCTCCCACATGAACAGGGTATTCAACCTTTGATCTTTTCTTTTAACTCAATAAATGTTACCGACTGAACTGGTTGGTACGTAAAAGTACCGATGAAATTGATGGTAATACCAAAGATAAAAGTGCAAATTACCTAGACTTTAGTAGAGAAGTCCAATTCGAATAGCTGGGTGCACCTTCTCGTGCTGCACAAAGCCCTCACGCCCCAATCACGTAACATTTTTTCCCACTCTGCTCTGCTGCAAAGCTCTGTTGAAGGACAACGGCAATGTTAGCTAGATTAATTTTCCCATTTGATCGGCCTGTGTTGGGGACAAATGCATAATACCTGGTATGGCTTTTGCAAACAATTGGATATGACAAACTTTACTGTAAGTAGTGATCAGATATTAAAAACTCATCGCATTAATTATTTAACTAAATAACTAAACAAGAAACCTCTAGTTGGCTGTCTGATGACTTCATATATAATGAAGGTTTTTTCTGCTACTTCATATTACTATTTATGATGAAGTAGAAGGTTTACATAGCATGCAGTCCCATTTCACAAGAAAATACAATTAGCAGTAATATTTTTTTTTCCTTTTTTTGGGAGCATCAAGTTTATATACCACCAGCCAATAAAATGATAATATTTATGGGATGGTTTTGTATATTTGACATAATTTCATTAGCTACATTAACAGCAAGAAACACAAAATTGAGTCATCTAATTCCTCTACAATTAAAAATCAGAGGTATTTGCCATGCAATTAATTAACCTGTTCCTAAGAGCAGAAGTAGAATCATTGCCTATAAAGGATTCTTTATCATCATCTCATTTTTTACCCTAAAACCAAATTCGATCAATTTTAGCTAGATGATTAAAGAAAAATTGATCAAGTTTGACTTACCATGGTACCATTTTTATAAAGATGGGTTGTGACAAAGACGAAAACAAAGATCCTTCCTAGACAAAGTTGTGATCAAGGATGAATCAGAGACTGAACTGAAAACGATCTCTTTGTAGTCTCACCACAGAAACTTCACCCACGGAATCTGAATCCGCAGCAGATTTGAAGACATGACATACCAGTGATGATTTGCAAGCATCGCGAGGAACTGAAAGAGAAATGATGTGGGAAATGCACTCTGCAGACTGCTGATCAACAACGGTGATGTCCATTATTTTACTTTAAGTTCTAGATTCTGTCTTCCTTTGCAACTGAAAACAGTGCTGATGCCTTAATGCGCAAGGGGCCAAAGCAAGACTTCTTTGTTAAGGTATAAGTGCCAGTCGAAGTCAAGTCAATTAACAATGTTATTAAATTCTATCACCCAAAAAATAATAATAAAAAAGAGACTATGTTATTTATTGTTATTGCACGCAACTGGATAAATTGGCAATTAGAGAGTTGCGATAATAGCAGAATAGCGGAAATACCATATCAGATTGATTTAATTTGGGAGTTCTCACATAATCAGTTATTTAACATTCTAGCTTCCAAATTATAGTCGACGCTCATTTTACTCAATATATGTCAGTCCGTTTCATAAATAGGTCAAGCATAGTTTTAAGCGAGCAATTCATTTGTTCATTTATGATTTATTTAATAAATTGCATATTGTAATGTCACAATCTAAGCTAACATCTAAAGGTAACTCTGTAGTTTTAAGCAAGCAATTCATTTGTTCATTTATAATTTATTTAATAAATTGCATATTGTACTTGAAAAAATTTTCGAGTTCTAAAGATTTGTAATGCTTGAATATAATCTCCCTGATATAATTCTATATATTATTAAATTTAAAAATATATTTTGGAAAGACCCGTTTGGGATTGCTTTCGGGAGACTTAAAAGTGATTTTAAAAATCTAAAAATTAATTTTAATATTTGGTAAAAAAATATCAAAATCACTTTTGTCAAAATCAGTGCTCTTACAATTGATTGTGAAAACGTGGAAACAAGCTGTTTTTAGATTTTGATTTAAGAATTAATTTTATTCTTTAATACAATTTCATAAATATCCTTAAAATTGTTACCTAAACCCAAAATTATCATTATTCAAAATGGAAACAAAATCAATATTTTAAATAAAATTTTATTATAATTCATTAATATCAATTTATTAATATCAATTTATTGGACCAATTATTATTAATTTTGTTTCGTTATATTATAAATTTAACTATCAATTGTTGGATCAGGCTACGGTACCACAGTGGTACCGTGCCACATCCTTTGTCTTTTATGGCTCCAATATTGTAAATTTTCATATAACCCCCTTTTATTCGTTTTTATTTAAACTTTAATTCATAAATATTAAGTTAATATCTATTACATCCACATAAACATTTTAGTTAGCACCTTATACTATTTATTATTTACAAATTCTTATTATATATTGCACTTATATCACAATACCCCCTCTGTGAACCGAAATACCCATGCCGAACCCACAACCCGACCCGGATGCTATTTCCATTTCCGGCCACTTCACCGGCCAAGGTTGGTACCGATCGGAAGATCGTGCGATGCCGGTCATCTCCATGCCAATCTTGTCGCCGAAAAGCGTTCGGAAAACTCCCGATTGAAGCCGTGAAAAGCCGCGGAACCGCCGCTTCAATTCGCCGCGATTTCTCCGGTTTCCGGTGATGCTATCACTTGAGTTTTGCTCCCCACGATTCCCTCTGTATTTTCCGACCAATCACAGCCACCGGGGGGAGCCGATTTGCCGTTGATCGATCATTAAAGGATTCACGGCTTTGGGAGCTCGATCCGGCGCCATCACCACACGTGAGAGGTCACCACCACCACCGTTGGACTCAGCTCGGCCAAAAGTGTCTAACTCGAGTTTCCCGTCGCCGTCAGTTGAAATCCGGTCACCGTTGGTCGGCATGGGTATTTCGGTAATGTTCACATGGATGCAGTTGAAATTAGTTTAATATTTACAAAGTAAAGTTTAAATAAAAAATAGTGAAAGGGGTTATATGATAATTTGCCACAAAAGACAAAAGGAAGTGGCATGGTGCCACTGTGGTACTGCAGGCTGATCCTCAATTGTTTTAAGATAAAAAATAAAATAAAATAAAATCAATATATTATAAATTTTAATTTTAGTAAAAATTATTATAATATACAATTAAAAATATTATATGTACATATTTTTATATGTATAAATAAATTTTATCCTATATTATATATATACATTTTAGTCACTTGTTTCTCTTAACAGTTTAACAGTAAAATTTATCAAATGTTTAAAATTACTTTTAAAACTCACAGTACTTCTGAAAATAAAATTAATCAAACACTTAATTTATTCTTTTTACAACTGATTATTTTTACAGCACAACTAAAAATAATTATTTTAAAAATTATAATATTCCCAAACTGGCCCGTAATATAAATGAGATTCTTGGAGACTAAAAATAGCTTGAATGGATTCCTAGATCACAACGTCAAAATTCTATATATACAAAAAGACTGATCAAAAAGCTTATGCGACATATTTACAAACATGAAAGATGTAACTAATAATTACACACACTTGTTTTAGTCATGTTAAAAATGCAGCACCAAAAAAGAAATGAATTCCACGAAATATCGTCAGCAGAAAAAGGCCAACATAAAACGTTGGTCTTATAAACAGTCTGCTATACATGCGGCTGTGCCAACTTAAAACAGTAAAGAGCTGAAACCATAAACATTAGCGGTGTATAGCAACAATATGGGACTCGACTAGCTTACAGAATCTGTAAGGTACAGACTGCAGCATCAGCCGTTGGATGTGGAGTGAGAAACTGAACAATAGAAAATCGGATGGTGGGATGACGGGAGATGTTTGTTACAGAATCTGTACCATAGACAGGTCCAACAATATGTTGCTGTAATGGCATTTATCTGCCATTTTTAGGCCTAACCTCAATTCCCTGGATAATGATACCATGCTTAGGACTGTAGCCATCAAAATCAAACACACTACAAATGACAGTTCCATCATCTCCATTTTCATTAAAGAACTCACCCATTTTAATCTCCATCCACCCATCTCCCCTGTCTTGAGATAGCTGAGGCATATCCTTCGGAAGATCTAGTACCACTCTATACCTTTCCTCAGTATCGCTTCCCTCAAAGTGGACACCAAACTCTATAGGTCTTCTTTCAAACCCATACCTGGTATCGACAAACTTGAACACAAGGTAAGCTGCGTAAATAGTTTTCAAGGACAAAATTTTTGTCTCTATCCTTCCTTTAATTTCAAACCACCACACAAGCTTGAGTTCAGCCACTTCAGCAAACCTGCAAATACATAAGGATAATATGCATAGATCGACCTAAATGATAGCTTTTGTTATATAATTATTAGAAAATATCTTCTCATAATCTGAGCTCCTTGAGTCTTTAAACATTTTTGCCACATATTTATTAGTAATAGTGTATGTCGTTAGGGTTTACTAGTAATAGTAATTCATCTAAGTGAACTTAGCTTAGAAGAATGATACATCATGTGAAACTCCTGATTCGGCACTAATATATACCACTTACATGTGGCTTGCCATGAGCATTTCGAATTAGAAACCAATGAAACAGATACAAAGATGATGGTGGACAAAAGACCAAACCTAGACTCTGGTAGATAAGACCATATCCAATAACTGGGTGTATTTCCCCATTCAATATAAAACTCTCTTGCTCTAACCATGAAACACTTTTTCCCGCTTTCTTTATCCAGCACAAAGCTCTGTCAGAGAATGACAATTAACGTTAGCTTCAAGATTTCCCGTTCATTCAAAGAAGAGATTGCACTGAATCATATTTATACTCTTATCTAAAATTGAGGTTATATCATAGAAGAGGAAAATTTTAATCCCTGTTTGGTATTTGAGGTGTAGTAACTTTGAACCATAGCTACAATAAAAAAAATGTAATTATGAAAATAAAACAGATAGTATATAACAAATATAACTTTTAAGCCACAATAACAAGTGTTGTAGTTTAAAAGTTATAGTTGTTTAATCTCAAAACCAAACGGGCCTTAGTCAGCACAAATGTTGACAATTAATCCTTGTCATTTAGCAAGTCATTTATTGGATATTTCAATGCATAACAAGTCATCTATGGTGTTTTAATTTAGTCATTTGACTTATTTCATAAGAAGATCGAATAGCTCAAGCAAAAACAGAGCAATTATCGGCGCTTACTATGCCCAAAACCAGGGGGAAAATAAATTCCGTCACAAATTAAGAATCAAAATCAATTAAGGACAGACAATCCAGATAAAGAAGATTCTTATAATTTCACCAATTTCTCATTTGGACCCATGACTAGAATTCCATTTTCTAGTTTAATCAGCAGATCAATCATACGCTAAAATTAATGGCTTAATTAATCATCCAACATATGCTTTGCGTAAAAATTTGACATATACATTTAAAAAAAAAAAAAAAGAACAAAGTAAAGTTTGGCTTACCATAGTACCATTATTGATGATGATGGGGTTGTGACAAAGATGAAAATAAAGATCCTTCTTAGACAAAGAAGTAATCAAAGATGAATCAGAGGCCGAATCGGAAATGATCTGCTCGTAATCGGATGGCAGAAACTTCTCCCATACATAATCTGAATCCGCAGCTGATTTGAAGATGGGACATGCTATTGATGATCTGCAGGCATCGCGAGCAGTTGAAAGAGAAATTATGCGGGAAATGCACTCTGGTGGCAGAACAAATGTTATATCCATTTTACTTCTTGCAACTCGTAGCAAGACAAGTGAGTGACTTTGAAATACAAACGGTAAAGGCAAACAGGCAAGACTTCTTCGTTAAGTTAATGGTAAATATGATCCAACAACCTAATGTTTTGCTTAATGTCAAACAATTACGCAAGGTTTTAAAAGAGAGCAACTCATTACAACTTCTTTCAAAGTGAAAAAGTTCTCGGATATGAGATCCTGCACTTTTGACTGTACACTCAAATAAATCGACGTTCATTATTTTATCCTCAATATTGTGGGAAGTCATTGCTACATTAAACTTATCTCTTGACTAATTTGTCCACGTAAAAATATAGTTATCCCTAAGTTTATATGATTAAATGACCGAAAACCTCTTTTAACTTGAAACTACTAAGATATATAAACACTAAATTAACTTTAATTTCTATTTTTGGGTAAAAGTTTGTTTAGTTCCTATATTTTAAGGTTAATTTCATTTAGTACTTGTATTTTTAAAAATACCTCAAAATATTTCTGTTGTTAAACTATTGACACCCCTGCCATTATTTTTTATTCTTTTGGCTTGCTTTTACAATATTACCTTTTTACAATAATTTTTTTTGGGGGACATTAATAAAAAAAAAATAGAATACAATTACCCCAAAAGTAAAATAAAAAACAAAAAGAATATATATGAATCTTTGTAGAAGCTCACGTTGTGTCCAAAAAATTACCATTGTAAAAAGATTAAATTACCAATTTTTTGACGTTAATAAAAAAATAATATATTTAACTCCCCAGCAAAGTGCTCCACAAAAATTGATATATATATATATATTGTTTTTATTTTACTTTTGGTGTTAAATTAGTACTTTAATTTTTGTATTAATGTCAAAACAATGAAACATTATTGTAAGAGAATAATATTGTAAAAGCAAGCAAAAATAAACATAAAGTAATTGCAAGTGTGTCAATAATTTAATTGTAAGAATGTTTTGAGGTATTTTTAAAAATACAGGAACTAAACCCACACTAAACTCAAAATATAGAGACTAAATGAACTTTTGCCATTATTTTTTACCTTTTAGCTTCTCTCTTGTTGGCAAAAAAACCTACACAAGTAACTGCAAGTCAAGCAGAAATTGAGGTGGTGTTTTTTCTTTTATGGTCTGAAATATAAGTGGATGTCAATTTGGCTAAAGTTGATAAATTTAAATACATAAGTCTAAATAATAAGTTTATTTTTCTTTTTCAAACATTTGATTATAAGTGCTAATTGTTTTGTTTTTATAAAACAAAAACATCTTAACTTTAATTGTCAAACATTTTTTAATAAACTTAATTGTTAAATATTAATTTATTAAGAGGTGGCAAATGGGTTACAACACGGATACAAAATAATTTTGTATCGATAAATATTAACATGATTAATAAATAGATTGACATGACATGACAAATCAAATAACAATGTTGTTTCGACTTTCTATGTTAAATCACTCAATGCGATTGCACATTTATAATATGAATATTAATTAATACATAATAATATTATTAAAAAATTAACTAATCTATATATTGAATAATAAATTAATTATTTGTGTCATATCTATATTGTGTTATAAAATTTATTTATATTATGTCAACTTATGTATGACCTATTTTAAAGAGTAATATTGCCTTATTTGTTAATTTTTAAATAATTTTTAATTTTTTTATAAGAATATGTTAAGCGGTCAAAATGATTAACACCATAAGTAAACAAGTAGAAATCATGTTTTGATATTTTGACATGATTAATAAATGTGCAATATCCTTATTTGCTTAAATTTGACACGACTCGAATAAGATACAATAAGAACACAACACAATTACATGAATTGACTCGCCTAATTTATTTATTGTGTATGAATATCAATAATTAAAAATGTGAAATGATCTGTACAAAAATTATATTAGTACTACAAAAAAATTTATTTGACTCTCTTTTATGATAAAAGTGTTGGCATATTATTATTAGAAAAAAATGTTTTTTTTATGCACAAGAAAAGAGTTGCATTTAAACTATTATACATATATCTTCAGCCTTATTAAAAAAAAGAAAAGAAAAAGAAAAGGCCAGATGCATAAATAATATATTAATGGTACTTTTGAAAAAATAATTATGACTCTCTTTCGTATCTTTTACCATTTAGATATAAGTTAGGAGAGTTAATTTTTTAGGAAAGTTCATTTTTTCCCCTCAGACTTAATTGTTTCATATTTAAATATAAGTTATACATAAAAAAAAAACTAGTTGAATTCTTTAAATGTCTGAAAAATTAGCAGATTTAGACTCAAGGAAAGAGAAAAACAAATAGTTCATATATGTATCACAAATAAACAAGTAGAAATTAAATAAAAATATAATTCAAAGAAATACCAATCACAAGAGATATAAATTTTTACATGAAAGACCCAACTACTAAAAACCACGGAATCTTAGTTTGATATAACGTTTTACTATATAATTAGTGGGATTACAACATAAATACTCTTCTTTATATAACACGAGAAGCTCACAACATTAAAAATCTTATCACCCTTGGCTTGACTTACAATCTATTGTTCTCACAAGTATTTCAAATAACAGCTAAAGAGAGAATGCAACAAAAATCAAGACCAACAAAAACCTAAAGGATGATGTTAGAAACATGCCTTTTGAATTTGGAAAAAAAGCAGAATCAAAATTACCTTATCATCTTATTGAATTTTCAAACCCTGGCCCCTAGTTGCAAGTGTTAGTCACTGTTTCTTTTCAAGAGATTTTGGCTTCGCTTATCACTCTTCACACATATAAAGCAACTATCACTTCTACTTTGTTAGGAAATTGAGATGTTTTCCAAGATTACTCTTAGCAATTTGTCAAGCAACGAATAAATAGAAAAATTAAATGGATAATGCACCAATCACACCCATTTTATTCCTTAAATACCCTTAAAAGGTCAAGAATATTACAAAAATAATTCACACACTCTCACAAATCACTCTTAGAAACTATTTTGCTTCTTATGTTTTCTTCTTCTTACACTTGATGCATACAACACAAATGACAAGGGTATTTATAGTACCCAAAACTTAATTATAACCACACATAAACTAAACAAATTTAATCACAACCACTCCTTTACTCTCAACCACCACACTATTATCAACCTAACTCATTCCACTTACACCTACTTCACCAACCACACCTACCACATCAATCACACCAACCTTACCTATCACAAGAAACTTCTATGAAGTGGACTTGGGTTTCTTCAAATTGGATCAAGTTTATGATCTACCCCCCCCCCCCCTAAACTTGATCCTGTGGCACCAAGCAAACTTCTGAATTTTACAAAGTCTTCTTGCTTGAGCGGCTTGGTGAAAATATCAGCTGCTTGATCCTGTGATTTCACATACTTGACTTGAACTTCTTTTCTTGTAATACACTCCCTTATGAAAGGATAGTGAGTATCTATGTGTTTGCTTCGATCATGAAAACTGAATTATTGGGTAGGGCAATTGTTGATTTGTTATCAATACAAATTTCGGTTAGCTCTTCTTGTGGCAAACCCAACTCCTTCAGCAAATTTCTGAACTAAATTGCATAACAAACACTTGATGTAACAACTAAGTACTCAGCTTCTCAGGTGTGAAGTGTGACAACTGATTACTTGTTTGACATCCACATGAAAGCAGTGTCTCCTATAAAGAGCACAAATCCTCTGGTGCTCTTTCGATCATTTACATCTCCACCCCAATCGCTATCATTATATCCAACAAGCTTGTAGTCATTAGAAAATGAATATAACAAGCCAAAATTAATTGTACCTTTAATGTAGCAAAGAATTCTTTTAGCAGCTTTAAAATGGGTGGTTCTTGGATTCTCTATATATTGACTCACAAGTCCAAAAACATAAAGGATATATGGTCTCGTGCATGTCAAATAACGTAAGCTTCCGACTAAATCCTTAAAGAATATTGGATCTACATCTTCACCTTTATCATGTTTAGATAACTTGACTCCACATTCCACTAGCATGCTTATAGGCTTGCAATCATTCATCTTAAACTTCTTGAGAATCTCTCTTGCATAGCTTTCTTAAGAAATAAATATGCCTTCTTCTTTTTGCTTGACTTCAATCCCAAGGTAATATGCCATCAATCTGATGTTAGTCATCTCGAACTTTTTAATCATCATTGACACGACTCAAAAGTGTATTACTCTCAAGTATAAGAGTGTCTAGTTATAATATAACCCGGTGAGACCGGGGTCGAACCACATGGAGTTTTAAATCTAGTAAAATTGAGAAAATTAATTGTGGGGAAAAGAAATTATTTGAAATCAATTTAAAAATAAGCTAAGGTTTAGGATCCACTCTCTATATTCAAACTATAATTTTAATACTCTCTCATTTATATTTTGCCTCACTTTTACCAATTAATCATTATATCATTTAATTCTATGTGTGTGGATAAATATAGAATAAAGTACCTAATGTGCCACACTATATTAATGTGTCGACATTATGTCAAAATACCATAAAATCCAGTGAGATTTATAAATTAACATGATATAAAAATAATTAGAAAAGAATTAAATAAACTTAAAAACTTATTTGAGAAAATAATAATAATTAATAGTTTGAAACATTGAGCTTCACCATTCACCTCGGCTTAATAAAATTAGCTACTCATATTGAAAGAAAACACAACACTCTTTTTATTTGATAAACTTTTTGAAATATATTACAAAGAAAATTGATACAAACGGAAACAAGAAAAGAAAAAAAGATAGAAAATCTTCAGTCTCGGCTTCAGCTCTCAAAAATAGCTCTCTCCCTGGCTTCTCGATACTCCGGCCTTTATAGGCAACAATTGCCTCCTCTTCATTCATTTTATTCTTATTTAATTTATTATTATATTTTTTTATAAATTAAATGAATGTTGAGAAGTGTGATGGCCAGGAGGCGTGATGGACTCCTGACCATCACAGGCAACCAAAACATGGTTGCCTTTTACTCTTTTGTCTTTTTGTTCTTTTTTTGTTTTTTTGTTTTTGTTTTTATTTTTTATTTATTTTTTATTTTTTTATTATTAGATCTCCTCAATTTTGTTCCAGTAGTTCTTCTTTGTTCCCGCTTTCAATTCCAATTCCATCTTTATTCCTGAAAAATATTTACAAGATAAAAATTAAAAAATTACGAATTAATTTAACATAAAATATATTTGGGGAGTATTAAAATAATTTAGAAATAATGAACGCATTAATCGACACAATAAGTGAAAAACTAATAATTTTATCATTATTAAATGTACACTTTTTAGTGTCAATCACACCCCCCCAACCAGCTTATTGCTAGGCCCTAGCAATTTAAGCGATAAAATTTAGAGAAATTTCAAAACCAAATTGAAAATCTTTTTTTTTTTTGAAAACTTGTGTTTACTTCCTTCATCAGATTAATGACAACAATCAAATAAAAGTATAAGCATTATCTTCAGCCTAAAGAAAATCACACCCGCACAAAACAATTCAGGAAAATCCTGTAAAATGATCAATCATCAGAGCTACATTAATCAAGCCACTTTTAAGAATGATACATCAAACCCCAAAATCTCACGATTAAGAGTGACTCTCTCAAAAGAAGATATACCCCCAAATTAATTTGTCACTCTAAAAAAAATGGTAAATTTGAGAGAATAATAAAACAATATCACACGCTCTCACCAAGATAAAAGAATAATGCCCACAGCTTAGAAATAAAATGATCTCAAGTCCAATGAATTACTAGCAAAATTTTATTTTATTTTTATGCATCACCACATCTTTTAGTCCATATTACCAGCTTTTACTTCAGACTATAGTTCCCAAAAATCGAGAAGGACTTTTATTAGGACGTAACGTAGGCTAGGGTCATGGCTAACAAAAAAGGTAATAGGGAAAACAAAAATATATGTTTGAAAAATAGGGGACTTTTTGGAGATTATAAGGTGTTTTTTTTTACTTGGATTTTTTTTCTCTTTTTTTTAATTAATTGATAGATACATATCATCTTTCTTCTCTCTCTCTCTCTTTTTTTTTTATATATATAGCACCATTATTAGGAATACATATCATCCATATTTTTAAACATAATTGGGTGATGGAAAACATAAAACATAAGGTGATACTCCTCATTGGAGTAGGAAAATATAATAGGTTACCAAAGAAAAAGTTTTTTTTTTTCAAAGGCTCAAAGGGGTTAACTATGAATTCTTTATAATAGGGTTGGCTAGAAAGGCTCAAACGGATCAAAAATGGCCTTTTGTCATCTTTTAGGGTTCTATATAATCTTTCATATCCACTAGTTCAATGGACTTTTAGATGCGGCTGTACAAACTTTTTTTTTTTTTTTAGAAAATATTGAGATCTTGTACAATAAATTGTGAAGCTGTATAGGCAAACAATGTTACTCTCCAAGGATAATAGGCTCAAAAACTCGCTTGGTCTTTTCATAACATGTACATTCCTTCAAATGGCTTAATCAATTTAACTCATTCAATTTCTCAATTTACGTTTCAACATGCAAAGGGAAAAACATAGTGTAACATAACTCAAGGCCGAAGATAATACGAATACCAAAATTTAAAAATCATCATGTTATCCAATGTTAAAAGATCACACTGAAAAAGAAAATAATTTTTTTTTTAAGAAAACACTAAAAAATTGGGACTAATTGCAGAAACTTAAGGGAGATGATTAAGAGAAAAAGAGAAAAAGACCGAAAACAAAAAGTTAGAAACATTTTTTTTTTTGGAAGAAAACACAAAAATTAAGAAGATGCGTTTCTAGAGGCACTACATTCTATATTCTGCCATCTTCGACTCAAATTTTTATCCAAAGTTAGTCTTTACAACAAAAATTAGTAAAAATATCACTAGGACTAAGACATTCCACAATTATTAACTATTCCCTCCCCCCAACCTGAAGGAGACATTGTCCTCAATGTCTAAAGAAAGGAATAGAGTTTAGAAGATATCACCTGGCCACTGCTGGAAATATTTACAGACGGAGAGTTAAATCTAATTTACACTTTTTACGAGAGTTACTGCCATCGTCATCAGTTGCCTAATCCAACGCCAAAGTCATGGGATCTGGCTCTGGTTTGTAAGCTTACAAACGATCAAGTAACTCATTAGCAGTAGGAGCACAACTGAAGAGTTTTTTCGCTGAGAATGGAATGAAATAATTTTTTATTGCATAATTAAGAAATGTTATTAAGCCATCATAAAAGTTATTAACATTTAACAAACCGATGGGTTTTTTATGGATATTCAAATGAGCCCAAGAAACAAATGTAATTAGTGCCTCCAAAGTTGCAAGGTCTCCTGGCAAGAAAATAAAAGCGTCAGCATGATTCAACATTTCAGATATTCTTTCTTGTATACCTAAGACAACTAACTCTTCTCCAGTTGGTGGGTATGATAGACATCCTAAAGGTTTTATGGCTTTTGGAATGATGCCTAGCACTTGGCTTCCTCGAACGAAAGCAGCTTCAGAGACAAGCTTTGATAACCCTCGGTCACCTCCTCCATATACAAGATGTAGTTTCCTCTTTGCTATAGCGCGACCAAGATCTACAGCTGCCTGAACGAACTCCTTATACTTTCCATAGCGAAATCCAAAAAGCACACAAATGTTTTTAAGTTGACTGCTTGAAGTTGCTGCCATTAGAACAATTCTAAAAAGAAATAATTTGTGAGTGCTTGAAAAGAAGTTTCTATTTAAGGATCTTGGTGACGGACATAATGATATACATATGTAAATGGGGTGGTGTGTTTGTCAAATGACACGTGAAGCTTTTAGCTTAATAATTCAAAGGCAAACAGTGAAAAGAAAAAGCAAACAGTAATTAGATAAAATAAAGAGAAAAAATACAATAATAATAATAATGCAAAAGATAAAATAACAGTAAAATAAAAGGATATTTACTGGTAGTTGTGATTGTGGCTCACATCTTCCTCTGGTTTTACGTCCAGTAACGGCTGGAACGCCCTCTATGGGTCGAGGATAGGCTTCCCATCTAGTTTTCTTATAAACTGGCAAACAGGGTCTTTTAGAGTTAGATTCCCAAGACTAAACTGTGCACTTTCCTTTTGGAACAGCTTCCACAAATTTTGAATTTCACGTTGAACATATCCGCTCGGATGCGTCTCAAGAGATCGTAAGATATCATCCAACGATTCTTTACTCATGCCATCCTTAACGAATTTGATTTTATCTTCAGGATTTACAGAAACCATTCCTAAAGCTTTACAACGTGGATTTTTGCAAGCAAGTCTTACACAGTGAGAACATTCAGAGCCAAGTCACTTAACCCTTCTTTTCTTAGCAAATGTACTTTTACCAAAACCAGGCATGTAGGAAATGAATGGATCAAAAAACACACCTGCCAATCGGACATTTGCTTCAATTAACCAGCGAATGTCAGCAGCAATCCCATTGATCATTAACAAACGCAGTCGTTCACAACGAGCTTTGTAAATATTCGTAAGAGCATTTTGAGGGAGAGAAGGAAAATGTTTATGCAAATTTTGTTGTATTTCTTCCATGCTTGACATTGAGGTTTCAGTTATTGTGGGAAACTGAGAATACCGACTTAAAAAGTCACGGAGTACCGTTATCCGCCATTTATACGGGAGAGTGAATAAAAAAAAAAATGAATCAAATCTGCAAAATCAAATCAAAAGTGAAAAAGAACAACAAAAAAAAAAACACACACACAAGGAATATAACTCACCTTCGTCCTTTTATTGAATCCAGTTCCAATTGCAGATTATAAATACCATCCTCTATTTTCTTGAGTTGTCTTTCTAGATCTTTCACGTGAGATACTAACTCTGGTGGTTGCAGATCCCAAATGGGATGTAATTTATAAAATCGGAGCAATTTCCTCAGGTGAAATTTTACATGAAAAAGCGTTTTAAGATGATCGAAAAGGAAATTTCTCATGGAGGTACTCATGACAAATATAAAAATTTGGTGAGCTAAATCACAATTGTCAAACAACACACAATTAAAACAATACAATGCACTCCATTCAAGACATAGGGAAAAGAAAAAAGAAAGAAAAAAAATCAAATAATTCAAACGATAAAGTAACAGTAAATCAAATTCACAAAACATTAAAATGAAAAGGCTTAATCAAAATTTTGGTGGGTCACTCAAATTGATTTCGGTATCTGCTTTATGTGGTTGGTATTCCAGACATATTTTCAATCTTTGGCCATTAATTTTAAATGTGACACCATCCTTTGGATTCTCAATTTCTACGGTTCCATATGGATACACATTTTTTACAACAAATGGACCATTCCACTTTGACTTTAACTTCCCTGGAAATAAATGAAGATGAGAATTATAAAGCAACACTTTTTGACCAATTTCAAATGTTTTCCGAAAAATTCTTTTGTCATGAAAAAATTTGGTTCTTGCCTTAATAATTATGGAATTCTCATATGCATCATTCCTTAATTCCTCAAGTTCATTTATTTGCAATTTACGCACATTGCCAGCATCATCAAAATTTGAATTAAAAGCTTTAATGGCCCAAAATGATTTATGTTCAAGTTCTACTGGTAAGTAGCAATATTTTCCATAAACAAGCCGATAGGGTGACATTCCTAAAGATGTTTTAAAAGCAGTACGATATGCCCAAAGTGCATCAATTAGTCAAAGAGACCAATCTTTATGGTTTTGATTAACTGTTTTTTCTAAAATTTGTTTTATCTCCCTATGTGCTAATTCAACTTGACCACTTGTTTGAGGGTGATAAGGGGTAGCAACTGTTGAGTGTTAGAAAATGTATATTTATAAAGGAGAAAATCGTCATTTTACACTTCAAGTTTTACTAACACCTTTACTTTTATGTATTTAACCTTCTTTTGATTTAATTCCGTGTGTTTTATTTTAATTAAGTATTTTATGTATTTTAGGGCATCATAGTCATTTTACAATGAACGAGAGATCAGACGGCAAAACGGACATCAATTTTGAACTCAGAACGGTCGAAAACTTTAGGAGGAGCATAAAAGGAAAAATGGCACTGTTCACATGTACGGCACTATTCACGTGTATGGTACTGTCTACGTTACTGTTCACGACACTGTTCACATAGACGGATCGATGACGTGGCATTGACCGATGATGTGGCATTGACTGATGAGGTGTCACGATCCTGTTGGACTAAAATTCTTATGTACTGTTGATGGTGACGTGGTAGCATATCAGTAAACCAAAAATCTCGCGTACGGTACATGCATCACACAAGATTATTTTCAACCAAACCGCGTCATTGTTCAACCCGGGTCAAACCGTGTTACTGTACATCCATGTGGTCAAACCGCGTACTGTTGATTGATGACGTGGCCCAATCATGAGCGTCCAAACTGTTTTTAATCCGATGGCTATGATTTACTCCATGTATCTATAAAAAGGGGGCCTCCCCCCCTAATTTGATAGCTCTGAATCCATTTTTGGGATCCATTTTCTGTAATTCCTTCTCCATCTTGTATTTTCTATTTATTTTAATAAATTTCCATTTTGCCCCTAGTTCAATTATGAGTACCTAATTTTCTTTCAAGCTTGGGTTGAATGTGAAGTCTCAACATGTGTCATGGGATTTATTTGGTAAATTTATTTTCTTTTCCCCTCTAATTTTTGTGGATGATTTGACTTTTCGTCGATAAATAATAATAATCTTGTCTAGATACCGCTTTGGTTACACCGGCTCCCTAGTACAAGGTTATTATTATTTGGCACGATAAGCCCTTAGCACCATATTGATTAGAGTGTGGTTCATGAGGTGTGGATTCCCCCCTCATGATTTAATTGGTATTAATAAGGAATATTAAGCCCATGGTGCATGTTGATACGGATCCAGATACCCAAGTACGTCAATTTAATAGATTTTCACTTCAATTTATTCTCGTCATTTCAATTCTAATTTTAAGATAATTTAAGTCACTTTCACCACAAATCCAACCACCCTCATACAAAATTAATTCTACATATAATTAAAATCTACCTCCTCATGGGATCGACACTCGTCTCCATTAATCTATTCTACAATAGATTCGTGCACTTGCGAGTTCAATAAAATTTGCACAACAGCAACCTTATGTGTAATTCCATATTTCTTCATTAAAGACTCAAATGGCTTATTACAAAAATGCTTACCTCCATCACTGAAAATGGCTCGAGGTATTCCAAATCTACTCAAAATATTTTCTTTTAAAAAACGGATCACAATCTTGTGATCATTGTGCCGACAAGGAATCGCCTCGATCCATTTTGAAACATAATCAACCGCAACCAAAATGTATACAAATCCAAATGATGATGGAAAAGGGCCCATAAAATCAATTCCCCAACAATCAAATATTTCAATGACAAGGATGGGGTTTAAAGGCATCATGTTTCGCTTTGAAATAGACCATACCATTTGACAATTCTTACACATTTTACAGAATGCATGTGAATTTTTAAATAATGTAGGCCAATAAAATTCACACTGCAATATTTTTGCAACTGTCTTTTTTGAAGAAAAATGGCCACCACATGCTTCAGAATGACAAAATTGAATGACCCTACTTACCTCGTCATCTGGTATGCATCTTCGAAAAATTTGATCGGAGCAGTACTTGAATAAGTATGGTTCATCCCAATAAAAGCTTTTCACTTCTGTTAAGAATTTCTTCTTGTCTTGGGAACTCCAGTCACATGGCATTTCACCTGTTGCAAGATAATTAACAATATTAGCATACCAATGAATTTTGTTTATAGAAGACAAAAATTCATCAGGGAAAGAATCATTGATGAGTGTTGTTTCAATTGAAGACTCATTTGTATGTCTTGAAAGGTGATTTGCAACAACATTTTCAGCGCCTTTTTTTGTCCTTGATTGTCAAATTAAATTCTTGAAGTAGCAAAATCCATCGTATCAACCTTGGTTTGGCATCCTGTTTTGACATTAAATATCTCACAGCAGCATGATCAGAATAAACAACAGTAGATGAACCAATTAAATACGAATGAAATTTATCAAATGCAAATATTACAGCAAGTAGTTCTTTCTCAGTTGTAGTGTAATTCATTTGAGCACTATTTAAAGTTCTACTTGCATAATAGATGACAAAGGGCTTACCTTCCTTTCTTTGACCCAGAACAGCGCCAACGGCTTAATCACTAGCATCACACATTAGCTCAAAAGGCAAAGACCAATCAGGGGGTTGCATTATTGGGGCTGATGTCAAAAGAGTAGTTATTTTTCAAAAGCTTGTTGACAATCTTTAGTCCATTCAAATTGTGTGTATTTTATTAGGAGGTTACAAATTGGTCTAGATAAGGCACTAAAGTCTTTTATAAACCTCCTATAAAATCTTGCATGTCCTAAAAAAGAACGGACTTCTCTAATTGTTTTTGGTGATGGTAATTTTGAAATGACTTCAACTTTAGCTTTATCAACTTCGATTCCTTTTGAAGACACAACATGGCCCAAGACAATTCCAGAAGTGGTCATGAAATGGCATTTTTCCCAATTTAAAACTAGTCCTTTTTCTTTGTACCTTTCTAAAACGTTTTCTAGATTATCAAGACATGTATTAAAAGAATTACCAAATACAGTTAAATCATCCATAAAAACCTCTAGACAATTTTCAACTATGTCACTAAAAATGCTTAGCATGCACCTTTGAAATGTTGCAGGAGCATTACAAAGTCAAAAGGGCATTCTCCTAAATGCAAATGATCCAAATGGGCATGTGAATGTGGTCTTTTCCTGGTCTTCTAAGGCTATAGGGATTTGATAATAGCCAGAGTAGCCATCAAGAAAGCAGTAGTAGGGATGTCCAGCTACTCTTTTGAGAATTTGGTTTAGAAATGGAAGGGGAAAATGATCTTTTCTAGTGGCATCATTTAATTTTCTGTAATCAATGCACATGCGCCAACTAGATGGAATTCGTGTTGGGATTGGTTCACCTTTTTCATTTTTGCAACAGTTATTCCAGATTTCTTTAGTACTACTTGAGTTGGACTTACCCATTTACTATTAGAGATAGGGTAGATAATTCCTACATCTAGTAGTTTAAGGACCTCATTCTTTACCACTTCTTTTATATGATGGTTTAGTCTTCTTTGTGGTTGACGGGTTGTTTTGGCATTTTCCTCTAAGTGTATTCGGTGTGTGCAAATTAAAGGATTAATGCCTTTTATGTCTTTTAAGGTCCAACCAAATGCAGTTTTTTGCCTTTTTAGTATAGATAACAACTTACCTTCTTGATCATGCGTGAGCTGGGAAGAAATTACCATTGGATATGTCTGCTGCTCTCCAAGACAGGCATACTTCAATTCTTCTGGTAAGGGCTTTAATTCGAGCTCTGGTGCTTCCCCTTCGTTTGCTTCTTCAGGTTGTACCGTATCTTCAAAGTTCGATTGGTCATCGTCACCTATAGGTACCTGCATAGAATCAAGTGTAGGGCATATGTTAGCAGTATCAAAATCTAATTCCTTACTTGATTCAACAGAACCAGCAAAATAAATTTCCGCAGAGTTTGTAAAATTCTCATCTTGAATGTGTTCCTCAATGATTGGCTCGATGAGATCAATTTCCTCATTCTCATTATCATCATCTTCTTGGTGGTGAGGTTGTTTACACATGTTGAACACATTGAGTTCCAGTGTCATGTTGCTGAAAGATAAACTCATTAATCCATTCCTGCAATTTATCAAAGCATTAGTAGTAGCTAAAAATGGTCGACCCAATATAACAGGAATTTGTTTGCATTCATTAGCAATTGGTTTCGTTTCCAAAACAATAAAATCTATAGGATATATGAATTTATCGACCTGGACTAATACATCTTCAATTATTCCTTTTGGAACCTTAATCGATCTATCAGCAAGTAAAAGAGTGGTATAAGTTGGTTTAAACTTACCGAGATTGAGTTGCTGGTACACTGAGTAAGGAAACAAATTAACACTGGCACCAAGATCAAGTAAAGCATGTCCAATTTTATGATCCCCAATAGTGCAAGAAATAGTTGGACAACCAGGATCCTTGTATTTCAAAGCACTATTGGTTGAGAGAATAAAACTTACCTGTTCTGCTAGAAAATCTCTCTTTTGCACCTTATGTTTCCTTTTCACCGTGCACAGATCTTTCAAAAATTTAGCATAAGAAGACACCTGTTTAATGACATCCAGCAGAGGAATGTTAACTTTTACTTGTTTAAAAACTTCATAAATTTCTGGATTGTGGTTTGATTTCTTTGGCTTTATCAGTGCTTGAGGAAATGGGGGTGAATGAGGAAAGTTGGTTATTTCTTCATGGGTTAAAGATTCAACAGACTCTTTCCTATTTTCTGAAATTGAATCTTTACTAGTTTCACGAGGGTCCACAATGTGTTTTTCGACCACTTTACCACCACGAAGGGTTATAACCGATTTGACTTGACTCATATTTTGGTTTCTTGAATTTCCCATTTGAGGATGTTGTTGACTCTTGGGGTTTGGTTCAGGTTGAGCAGGAAACTTTCCTTTACCATGTATGGTTAGAGCAGATGTAAGTTTGGAGATAGTTTCTGTCAAATTGGTTAAGGTTTGCATCATTTGCTTATTGATCAACTCTTGTTTTTTAATAAATGAATGCAATGTGTCTTCTAGAGCTTTTCTTGGTGGTGGGACATATGGTGGGTAACTCTGGGAATTTTGAAAATTTTGACGTGGAGGAACTGGTTGTGAGGGTTGTGCATGATTGTCATTTCTCCAACTGAAATTTGGATGGTTTCTCCAACCAGAGTTGTAAGTTTGGGAGTATGGATTTGGATTTGGCCTTTAAAATTGTCAACGACATTTACTTGTTCATGTAGACTTTCTCTCAGAGCTGGTAAAGTTGGACAGTCCTACGTAGAATGGTTAGTGGAATCGTAAACATGACATGAAATATTTTGAACAGACTTTACATGATCATTCTTTTTCGACTCTAATGCTTCGACTTTTCTAGCTAATGATGCAAATTTGGCTTGAAAATCATGGTCTTCCCTAAGGTTATGCATGCCTCCACCAGATGGAGATGACTGAGGTTTACTTGATGACTCATAAGACCCAACTGTATCCCAGTGTTGTGCATTCTCTGCTATATAGTCAAGATAGTCTAATGCATCTTCAGGACTTTTATCCCTTAACTCACCATTACACATCATTTCAACGACTTGTCTACTTTGGGATGTTAATCCCTCGTAGAAATAAGACACTAATCTCCATGTTTCAAAACCGTGATGTGGGCAAATGTTAAGTAGTTCTTTAAACCTATCCCAACATTGGTAGAGAGTTTCTCCTGGTTTTTGAGTGAAAGTGGTGATTTGTCTTTTTAAAGAATTTGTTCTGTGGGGTGGGAAGAATTTTTTCAAAAATTGTGCTTGCATTTCATCCCAAGTTCGGATGGATTCTGACCTAAGATTTTGTAGCCAAGTTTTAGCTTTATCCTTTAGTGAGAAAGGAAAAAACTTAAGCCTGATTATATTCATGCTACAATTTTGATCAGTACATGTGTTACAGACTTCCTCAAATTCCCTTAAATGCAAATATGGATTTTCATACTCAAAACCATGAAAAGTAGGAAGAAGTTGAATGATACCAGGTTTGAAATTAAAACGTGATGCATCAGGAGGGAAAAATATGCATGATGGTGACCCTGTTCTAGTAGGATGCATGAAGTCTCTAAGGGTCCTAGGTTGTTCATGAAGATTTTGCAAGGCTTGGTTATTTTCGTGCTCCGAAAAATTTTCAGCTCCTATGTCAGCCATATTTAAGGGTGGTGAAGGTGATTTTCTAATTAATCTACCACTATTTGTACGAGACCAATGACGCATGCAATGCTAATGATGTGTGCTAAACTAATGATGCAAAAACGCTAAATGAAAATTGCAAAAATACAAATAAACTGGAAATTAAATAAGCAAAAAATGCGAAATAAAAATAAACAAACTGAAAAATAAATAAATAAATTAGGCGGTGAAACCAGCCATTAAAAGAAACAGTTTAGGCAGTATTTTAAAACCAGCCATATAATAAAACATAAAATTAAATAAATTAATGCACAAAAATAAATAAACTGAAATTAAAATGCTAGGCGGTACAACCGACCATTTAAACAAAAATACATAAATTAACAAAATTTAAATAACAGTCAGACGGTAGAACCGATCATTTAAAATAAATGCGGAAAGTAAATTGCAGAAATTTAAAGAAATAAATTTGATTTGGGGACTGATTCGTAAATGTTTCTGGGCTAAGATGAAGTTTCTCACAAATTTTATGGATAATGTTAAGGTTTGAAAAGAAGAGGGGTGCTAACTGAAGTTTTGCAAAAAGAGAATTAAATAAAATCACGGAAAGATGGTAAAAACAAAACAAAAAAATATTAAAATAAAATAAAAATAAAGTAAAGACAAACTAATACCAAATTTAGAAAACTCCCCGGCAACGGCGTCAAAAACTTGACACGACTCAAAAATGTATTACTCTCAAGTATAAGAGTGTCTAGTTATAATATAATCCGGTGAGACCGAGGTCGAACCATAGGGAGTTTTAAATCTAGTAAAACTAAGAAAATTAATTATGGGGAAAAGAAATTATTTGAAATCAATTTAAAAATAAGCTAAGGTTTAGGATCCACTCTCTGTATTCAAACTATAATTTTAATACTCTCTCATTTATATTTTGCCTCACTTTTACCAATTAATTATTATATCATTTAATTCTATGTGTGTGGATAAATATAGAATAAAGTACCTAATGTGCCACACTATATTAATGTGTCGACATTATGTCAAAATACCATAAAATCCAGTGAGATTTATAAATTAACATGATATAAAAATAATTAGAAAAGAATTAAATAAACTTAAAAACTCATTTGAGAAAATAATAATAATTAATAGTTTGAAACATTGAGCTTCACCATTGACCCCAGCTTAATAAAATTAGCTACTCATATTGAAAGAAAACACAACACTCTTTTTATTTGATAAACTTTTTGAAATATATTACAAAGAAAATTGATACAAATGGAAACAAGAAAAGAAAAGAAAGAAAGATAGAAAATCTTCAGTCTTGGCTTTAGCTCTAAAAAATAGCTCTCTTCCTGGCTTTTCGATACTCCGGCTTTTATAGGCAACAATTGCCTCCTCTTCATTCATTTTATTCTTATTTAATTTATTATTATATTATTATTTTATTTTTTTATAAATTAAATGAATGTTGAGAAGTGTGATGGCCAGGAGGCGTGATGGCCTCCTGACCATCACAGGCAACCAAAACATGGTTGCCTTTTACTCTTTTGTCTTTTTGTTCTTTTTGTTCTTTTTTTATTTTTTTATTATTAGATCTCCTCAATTTTTTTCCAGTAGTTCTTCTTTGTTCCCGCTTTCAATTCCAATTCCATCTTTATTCCTGAAAAATATTTACAAGATAAAAATTAACAAATTACGAATTAATTTAACATAAAATATATTTGGGGAATATTAAAATAATTTAGAAATAATGAACGCATTAATCGACACAATAAGTGAAAAACTAATAATTTTATCCTTATTAAATGTACACTTTTTAGTGTCAATCAATCATTCTTTTGAACTCTTCAAATAAGCTTGGATTATTTTCAGTGAAGATGAGATCATCCACATACAGACACACAATCAAAATGTCTTTATCATTTTCTTTGACATAGAGAGCATGTCCATATAGGCATTTGGTGAAGTTGTTCTCTTAAAAATACTTGTCAATTCTGCTATTCCATGCCCTTAGTGCTGTCTTTAACCCATAAAAAGCTTTCTTCAATCTCAGAACTTTGCCTTCATGTCCTTTTACTACATAACCTAATGGTTCTTCGATATAAACTTCTTCTTCGAGGAATCCATTCAAGAAAGCAGGCTTCACATCCATTTGAAAAATCTTCTATTTTTTTTAAGAACCAAAGAAATAATAAGTCTAATAGTTTTAAGTCGGGCTAAAGGAGCAAATACCTCATCGTAGTCCATGCCAACATTTTGACTATAGCCTTTTGCAACTAGCCTTGCTTTGTGATTTTCAATTTCTCCTTTGGCATTTCTCTTCGTCTTGTACACCCATTTGACACCGATCGCCTTGTGACCTTTGGAAAGAGTAGTAAGTTCCCAAGTGTCATTCTTCACGATGACTTTGATTTCTTCATCCATTGCAATTCTCCACTTCTCATCTTGTGCAGCTTCTTGGAAGTTGACTGGCTCACAATCAGTAAAGAGGCAAAAGAGAGTGAGATTGCCAAGTCTTTTAGTTACCTCGTAGAGATCTTGAAGACTTCTTGTATGTTCTTCAATTCTTTCATTTAAAAAAAATGGTGGTGAATCTTTACATGTGGTTGATGCTAGTGAGATAGGTGGAGTAATTGGATCTTGTTGTTCTTCTATTTGTTTTTTCTGTGTATGATTATCTTCTTTAATAGAAAAAAATGTTGAAGTCATCCACACCAGAGCCAAAATCTCATTCTCCTTCTTCATTAAAAATTACATCTCGACGGATCACGATCTTCCTATTATTTGGATTGTATAGCTTGTATCATTTGGAAATGTTGTCATAGCCAATGAAGATGAACTTATCACTTTTGTCAACTAGCTTGACTTTTCTCTCGTCCGGTATATGTACATGGGCAATGCTTCTAAAAACTCTTAGATGGGCGACGTCGGCTTTCTTTTACTCCATGCTTCTTATGGCGTCTTGCCCCTCACACTTCTTCAGTTGGATTGGTAGACTACATATGCAACAACTTCAGCCCAAAATTCTTTAAGTAGTCTTTACTCTTGAGCATGCTTCTTGCCATGGCGAGAATGGTTTTGCTCTTACTTTCTATAACATCATTTTGTTGGGGCGATCTTGGAAATGTCAAAGGGCACTGAATTTCATTTGCTTCTTAAAACTCTACGAAATCTCTAGAAGTGAACTCTCCACCTTGATAAGATCTTATGGCTTTTATCTGGTATCCACTTTCTTTTTCTATTACAGCTTTAAACTTCTTAAAAGCTTCAAAAACTTCTAACTTCTACTTCAAAAAAAACATCCAAATTTTTCTTGAAAACTCATCTATGAAGAGAAGGAAGTAGTTACTTTCATCAAAGGAGCTTGGCTTGAATGGACCGCACACGTCAGTATGAATAAGCTCGAGTGGCTTCGAGCTCTTAAGTTTGATTCTTTTGGAAAGCTCTTTCTGAACTGCTTGCCAAGTAAACATCCTTTACAAAGTTGATTGGGATGATTGATTGAAAGTAGCTCTTTCACCATGTTATTCTTTGATATTAGTTATAGTCCACCAAAGTTGAGATGCCCAAATCGAAGATGCTAAATCCAAGTTGGATCTTTGTGACAAGCGTTGAGACACTTTGCAACATCATTTTGAATATATTAAAGAAAACATTATGTTCTTCGACATTCTCACCCTTGTAATTATGTTTCCTTTATCATTTCTTAAAAAAAAACTATAATCTTTTTAGTGACTATCATAGCCCTTTTTCCAAGAGTTGACTTAAATTGAGGATGTTGCTTTTCATTCTGGGCACATAATAAACATTTAAAATTAATTGGTGACTACCATCTTTTACACGAAAAAAAATTTTACCTTTGCCCTTTACTAGTACTTTTGAATTATCTCCAAAAGCAACATTGCCATTCATAGATTCATTTAGTTCCACGAATATACTTCTGTTTCCGCTTATGTGATTACTAGCACTTGTGTCATTACGTGCTAATAAAAGTGTACCATTTTCACCATTCTTCTCTTCAGCATAATTCACTCTCTCATCAATTCTGGTACTTGGAGCTCTGCATTCTAAAGTATAATGCATAAACTTTGGCCAATTATAGCACTGTACTTAGGATTTATCATACCTTGATCCTGAATTACCTCTGCCTCATCCTCTGGTTGAGCTTTCTCTTTTTCTATAATTGGAGTTGCTGTTGCTAAAAATCCAACCTCGTCCATGACCACGACCTCTACCTCGTCCTCGACTTCTACCTTGGACATAATGCCTTCTCTCGTTGTCGGAGCTTTCTTCTCTCTTCTTTGGATTGATTTCCATTTTGATGAGTTGTTCTTCGATCGTATGCTTCTTCTTTATTTTTTCTTCGTAGGCTTGCAACCTTCCTTGAAGTTGTTCAAATCTTTTGTTTCTTCAATTGTCACAACAATATGGTCAAACTTCGAATCCACGGAACAAAGTATCTTTTTTGTAATCTTACTTCGTTTAGCTCTTTACCATTTCTTTTTAATTCACTAGCCACAGTCACAACTCGAGTAAAATAATATGGAATAGATACGATACTTTCATATGTAAGGATTTAAATTCTCCTCTTAATGTTTGGAGACGAACCTTCTAAACTTGTTCTGCTTCTTTGTAAGAGATTTCTAACTTCTCCCATGCTTCATTTGAGGAGGTTGTGCTAGCAATCTTTTTAAAAGCATCTTGATCTAATGATTGAAAGATAAGATACTTTGCATTATTCTCTTTTTTCTTCAAGTCTTTTAAATTCTCCTTTCACGCCGTGGTTAAAGTTGCTTCATTTTCTGGCATTGTAAAGCCTTTTTACATAACTTCCCATACATCATGTGCACCTAATAGAGCCTTTATTTTGATACTCCAGTTGTCAAACTTGCTTCCCTTCAATTGTGGAACTTAAAATGATATCATGCCAGTATTTGTCATAATTCACAAATTGAGCAAGAATTTAGAAATTGTAAATGCACGAATAGATCCAGAACGTCGCAAAACCTTGGAAGGAACTGGGGTCAACTTCAGTCAACGATCAACGCTGGTCAACAATCAACACTTCGGTTTAGATCGGTTGACTTGACTTGATTCTGGATCGGTTCGGTTCGACTCAGTTTGGTTCGGCTTGAAACAGTACGGTTTAACTCGGTGAGTCGACTCAGTTGCAAGGCAGAAACTTCCAACGGTAATTACAAACATATTCAGACTCCGATCAGGCTGATTTTTACCGCATTGCGCTCGTCTCGTCGAGATCTTTGATTTGATATGCCACATTGGTATGTCGAGCATCGATTACTAGATCTAATACCACTTTGTTGGACAATTTGAAGAATAAAACACAAATTTTATTAGAGAAAACTCAAGAACATTACAATAATAATTCACACACTCTCACAAATTACTTTTAGAAGCTATTTTGCTTCTTATGCTTTCTTCTCCTTACACTTGATGCATACAACACAAATAACAAGGGTATTTATAGTACCCAAAACTTAATTATAACCACACACATAAGCTAAATAAATTTAATCACAAACACTCCTTCATTCTCAACCACCACACTATTATCAACCTAACTCATTCCACTTCACCTAATTCACCAACTACACCAATCACAGCAACCTTGCCTACCACAAGAAACTTCTATAAAGTGGGCTTGGGTTTATTTAAATTGGATCAAGTTTATGATCCAACATGTTTTGAGGAGTGCCAATAGCTCTACTCTTGTTTTAATACAAAAGAGGACTCTCTTATTTTATCTCATTATCCCACACTAATCACTTTTGGATTGATATTCATTTTATCCTTGTATGAAATTACTTAAAGACCATTTGGGATTGCCTTGGGGAGGCTCAACAGTGATTTCGAAAAGTTAAAAGTTAATTTTTGTGTTTGACTTTTTTTAGAAATCACTTTTGGTAAAACCACCCATCCTACAATAGATTTTGAAAAGCAGGAAATGAGTAGTTTTTCAAAATCTGATTTTGAGAATCACTTTTATATTTAATACAATTTCATATATATCCTCATACCTATTATAAAAATATAAAATTATCGTTATTAACTGGGAAATGAAATTAATAATAATTATTTTAGTTATCAATTATAATATGTACACAACAAAGAATATTTGTGTGTTTGTGTGTGTGTTGTGTGTATTATAAATGTTTAAATAAATTTTATTCAACATTCTATCTAATTCAATCATTTATATTTTTACAGCAATTTAACAGTAAGATTTACCAAACACATACGACTGCTTTTAAAACTCACAATACTTTTAAAAATAAAATTTACTAAATGTTTAACTGATTCTCTTCACAACTGATTATTTCTACAACATAGCTAACGATAAGTATTTTAAAAGCTATACTATTACCAAACTAGCCCTAAAAATGATAAATAGAATTACTGACATTTATACTAATATTTAATTGAGGGCGCCTTAATTTGTACCCTTATATTTAATGCCTATTAATAGTGAGGATTACATTATTATTATTATTATTTTGTCATTCTATGGTGGCGTAATTAAAATTACGGCATCAATGCCACAATGGATATGGACCGTTAGATTTGAATGAAAAAACTCCACCACTAATTCTAAATAAATAGGTAACCTATTACTTAAGTAACAAATAATTATCATTTTCTGCTCAAGTTGCAGGTTATATTTACTAGTTTAATGTGTGATTTATAAAATTAATGTGTTATTTGACATTTAATGTTAATTTACAAGTTTTATGTCATTTTTCTAGATTTTTGTTTTGTTCACAATTTTGAAGACCAATTTACCATTGCAACATTAATTTAGCAATTTTTCCTTCAATTTACTAGTCCTATGTGTGGTTTATAAATTTTTTGTTCCATTTCATACTTGATGTCAATTTACAAGTTTTATATCATTTTTGTAAGTTTTTGTCTTATTTACAATTTTTTGTTCCTATTTACTACTCCAACATTAATTTACCACTTTTTCCTTCAATTTACTAGTCCTATGTGTGGTTTATAAATTTTTTGTTCTATTTCACACTTGATGTCAATTTACAAGTTTTATGTCCTTTTTGTAAGTTTTTGTCTTATTTACAATTTTTTTATTTAAATTTACAACTTCAATATTAATATACCTCTTTTTCCATTTATTTACTAGTCCTATGAGTGGTTTGCAAATGTTTTGTTTTATTTCACACTTAATGTCAATTTATAAGTTTTGTGTCGTTTTTCTAAGTTTTTGTTGTTTACAATTTCTTGTTCCTATTTACTACTCTAACATTAATTTACCACTTTTTCCTTCAATTTAGTAGTCCTATGTGTGGTTTATAAGTTTTTTGTTTCATTTCACACTTAATGTCAATTTACATGTTTTATGTCATTTTTTAAAATTTTTGTTTCATTTTCAATTTTTTATTCTAATTTACTACTCCAACCACTTTTTCCAACAGAATAGTTAGAGCTGGCAAAATTTGACACGATCGGATTAACCAACATGAAGACGACACGAATAAATGGTTATGGGTCGTCAAATTTTAACACGATTATTAAATGGGCCGAGTCCAAGTTAACATATATTTTTCCTATCGGATTAGAGTTAAAGCTTTTCACTCATTTACCTGACTAATGACATGATTATATTTTCTTTTTAAAATTAATTTCTAGGTTGTTGTCATTAAAACTCAAATATTAGACATGATTATCTCTTTTTATTTTTTTTAGAAGGATATATATGTACACAGTATTTTATTTATAAAATTTTATATAGATTTAAAACTTTAATACTGTAAGTGTGTAAAATATTGGTACACATGTATATTTTATGATATTGATATATAGTATTATTTACATATATATAATTAAAATCTTTAACAGCGTAAATGTGTAATATTTTGGAGTGTGTGTGTGTGTGTGTGGGTGCGTATGCGTGTGTGTGTGTGTGTAACATGTATTAAATATATAGATATTGAATGGGTTATTGCGTAACCCATTTATTTTTTTGTTAGGTTTGGATCTGAATATTTTGACACGATTATTAAATGGGTCGTGTTTGGGTCAACCTAAATTTGACACAACACGAACACGACCTAATCACCCATTTTGCCAGCCCTAACTATTCTGCCAAGCTACAAATATGTTGCCCAAGTCAAATGATTTTTGGTAATAAAAAATTTATACAATTTTTATTAAAAAAATACTACTGCATAGAATAATAACAATTAAATACTATTTAAACTTAAAAATCTGAAATATAAAAAAGGGAAAAAAGTCAATATGAGAGCAACTTATCTAGCTTCTGTAAAAATAGAAGGTAAAAAAGCTCAATGATTTATTATCAAAACTTTCCACTTTGGAGCCACTAGGCTTTAGCCTAGGTTAGAATACAAACCTCACAAGTGTGAGGTCATGGATTCGCCCCCACAATGTATTATGAGAGTTTAATTTTCTTCCTCAATTTGAGTGAAGACAATCTTCTCCCTTTCGAAATGTGAGTGGAGTAGACGTCCCTCGAATATTAAAGAGAGTAAAAATCTGGACAGTGCTTCATAAGAATTGATGTAAACTAGTTTTAGTCTGATTTGTAAATATCAGTTATAATCTCATGTAATATGAGTTTTACTCTTGAATAATAGTCTCATATAATTAAAAAAAAAAACTTTCCACTTTGACTTATATACAATTTTTAAAAAATAATAAAATTTAAAAATAAAGCAAAAGGATATTCCACCTAATTTAAAATAAAGAAATGTGTAATTTTTTAATTATATTACAAACTATCAAGCTTAGCTGGAAATGAAGTCTTCGCTTTTTGTAAAATAATGATGATATATACTTGCATAATTTGGATACGTAATTGATCACCAATCAAAACTTTCCCCATCTTAAATGTTCTTGCCATTATTTTCCATCATTAATATAATGTTTATATGCACTCTAAAATTACCCCGAAAGCTCCTAGTTTTGTAAAATATTATATTACATAAATGTCCCTTCAAAGAAATTATAGAAATACATATATCATCCCACCTTTTAAATAATTGGATGGAAAACAAAAGCATAGTGAGAAACAATATTATCCCTTGTCACTCATCTCATATTCTCATTTCAAACACCATACGCTATTCTTTACCCACCATAATCTCCAACAAATTATCAATTTTTTTTTTTCTTTCCAATCACAATATCCTTTATGCAAATATGTTGCAGCACGCATCAAACTAGTTTGCCAATTTCATTTTTAAAACTCACTGTCACATTTGTGCTACGCATCAAGAACTCATTGTCCAGGAATTTCTTTAATTTTTTTCCTAAATAGTGATTGAAATTAGCCAAAGCCAACTTTTATTTTGGTTGGGGGGGGGGGGGGGGGGAGGGGGTGGAATTTTGGTGTTTTTGTGATACTATCTTGCTAAATCACAAATAAGATACAACTCATTTTTTCGTAAAGCCACATGCGCATGACACAAAAAAAGGAGAGAAAAGAAAATCACAGTACGTAAAATTTTGATTTTTAATTTTAAAAATTAAGTATAAAAAATAAATGAGTGTTCAGAATATTAATTAGAGTAATATAACTCCAACCATAACAATATTACACCACTTATCCATGAAAAATAAGTCATTCTTTGCATAATACGGGATGCAAATTATATATCTCCACAATATATGTGCACCATTATTCCTTGTTAATTAAAATGATAAAAACTCACTAACTTCAACGTCATCAATTACCTTTAACTACAGCATAATTAATTATTCAACCAGAACCTGAGGCCTGAACTCAATGCCTTCAATGATAATCCCACTTTTCCTAATACCTGAATCATAATCACATAGTCGACAAGCCACAGTCCTATGATCTTCGTGCTCATTCAAAAACTGCCCTAACTCAATTTCCATCCATCCGTAGTTTCTTCCTAATGAATCTCGAGAATATTCACCTCGCAGCTCTGACAATCATTCTCCCTTCCCTCAAAATAATATTTTTGACTCAAAGATTCTTCCATCGAAACCATCTCTAGGTCCAGAAAATTTTAACACAAGGTAAGCTTTATAATTTGTTTGAGGATAAAGAATTTTAGTCTCTATCTTCCCCATGACATTAAACCAGCGAACCTCCAGAAGCTGTGCCCACAAGAGAACCTATATAAAATATGCAAATACATGTACATGCATCAGCAGACAGCATTAGGAAATTTGAATACACACGCACACACATAAGGTTCCATTTTTTTTTTTTCAATTACTTGGAGGATATGGTATCACCAATGGGCTACACACTGGTGGGAATTGGGACTCACACCATAAATGTTGAGAGCGTGAGTTTATTAAATAGGGTAATGATCTCGTCTCTTGCAGGTGCGGATTCCTGAGCCATGCTCGTCTGATCTCTAGGTTGTACTATCAATAATCCTGACTCTCAGTAGACAATATATTACCATACATTTATAGTTGTAAGACTGCGACATATTCCCAAAAAAACAAAGGTACATTATATCAGGATTCAAGTCAACTGACCTGGACGACAAAATATTCCTGGAATCCGTTGAAGATAGCCATTTCCGTTTCTTGGGTGTCTCCGAGTGTGTAATCGTAAGTCCAGTTGCTTCAACCATATAACATATTTTCCCATTCTCATCATCAAGGGTAAGACTTGTTCCAAAGAATGCAAGTATAATATTAAAAAGCCAAAGGAAAGGAAATGATTTTTATTCGCCATATACTGTCTATTTTACAACGATATAAATACACAAGCTATTATAACAATTAAAAGAGAAAGTCAAATGAAAATAAATAAAGAAGAGTAGTAGTTGTGTGGTGGGAAGAAAATAAATGAAGGAGGATAGTAGAGTTCTAATGGGGTTGGTGGCAATTATTATATCTATTTCAAAAATCAAAATTACATGTCAAAAGTCATCATTGCATGGCATCATTGCATTTTTTCATGTGCTTTGTAATTATTATGCTTGCCTGCCAATACTCCCCCTTAAGTTGGAGCATGGATGTCGATCATGCCCAACTTGCCAAGAATACAGTCAAATTGTTGAGAAGCTAGAGGTTTAGTGAAAGGACGGTTAAAAATTAGACACAAATTTCCTAGACTATTACCAGTCTGTTTAAGTCTTGAAATGTTTATTATCGAACCACTTTTCCGTTAGTTATTTTATGCTGAAGCACAAAGCTAATTAATTAGTTTTCCAAGGACGTAATTAGTGGTCTTTCTGTAAGAATTCCTTAAAATATTCTTACGGAGTTAATCAAAACGTGGTTTAGTGATAAATATTCCAAACTTATTAAATGGACATGTGATAATTTGAGAGACCTGTTTGAATTTTAGAACATAAGTAAAAATTTTGATGGAAAAATGACAATTTCCATTTATTTCATTAACCAATCCATGCATAATCGATTTTATCGTTTTAGTAATAAATTCTCGGAAACCTTCAAAAGTTTAAGTCAATCACTATTGTTCATGACGATTACTTAACAATAATTATTTAAGCTTATTATATATTGGCGGGCAAGCATAATTACTGAACACATGCAAAAATGCAATGATGACATGAAATGATGACTTTTGACATGCAATGATGATTTTTAAAATAGACATAATAATTGCCACCAACCCCATTAGATAACTACTACCCTCCTTCATTTATTTTCCTCCCACCAGACAACTACTATCCTCCTTTATTTATTTTCGTCTGACTTTCTCTTGTAATTGTTACAATAGCTTGTGTATTTATATCATTGTAAAATAGACAGTATATGACGAATAAAAATCATTTCCTTTCCTTTGGCTTTTTAATATGGTATCAGAGCAGATTTCCTCCCTTCTTCCTTTTTTATTCTTCATGGTTGATTCCATTAGTAATATATCAAATGTGGATACTTCAATTCCTGATCCTTTCTCAAACCCATTCACTTTACATCAATCTGATAATCCAATAGTCATTCTTGTGTCACCTCCACTCAATGGAGATAATTATAACACTTGGTATAGGTCAATGCGTATGGCATTGAGGGCAAATAATAAATTGGGATTTGTTGATGGGACAATTCCAGCTCCTCCTTCAACTTCTTCGAATCATGAATAGTGGGTTCGAGCCAATGACATGGTTACCTCATGGCTTATTCGATCAATGGTTCCAAAACTTGCATCAAGCACCATCTATTCAGACATAGCTCAGACAATTTGGATGGACTTGGAAGAACATTTTTCCTAACCCAATAACACAAAAATCTATGAGGTAAAAAAGACAATTTTAGATTGTAAACAAAGAGATCTTTCCATCACTAATTATTATACTCATTTAAAAATTTTATGGGATGAATTGGCATCATATATAACCATTCCAAGTTGTTCATGTGGAGCTGCTAAGACAGTGACACATTTGTTGCAACAAGATCGTGGAATGCAATTCTTGTAGGGTCTCAGTGATACCTACTCAGCCATTCGGAGTCAAATTTTGTTAAATGAGCTTTTGCCAAAAGTGAATAAAATTTATTCATTATTACTACAAGAAGAGAGATAGCGACTAATCTATGTTTCAACACCTACCTCAAATGAAGGAGGGTAGTAGTTGTCTGGTGGGAGGAAAATAAATGAAGGAGGGTAGTAGTTGTCTAGTGGTGTTGGTGGCAATATTATGTCTATTTCAAAAATCATCATTGCATGTCAAAAGTCATCATTGCATGTCATCATTGAATTTTTTCATGTGCTCTGTAATTATTATGCTTGTCTACTGATAATGATAATGATGTCCAACCTCACCTAGAGATTTCTTCATCTTTGTTGCGTAGCCGACCAACCCGTAATCGACGTCCACCTAGATATCTAAATGATTAGATTTGTAACATTACCATTCCAACAGATTGTCGATCTCCAACGTCTTCTCATGGTACATGTACATCTCATCCTTTAGTTAATATCATTTTTTATAATCATTTGTCTGACAAGCATAAAGTTTTTCTAACATCCATTGACTCAAAAGTAGATCCTACAACATTTTATCAAGCTTTTAAAGCTTTAGAATGGAGGGAAGTCATGTCTGCAGAAATATTGGCTCTTGAGAGGAATAACACTTGGACTGTCACTACTTTACCACATGGTAAACAACCTATCGGATGTAAATGGTTTATAAGATTAAGTATCAATCAGATGGAACCATTGAGAGATATAAAGCAAGTCTAGTTGCTAAAGGATTCACAGAAATAGAGGGAATTGATTACAATGAAACATTTTCCCCAGTGGGAAAAATGACCACTGTTCGTTGTTTGTTTGCCATAGCAACTATCAAAGGTTGGTTAACTTGATGTCAACAATGCTTTTCCTCTTGGTGAACTTGATGATGAGGTCTACTTGTAAATACCACTAGGATATTGTCAATAGGGAGAGAGAGGAAAATATGTATGTCGTCTTAATAAATCATTATATGGGCTTAAACAAGCAAGTCGCAATTGGTTTGCTAAATTAAGATATTTTTTAATCTCCCAAGGACACACTCAATCAAAGGCGGAACACACCTTTTTTTCTAAGCAAACAATAAATAGTTCTCTTTTTGTCTTGATTTATGTTGATGACATTCTGGTGGCAGGTGATGATTCAACTGAAATTGAAGTTTTGAAGAAAATGCTTGATAATCACTTTAGTATCAAAGATCTTGGGCCACCTAAGTATTTTCTCGTGATTGAAGTTGCTCGATCATCAAGGGAAATCTTTTTCTATCAATGAAAATATTTTCTTAACATCTTGGAAGATATGTGAATGTTAGATTGTTGTACTTCTGCAATACCAATGGAGCAAAATGTTAAACTTCATGCTAAAGAAGGAAATTTATTACCAGATCCATCAGTTTACTGTCATCTCATAGGTCGTCTGCTCTATTTAACAATTACACGACTGGACATCCTTTTTATTGTTAATCTTTTCAGTCAATTTATACAGGCACTACGACAGCCTCACTTTGAAGTCTGCTTACGTGTTTTACGTTATTTAAAAGGAACTCATAGAAAGGCATCTTGATGGCATCTTCAAGTCCCCTCCAGTTGATTGCCTATGTAGACTCTAATTGGGCAAGTTGTCCTGATACTCGTTGATCTACAAGTGGCTTGTGCACTTTTCTTGGATATACTCTTATCTCTTGGAAGACCAAGAAACAAAGTGTTGTCTCTCGTTCCATAATTGAAGTAGAGTATAGATCTATGGCCCAAGCTACTTGTGAATTACAATGGTTACAATTCCTGTTTGTAGATTTTGGTCTCAAATTTTCTTCACCAGCTCTCTTATATTGTGATAATAAAGCAGCACTCCATATTGCAACAAATCATGTTTTTCATGAGTGGAACAAACATATTGAATTAGATTGTCATTTTATCCGAGAAACAATTCAGGCTGGATTAATCAAAACTGCTCATGTGTCCACCATCCAACAAATTGCCGACATTTTCTTATATAGGAGACAAACCTTGACAATGCAGGATGTTAAAGAAGCCTTGAGTTCTAAAGAAAGTTCTAAGAAATCAAAAAGCAAATATGGCGAGTGGTTGACAATCAGAGGAAGATATGAGAAACAAGAAGGCTGGAAAGGTAAAAAGAAGAAGAGATCAAAGTCCAAGAACAAGGTTTTGAAGTCTTTTCACTGCCACAAAGAGGGTCACTTAAAAAAGGACTGCCTTGAGAGAAAGAATAAGCCTAAGGATGCCATGAACAGAAATGGAAATGTTGTTGTTGTTTCTAAAGAATCAGATGAAGGGCATGACTCTGCTAGTGTTCTTGTAGCCTCTAATATCCAAACTGAAGGTAAATGGGTTCTTGACTCTGGCTGCACCTATCATATGTGTCCACATAGACATTTATTCATTACCTATTAGTCATTTGATGGTGGTAAAGTCTTGATAGGTAATAATGCAACTTACAAGGTTACTGATATCAGCTCTGTTAGGTTGAAAATCTCTGATGGTTTAATTAGAGAATTAGATAGTGTAAGACATGTTCCAAAGCTTAAGAGAAATTTAATTTCTCTAAGCATGTTAGATAAGGCAGGTTGCAGCATTAGAGTTGAATCTAGTTCCTTAAAAGTCATTAAAGGGTCTATGGTGCTAATGAAGGGTGAGATGCAAAATGGTCTATATATACTGCAAGGTACAACCATATCTAGAGATGCCAATGTTGTAGAAAATCAAGATCAAGACAAAACGTTATTGTGGCATTGCAGGTTGGGTCACATGAGTGAGAAGGGGCTGAAAGAACTTGAGAAATAGGGAGCTTTATGGGGTGATAAGATAAGTGTTGTGGGGTTCTGTGAGGAGTATATCTGAGGGAAGTCCCCAAGAACCAGGTTTAAAACTGCAGTGCACAACACAAAGGGCACTTTGGATTATATTCACTCTGATCTGTGGGGGCCATCATAGATAGAATCTTTAGGTGGAGTTTACTATTTCCTGTCTATGATTGATGACTTTTCTAGGATAGTTTGGGTGTATCATTTGAGGAGTAAAGAGCAATTTTTGATAGATTTAAGGCCTGGAAAACACTGATTGAAACTCAAACTAGTAGAAAAAGTCAGAGGGCTTAGAACTTATAATGACCTAGAATTTTGTAATAAATAGTTTAATGATCTGTGTGAGAAGAATGGGATCCTTAGACATAAAATTGTGAAGCACACACCCCAAAAAAATGGTTTGGCTAAGAGAAAGAATAGGACACTGATGGAGAGAGTTAGATGTGTGTTGTTTCATTCCAAATTGCCAGAAACATTATGGGCTGAAGCTTTGTGCACAACCTGCTACCTAATAAACACGAACCCTTCAACTGCACTAGATTTCAAAACACCTTATAAGGCCTGGTCAGGAAGGTTGGCTGACTACTCAAAGTTGAGAGTATTCGGTTGCCATGCTTATGCTCGTACTAAACAAGGAAAACTCGAGCCAAGAGCATTGAAATGTGCCTTTCTCATGTATCCAGATGGGACTAAAGGTTACAAGTTTTGGTGTACTGATCTTAAGCCTCTTAAGTGCATAATAAGCATAGATGTGGTTTTCAATAAGTTAGAAATGTTAAAGGAACAAGTTGCTGCACAGGCTAAAATATAGAAAATACCAAGGGCTGAGATATCTCATTTTGAGGTAGAGCTGATTAAGTCTGAGGATGAACAAAACCTAAATTGCAATGAAGAAAATAAAGTTACAGATGAGGGCTTACAAGAGATAGACAAAAAAGACAGGTAAAGGCACCAAACAAATTGAGATATGTTGATTTAATAACATACACTACTAGAAAAATGGTCTTTACTGACACTTGTCTTGTGACACTTTATTAATAAGTATCAATAACTACATGTGATTGGGGCATTTTCCGTGTTTAACAGATAAGTATCACAAAATTTTAATACTATAGCTTCTGTAAATTAAGTATCAGAGATATGTGACATTAAGGTATCAGTAATTAAAAAAATAAAAATTTAATTTTGTCTCTAGTCGAACCGCAGACTTCTTAACTTTTTCTTAAACCACTAGACCACAAGTTGTATTTAATTTTTAAAAATTAAATTAAATTATCTAGAAACTATGTCTTAATGAGGTGTACATGGAAACCTAAAATCTAAAAATTTTGACAAGCAAAAAATCTATCCCCATCACCATTTTCTTCTTTGAACTGAAGCTCTCTTCTCTCTCTCTCTTCCCTCTCTCTCTCTCTCTCTACCTCTCTCTCTAATAATGATCTACCTCACAAGCCGCTGCTGTAAACCTTCAAAGCCGCCATCCTTGAGCTAAAATACCCCTAGAAAGATGCCTAGAAAGTGTTGTGAAGAACTTGGCCAAAGTTGGAGTTCGAAAGTCAGATTCAAAAAATTCGGGCTTTTTTTGTTCGGGGTATTTTATTGTTTTTAATGTTGAGATCAGAGAGAATGAGTTTGTCGCCGTCGATGAAACCAATATTAGTTATAGAATCCACAGAGGCTGATATACAAAGAACCTGTGACTTAGAAAAGGTTTTGTTTTATCTTTATCTATAATTACTTTTTTATATATATATGAAACCCTGGTTTTGATTTCCTTTGGGGTTGATGTTTTTGGTTGAAGCTGAGCTTTGTGAAAGCAAAGAAGAAGCATAGAAGAGAGAAGAGGTTCTCGGTCGAATTAATCAGGCAATAATTTTTTTTTTAAAATTATGAGTGATTTTGAAACTAAGATGACTTCTTGTGATATGTTTGTTATCAGTTGGTTCATTCTTCATTTTGTAATTTGGTTATGAATTGAGCTTGTTTGAGTTGTATTGGTTATCTTAGAGATTTTATTTTGTTAGAGAATTTAGTGATTTTGTAATCAGGAAGTTTTGTGGGTGTGTTTGGATTTTGGTGTTATAGGGTTTACGAACTTGAATGAGGTTGTGATTTGGTGAAATTGAAATTTATGTCAAATTTGAGCTTGAACTATTGATTCTATAGATGGGTTTGTTCTATACTTGTCGAAATTATTCGTATTCTTTGAATGCATGAGTATGCCCTGTGGACAATGCTGTGCAAATTTTATTGAACTCGCAAGTGCACGAATCTATTGTAAAATAGATTAATGGAGATGAGTGTCGATCCCACGAGGAGGTGGATTTTAATTATATTTAGAATTAATTTTGTATGAGTGAAAATCTATTAAATTGACGTACTTGGGTATCTGGATCCGTATCAACATGCACCATGGACTAAATATTCCTTATTAATACCAATTAAATCATGAGGGGGGAATCCACACCTCATGAACCACACTCTAATCAATATGGTGCTAAGGGCTTATCGTGCCAAATAATAATAACTTTGTACTAGAGAGCCGGTGTAACCAAGGCAGTATCTAGACAAGATTATTATTATTTGTCGACGAAAAGTCAAATCATCTATAAAAATTAGAGGGGAAAAGAAAATAAATTTACCAAATAAAGCCCATGACACATGTTGAGACTTCACCTTCAACCCAAGTTGAAAGAAAATTAGTTACTCATAATTGAACTAGGGGCAAAATGAGAATTTATTAAAATACATAGAAAATACAAGATGGAGAAGGAATTACAGAAAATGGATCCCAAAAATAGATTCAGAGCTATCAAATTAGGGGGGAGAGGCCCCCTTTTTATAGATACATGGAGTAAATCATGGCCATCGGATTAAAAACAGTTTGGACGCTCAGGATTGCGCCACGTCATCAGTCAACAGTACACGGTTTGACCACATGGATGAACAGTAACACGGTTTGACCCGGGTTGAACAGTGACACGGTTTGGTTGAAAATAATCTTGTGTGATGCATGTACCGTACGCGAGATTTTTGGTCCACTGATATGCTGCCACGTCACCATCAACAGTACATAAGAATTTTAGTCCAACAGGATCGTGACACCTCATCAGTTACTGCCACATCATCGATCCGTCTATGTGAACAGTAACGTAGACAGTACCGTACACGTGAATAGTATCGTACATGTGAACAGTGCCGTTTTTCCTTTTATGCTCCTCCTAAGGTTTTCGACCGTCCTGAGTTCAAAAGTGATGTCCGTTTTGCCGTCTGATCTCTCGTTTATTATGAAATGACTATGATGCCCCTAAAATACATAAAATACTTAATTAAAATAAAATACACAGAATTAAATCAAAAGAAGGTTAAATACATAAAAGTAAGGATGTTAGTAAAACTTGTAGTGTAAAATGACGATTTTCTCCTTTATAAATATACATTTTCTAACACTCAACACACCCCCCAACCAGCTTATTGCTAGTCCCTAGCAAATAAAGCGAAAACAAAATTTAAATCCAAAATAATATATTTTTTTTAACACTCATGTTTATTCAATTAGACTAATGATAGTAATCAAATAAAAGTATAAGCATTATCTCAAGTCTAAAGAAATATCACACCCATATCAACCATCCACATGAATCAGCCTAGTAGACTTTGTCATAGCTACCTTCAAGAATGATATGTCAAACCCCAAAATCTCACTGGAAGTAGTGACACTCTCACAAAGAAATTAAACCCAATAAAAATAGTCACTCCAATGAATGGTAATTGAGAGAAAATAATTAAAAAAAATGATATCACATGCTCTCACCAAGATGAAAGAAATATGCCCTTAGCTTAGAAATAATACGATCTCAAGTCAAACAAAAATGCTAGTCAACCCACTTTATTTATCTTTTTTTTATTTTTTTTATTTATTATGCATCACTACATCTTTTTAGCCCATATAACTAGCTTATACTTCAGACTATAGTTCCCTAAAATCAAGAACTTTTATTAGGACGTAACGTAGGCTAGGGATATGGCTAACAAAGAAGGGAAATAAGGAAAACAAAGTGTATGTTTGAGAAAAATGCAGAGATTTTTTTTTTAGGGAAGTTGCAAAGTGGATTTCACTTATTATTGTTAGTTTTATTTTTGAAACAACAATTTTTTTCTTTTTTTTTGAAACAACAATATCTTTTTTTTTTTTGGGCATAACTTCACTATACAAAAAATTTATTTACATTTTTCTCAAACATAAATAGGTGATGGAACTTGTAAGATATTGGGTAATACTCCAAATCGGAGTGGGTCAAGATGATAAGTTTGACAAAGAAATTTTTTTTTTTTTTAAGGCTCAAAAGGGTTAACTATGGATATTTAATAAAAGGGATGGCTAGAAAGGCTCAAACGGATCAAAGATGGTATTTCCATCGTCTTTTAGGGCTCTAAATAACCTTCCATATCTACTAGTTAGATGGGCCTCCAAATGTAGCAACACACATTTTTTTTCTTTTTTTTTTAATTTTACAATTTTTGTTTTAAGGGTTAACTCAAAAGAAATCTAGAGATCATGTATACAATAATAAACTGCTAAGCTGTATAAAGAATGGGCAAAAGGGTTACTCTTCAAGAAAAATGATAGGCTTAAAAACTCACTTGGTACTTATTATGACATGTTCATTCCTTCAAGCAACTCATATTTATCTCCGACATCAACATGTAGAGTAGCAAACATAGCGTAACATCACTTAAGACCAAAGATAATACAAATACTAAAATTTGAAATTCATCATGTCATCACACAATTTTTTTTTTTACAACATTCTACCCCCCAACCTATTCTAAACATGAAAGGAAAATATGTATGCAGAAATGTGAAAATGATGCAGAAAAATTATTTAGAAAAGTTACACTTAAAATGATAGAAAAAGAAATATTTTTTTTTTAACTAAGAAGATGCGTTTCTAGAGGCACTACACTCCATATTCAGCCATCTTCAACTCAAATATTTAAAAATGTATATTTATAAAGGAGAAATTAAAAAGAAGAATTAAAATGAACATCAAAACTTAATAAAGAAAAAGAAAATGTCTGAATTTTTTGATTTGTTTTTTGAATTTTTTTTTCAAACGATGAAGATGCGTTTTTAGAGTCACTACACTCCATATTCAGCCATCTTCAACACAAAAAGTTAGCAACAGTTAGTTTTTACAACAAAAAATTAGTAAAAACTTAACCAAGATTCCACAATTGTCGACTATTCCCTCCCCCCAACCAGAACAAAACATTGTCCTCAATGTTTGAAAGGAAAGAAGTAGAGTTTAGAAGACATCACCTGGGTGGTGCAACACAAAAGAAAATATTTACAAGCGGAGAGTTAAATCTAATTTGTACTTCTTACTGCGGCTATTGTTACTATCATTATTTGGACGCTCCAACACAATGGTCTAGGGGTCTGGCTCCGGTCTATAAGCTTGTAACAGATCAAGTAACTCATTAGCAGTGTGAGCACAAATAAAAAGCTTTTTGGCATTGGAAGGAACGAAATAGTTTTTTATTGCATGGTTAAGAAATGCGATAAAACCATCATAAAAATTATTGACATTTAACAAACAGATGAGTTTCTGGTGAATGTGCAGATGGGCCCAAGATGCTAGTGTGATAAGTGCCTCTAGTGTTGCAAGATCTCCTGGAAGGAAAATAAAAGCATCAGCATGATTAAGCATTTCAGTTATTCGTTCTTGCATACCTGAGACGACTAACTCTTCTCCAGTTGATGAGTCAGTCAAACTGCCCAAAGGTTTTAGGGCTCTTGGGATGATGTCTAACACTTGGCTGCCTCTGATAAAAGCATCTTCTGAGACCAATTTTGATAACCCTCAGTTACCTCCTCCATACACCAAGTGTAATTTTCTCTCTGCTATGCTTCACCAAGATCTATGGCTGCCTCAACGAACTCTTTATGTTTGCCATAGTTAAATCTAGAAAGCACACAAATGTTCTTGAATTGTCTATTGGCAGTAGCTGCCATTGAAATACTTCTCAAAAACAATTTGTGAGTGCTTGACAAAAAAATCATATTTAAGAGTCTTGGTGACAGTGGGTCACCGTTGTGTATGAGGTAACATGTCAGTGTCAAATAATATGTAAAGCACATGGCTCGCGAGTAAAAAAGGAAACAGTAAAAAGGAAAAAGCAAACAGTAATAAAATGCAAACAATAAAACAATAGTGAAATAAAATAACAGTAAAGTAAAAGGATATTTACAGGTAGTTGCGACTGTGGCTCACATCTTCCTCTGGTTTTACGTCCAGAAACGGCTTGAACGCCCTCTATGGGTCGAGGATGGGCTTCCCATCCAGTTTTCTTATAAACTGGCAAACAGGGTCGTTTATAGTCAGATTCCCGAGACTATATCGTGCATGCTCTTTCTAGAATAATGGCCATAACTGGAGAATCGCTCCTTGCACATATCCACTGGTATGCGTTTCAAGAGACAGAAGGATATCATCCAATGACTCCTTATTCAAGCCATCCCTAATGAATTGAATCTTATCTTTCCTATTATCAGACACCATTCCTAAAGAACATGGATTTTTATCGCAACTCATTCTGGCACACTTATGACAAGCAACAGAAATTCTTCGAGCTCGTCGTTTTCTTGTATAATTTCCTTTACCACAACCAGGCATGTATGCAATAAATTTTGGAGGTAACTCACCTGCTAATCGTACTTTCGCCTCGATTAACCAACGGATATCAGTAGGTATGTTATTCCTCATGAGCAATCGCATGCGTTCGGACCGGGCTTTATAGATTGTAAGGAGGGCATTCTAAGGAAGTGAAGGGAATCGCTTGTGAAGCTTCGCTAGAATCTCGTTTCTGTCCATACCTTCGCCTCAGAATATCAGTTATTATGGGAAAACTGAAGTAACCGACTTGATTGTCACGGAGTACCGTTATCCGCAATTTCACCGGGGTAACAAACTAAAGCACACAAACAGAAAAAACAAATTAAAACACACAAAGAAAATTAAAATCGTCCTCTTATTGAATTTACCATAAGCTCTAACTGGATGTCATAAACACTTCTCTCAATGTCTCTGAGTTGGCTTTCTAAACCCTCAACATAGGATACTAACTCTGGTGGTTGCAGAGCCCAAATACGACGTGTCTTACAAAATCGAATTTGCCTTCTGAGATGAGATTTTACACGTTGAAGTGGTTTAAGAATGTTCAGGAGGAACGGTTTAAGTATGGTACTCATGATTAACAATGATAAGAGAAAACTTAATGGTAAAACAAACACTCTTATGCAAAAATAATTTCAATTAGTAAAAGAATAATAAAAAGAAAGAAAGAAAAATCAAACCACCGTAAAGAAAAAAATCAATTCAAATTTGGTGGGTCACTCAAATTTGTTTCGGTGTCTTCTCCATGTGGTTGGTACTCTAGATATGACTTTAATCTTTGACCATTAACTTTAAACGCGACACCGTTCTTTGGGTTTTTAATTTCAATTGCCCTATGTGGAAAAATAGTATGAACAAGAAAGGGACCAGACCATCGAGAGCGTAACTTACCTGGGAATAGGTGCAAGCGAGAATTGAACAAAAGCACTTTCTGACTTGGAGTGAAAGATTTTCTCATAATTTGCTTGTCATGGATGACTTTCATTCATTGCTTTTAAATCTTGGCATTTTCGTATGCATCATTGCGAATTTCTTCAAGTTCTGCTAGTTGTAATCTTCTTTCTGAGCTGGCTTGCTGCATGTCAAAATTGAATTTCTTGATAGCCCAATATGCACGATGCTCGAGTTCCACAGGTAGGTGGCAGGCTTTTCCATACACTAGCCTGTAGGGTGACATCCCAATCGGGGTCTTGAAAGCCGTTCTATATGCCCATAATGCATCATCAAGTCTTAATGACCAATCTTTTCTGTCTGGCCTCACTGTCTTTTCTAATATGTGCTTTATTTCTCGATTGGAGATCTCAACTTGGACACTGGTTTGCGGATGATATGGGATCGCCACTTTGTGAGTGATTGAATACTTTGTCAAAAGAGCTTTGAATGCTTTGTTACAAAAGTGGGCACCACCATCACTGATTATTGCTCGAGGGAATCCAAAGCGTGAAACAATGTTGCTTTTCAAAAATCCTATCACCACCTTGTGATCATTGGTTCTACATGGAATTGCTTCTACCCATTTCGATACGTAGTCAACAGCAACCAATATGTATTGATGGGCAAAAGAAGGGGGAAAGGGACCCATGAAGTCGATACCCCATACATAAAAAATCTCAACCACTAAAATTGAATTTAGTGGCATCATGTTCCTTCGTGTAATGCTCCCATTCGTTGACACCTATCACATGAAGAACAGAAAGTGTAAGTGTCTCGAAATATAGTTGGCCAATAGAAACCACATTGTAAAATTTTAGTCCCTGTTTTCTTAGCACTGAAATGGCCTCCACAAGCTTGTTCATGGTAGAATGAAAGAATATTCTGAATTTCATTTTCTGGGACACATCGTCTAACAATTTAATCTGCACAATACTTGAACAAATACGGGTCATCCCAAAAGAAATTCTTTATTTCTGCAAAGAATTTAGCCTTGTCTTGCTTGGTCCAATGCTCTAGAAGTTGACCTATAACAAGATAATTCACGATGTCAGCATACCATGGTAATACTTCCACACTCATCAATTGTTCATCTGGGAATGACTCATTCAATGGTAATGTTTCCATAATTGTGTCAAAATGGAGACGAGAGAGATGGTCAACCACAACATTCTCTATGCCTTTCTTATCTTTAAATTCCAAGTCGAACTCCTGCAAAAGTAACACCCAACGAATTAGTCTAGCTTTTGCATCTTTCTTTGTGAGAAGATATTTAAGAGCAGCATGATCCGTAAATACAATTATTTTACAACCAATGAGATAAGATCGAAATTTCTCTAATGCAAACACTACTGCTAGCATTTCTTTTTCAGTAGTTGAATAGTTCAACTGTACATCATTCAATGTCATACTAGCATAGTAAATAACATGGGGAATTCGATCAACTCTTTGTCCTAACACTGCTCCTACTGCATAATCAGATGCATCACACATGAGTTCAAATGGTAAGCTCCAGTTTGGGGGCTGAATGATGGGTGATGATGTCAATAAATGCTTTAATTTTTCAAAAGCCACAAGACATGAATCATTAAAGATAAACAGTACATCTTTAGCAATTAAATTGCATAAGGGTCTAGAAACTTTGCTAAAATCTTTAATGAAACGTCTATAGAAACCAGCATGCCCAAGGAAAGATCTTACTTCTCTGACTGTTTTGGGTGGAGGAAGATTAGAAATGAGATCCACCTTGGCTTTGTCAACCTCAATACCTTTGCTCGAAATGATGTGACCAAGAATAATACCTTGCTTTACCATAAAATGACACTTCTCCCAATTTAAGACTAAGTTCTTCTCGATACATCTCTACAGAACTAGTGTTAGATGATGTAAACATTGATCAAACGAGTTACCAAAGACAGAAAAATCATCCATAAAGACTTCAAGGAGTCGTTCAACCATATCAGAAAAAATGCTCAACATGCATCGTTGAAATGTAGCAGGTGCATTACATAATCCAAATGGCATCCTCCTATATGCAAAAGTGCCAAAAGGGCAAGTGAAAGTAGCTTTCTCCTGATCTTTTGGTGCTATGGGGATCTGATTGTATCCTGAGTAGCCATCTAGAAAGCAATAAAATTTATGGCCTCCTAATCTATCAAGCATTTGATCAATAAATGGTAAAGGAAAATAGTCTTTACGTGTGACAGAATTCAACTTTCTATAATCAATGCATACACGCCATCCTGTAGTCACTCTAGTAGGTATCAATTCATTATCAGCATTCGTAACTACTGTGACTCCTGACTTTTTGGGGACAACTTATACAGGACTGACCCATGAACTATCAGAAATTGGGTAAATGATACCTGCATCTAATAGCTTAAGGACTTCAGTTCTAACAACTTCTTTCATATTAGGATTTAACCGACGTTGCATTTCCCTAGTAGATTTAGCATTTGCATCAAGGTGTATGTAATGCATGCAGTCTACTGGGTTTATACCTTTGATGTCTGCTATGGTCCATCCTAATGCTCCTTTGTGCTCTTTTAAAACATCCAACAACTTACCTTTTTGTTCGTCATTTAGGGATGATGAGATGATTACCGGCAGAGTACTTTCTTCTCCCAAAAATGCATATTCCAAAGTGTTGGGTAATGGTTTGAGCTCGAGTGTCGGTGGTGATTCTAATGATGGGATGAGTTTCTTTTCTAATGGTGCTAGTTGTTCAACTCTTGACTTCCATTTATTAGTGTCCATGGATGGTGCTGAGTCAAGTAGGGCGTTGATGAAGAGTAGGAATCCATATTATACTAGGATTAGTTTCCTTATTAACTAAAGTTTAAGACTTTTAAATTCCTTTCTAATTTAGAATTTTGTTTCCCTTTCAATTTAGGATTTTGTTTTACTTCATGAATTAGGATAATTACTACTACTATAAATAACTCCCTCTTGTAGCCTTTGAGAGAAGAGAATTTTGAGTTTAATAATATTTCAATTTTCAAATCTCTTTGTGAGTATTTGAACAGTTAATTCTCGGTATTCTGCGGAATCAACGAGTCTTAATCCCTAAATTCGCGGTATTCTGCGGAATCAACGAGTCTTAATCCCTAAATTCGCGGTATTCTTTTGAATCAACGTGAATTTAGTTGTTCTTTTGTTCCAGTATTCTCTAAAATCAACGGAATATTTTGAACATTAAACTTCCGCTGCATCAGCTTGGTATCAGAGAAAAAACCTGGTATCACCAATCTAACTCCATCTACCACCAAACATTTCCTTTTTCCCTTTTTGATTTTTTCCATTTAGCTTAAAAAAATAAAAAAAATAAAAAAAATAAAAAAAATAAAAAAAACACCACTTTTTCAGACAAACCACCACCATCATCTTACCAACCCAAAATCTTTCAGATCCACCCACCTTTACTCGATTTCCGACCACCATCATCGGCAATCTAAAAACTTTTTGCTTAGTTACAGTTTCGGCCTAAAATTTTTATTTACTTTCAGTTTAACCCCACTACCTTTTTAAACCCGAATTTGAAAAAATGCCTCCAAGAAAAGCTCGTGATGCTCATACTACAGCTTACAATCAAGAAGATGTTTCGAAAGATGAATCCCTGGCTAGTATGACAGCCAGAATTGATATGTTAGCTGCACAAATGGCACGAATAGCAGAGTTACTTGACGAACGCCATCGTACTCCAGAACGTGAAGACAAATCAAGTGGAAGCTTTGCTAACCCATTCTCTGGGCGTCGACCTAGAACTGAGTCTACTGATGACAGAAGATGGGAATCTGGGTTGAGAATTGACATTCCCGAATTTCAAGGAAGTGGTCGACCTGAAGAATTATTAGACTGGATTAACGCCATTGAGGAAGTTTTCGAATACAAAGAAGTTCCTGAAAATAAACTAGTTTCGCTTGCTACAACTCGATTTCGTTGAAGGGCAGCAGCTTGGTGGCAACAAACTAAGCTCACAAGGATTAGGCAAGGCAAAAAGAAGATTGATTCTTGGGAAAAGTTCAAGAAGCACTTGCGTGGAGCATTCTTGCCTCATAATTACGCCAAACTGTTATACCAACAGCTACAGAATTTAAGGCAAGGTAATCGATCAGTGGATGATTACACTACATAATTCCATTGGTTGGTGGCACGCAATGACTTGACAGAGACAGTAGAACAACAGGTTTCCCGCTACATTGGAGGCCTACGATCTCAATTTCAAGACCAATTAAATTTACTTGACCTATACTCTGTTTCAGAGGCACACCAACAAGCCTTGCAGTTGGAGAAGCAATTTAGTCGACGTACTAATGACTCAAGCTTTCGGGGTGCTCGAAGTATTGTTCGTGATAATTCAAACCCGACTTCCCAATTTCGTAATTTCACCCCTCTAAATCCTCCAAATAAAACTAGTAAACCTAGTGAAATCGGTCAAAGCAGCAAAACTCAATCCTCGGGTTCGGGATTACATTGTTTTAATTGCGGAGAAAATGGGCACCGAATGACAGAATGTAAAAAGGGAGGAAAATATGGTAAAGGGTTATTCGTAGGCACAGAGGAAAGTGAAGACTACCAGGAGGAAGAAACTGAAGAGTTCGCTGTAAAGCCAACTTTTGATAGTAGTGGTAGCGCTCAATCTGTTAAAGAACATGGTGATAGCGGGCCAATGTTGATCGTGAACCGCGCATTCTTCACTCCTAAAGGTCAAGACAAAGACAAGTGGCTACGACAGAATATCTTTCAGACTACTTGCACAATCGGGGCTAAAGTATGTCGTATGGTCATAGACTCAGGCAGTTGCGAGAATGTCATTTCGGAAGAAGCCATAACAAAGCTAAATTTAAAGACAGAACCTCATCAAACTCCATACAAGCTCACATGGCTGAAAAAGGGAAATCAGGTGACAGTATCGAAACGTTGCTTAGTTTTCTTATCCATTGGTTCAATTTATAAAGACAAAATTTAGTGTGATGTAGTGGCTATGGATGCTTGTCATCTATTACTGGGTAGACCTTGGCAATATGATCGAAACGTAGTATACGATGGGAAGAGAAACACCTACAGTTTTATGTTTAACAACACCAAGATTGTTCTCCTACCTAACAAGGAGTTTACTCTCCAGCAAGACTTGGGTAATTATTTGTTAGGCAAGAAGCAATTTATAGATGTTGTAGCAGAGACAAAGAGAGTCTACATTTTATTGGGAAAAGAGAGTAACGGTGATTCTAAGATTCCTGAAGCTGTGACACCTATTCTGGCAGAATTTCAAGATTTGTTCCCCAATGAGCTACCACAGGGTTTACCACCTCTTCGAGATATACAACACCAAATTGATTTGGTACCAGATTCTACATTACCAAATCGACCTCATTATCGTATGAGTCCTACAGAACATGAGGAATTAAGGCGCCAAGTGGAAAAGTAACTAGAAAAGGGATTTATCCGTGAAAGTCTTAGTCCCTGTGCAGTCCCTGCTTTATTGACTCCAAAAAAAGATGGTTTTTGGAGGATGCGTGTGGACAGTCGAGCTATCAATAAAATTACAGTTCGATATCGTTTTCCAATCCCTCGATTAGACGACTTGTTAGATCAACTCAGTGGAGCAACAATTTTTACCAAACTTGATTTGAAAAGTGGCTACCATCAAATTCGAATACGGCCTAGAGATGAATGGAAAACAGCTTTTAAAATTCGTGAAGGGTTATACGAGTGGTTGGTAATGCCGTTTGGCTTATCCAATGCTCCAAGTACTTTTATGCGAGTCATGAATCAAGTTCTTCGCCCTTTCATTGGAAAGTTTGTGGTTGTTTACTTTGATGATATACTTATATATAGCACCAGTTACGAGTTACATCTACAACATTTGAGAGAAGTGCTTTTAGCCTTAAGAGCAACAAGTTTATACACAGCAGTAAACAAGTGTATTTTCTTGACCGAGTAAGTATTATTTTTGGGATATGTGGTGTCGAAGGATGGTATATCTGTTGACCAATCAAAAGTGGATGCTATTCGAGATTGGCCTCAGCCAACTACTTTATCCGCCACTAGAAGTTTCCATGGATTGGCATCTTTTTACAAGCGATTCATTCCTCATTTCAGTACTATTATGGCACCAATCACGGATTGCATGAAAGGAGGACAATTCTCTTGGATAGAGACAGCTACTAAGGCATTCAAGATTATCAAAGAAAAATTGATTACTGCCCCAGTACTTGCCCTACCAGATTTTTCGCTCACTTTTGAGGTACATTGTGATGCTTCTAAGGTCGGCATTGGAGCTGTTCTTAGCCAACAGGGTAAGCCTATAGCTTATTTCAGTGAGAAGTTAAATGGAGCAAAGGCACACTACAACACTTATGACGCGGAATTTTACGCAGTAGTCCAAGCGTTAAAACATTGGCGACATTATCTAATTCATAAAGACTTTGTTTTATACACTGACCATGCCGCGTTAAAATACCTCAATAGTCAAGACAAGCTCTCGCACAGACATGCCACGTGGACAGCATTCCTTCAATAATTTACTTTTGTGGTTAAGCATACCTCTGGTGAATCCAACCGGGCAGCAGATGCACTTAGTCGACGAACTTCTTTATTGACACAGATGCATAATCAAGTTCTCGGATTTGACACATTTCGAGAGTTATATGCTTCTGATCCTTACTTTGCCCTTATATTAGAAGACGTTGTTGCAGGGTTTCGCTCAGATTATCATTTACATGATGAATTCCTTTTCAAGAGTAATCAGTTGTGTGTTCCTGACTCAAGTTTGAGATTGAAAATCATTTCAGAGTTACATAATGAAGGGCACATGGGTCGTGATAAAACTCTGGCTCTAATCGCCAACACTTATTTTTGGCCTACTATGAGGCGTGAAGTCTATCACTATGTCGAGACTTGTCGCATTTGTCAAGTTTCCAAGGGCGCAGCAACTAATGCTGGGTTATATATGCCGCTGCCGATTCCAACACAACCTTGGGCTGACATTAGCATGGATTTTGTTTTGGGATTACCCCGCACTCAGAGGGGTATGGATTCAATATTTGTTGTTGTTGATCGATTCTCGAAAATGGTTCACTTCATTGCTTGCAAGAAGACTACAGACGCTTTGACTGTTGCTCGCCTATTCTTCAAGGAAGTCTATCGATTACATGGTTTACCAAGTTCTATAGTATCTGACCAGGATACACGATTTCTTAGCCATTTTTGGAAGACATTATGGAAGTTGACTAATACTCGCCTGAATTTTAGTAGTGCTTACCACCCACAAACAGATGGTCAAACAAAAGTTGTCAACTGCTCTTTAGGAAACCATCTACGTAGTCTAGTTGGCGATAACTTGAAGATGTGGGATCAGAAGTTATATCAAGTCGAGTTTACTTATAACCGTGCAGTTAAGCGTAGTACTGGTTTAAGCCCTTTTCAGGTGAATTACAGATATAATCCACGAGCTCCTATCGACTTGGCTCCAGTTCCAGATTTAGTTCGCAAAAGCGGTAAAGCAGAAGACTTTATTGAGCAGCTTCAGCAGATTCATGAAACTACGCAAGAGTCTTTGAAGCAGACGACCGAAGGTTATAAAATTATGGTAGACAAAAGGCGTCGACCTTTAGAATTTCAAGTAGGAGATCTTGTTTGGGCTATCCTAACTAAAGATAGATTCTCAGTTGGTAAGTACAACAAGCTTTCTGCCAGGAAAATTGGCCCTTTGGAGAGAAGATAAATCCTAATGCATACAGATTAAAGCTTCCTAGTCATATCCGCACCGTAGATGTCTTTAATGTCAAGCATCTTATTCCTTACAGAGGTGATCATGATGAAGATGTTATTGCTGATAATCCGAATTCGAGGGCGAATTCTCTTCACCCTGGGGGGAATGATGAAGAGTAGGAATCCATATTATACTAGGATTAGTTTCCTTATTAACTAAAGTTTAAGACTTTTAAATTCCTTTCTAATTAAGAATTTTGTTTCCCTTTCAATTTAGGATTTTGTTTTACTTCATGAATTAGGATAATTACTACTACTATAAATAACTCCCTCTTGTAGCCTTTGAGAGAAGAGAATTTTGAGTTTAATAATATTTCAATTTTTAAATCTCTTTGTGAGTATTTGAACAGTTAATTCTCGGTATTCTGTGGAATCAACGAGTCTTAATCCCTAAATTCGCGGTATTTTTTTGAATCAACGTGAATTTAGTTGTTCTATTGTTTCGGTATTCTCTAGAATCAACAGAATATTTTGAACATTAAACTTCCGCTGCATCAGGCGTTGACCTCATCGACTGATCTGTCAATATCAAAATCCAAACCAAAGTGAGTTAAACATGTTTGTAAAGGATCATCACTAAGGTTTGAAAGAAAAGTGTCATCAACTAATGCTTCAATTAAATCCACATCAATAGTTCCATCATCTGCATTGTGAGGTTGTTTGGCAATGTTGAAGATGTTCAGCTCCATAGTCATGTTGCCGAAGGACAACTGCATATTTTCAATTCTACATTGAATGTGAGCATCCGCAGTTGCTAAGAAAGGTCGGCCTAGAATAATAGGGATGTACTTCCTTGAATCCTGTATTGGTTGAGTGTCAATTACAATGAAATCAACAGGAAAATAAAACTTGTCTACCTGGATAAGCACGTCCTCCACAATACCACGAGGTATTTTCGTGGACCGATCTGCAAGCTGTAACACTACTGGAGTTGGGTGTAATTCTCCAAGTCCAAGTTTCAAAAATACTGAGTAAGGCAACAGATTTACACTAGCTCCTAAATCCAACAAATCATTCTCAATTGTGTGGTTCCCTATGCTACATGAGATAGTGGGGGAGCCTGGGTCTTTGCATTTTAGAGGAATTTTATGTTGGAGTATAGAACTAACGTTTTCTGTTAAAAATGCCTTCTTTTGAACATGAATGTTTCTCTTTTTAGTACAAAGGTCTTTAAGAAACTTGGCATAAGATGGAACTTGCTTTATAGCATCAAGTAAAGGGATGTTAACACTTACCTGTTTGAAGATTTCGAGAATCTCACCTGTGAATTTTCCCTTCTTTCCTTTCGCTAACCTCTGAGGAAATGGAGCTTCGGAACGTATTCTCATGGTTTGGTTTCTTCTCTCTCCTCCGGTGATGAGTCCTCAACACTCACAGGTACAATTTGATTTTCTTTTGTCACCGACATCTCCACTTTGTTGTCGACTTCTTTTCCTTTTCTCAAAGTCATGACTGCTTTGACCTCTCCATGCTGCTGTGGTGAACTGGTACTTGCTTCATGCACTCCTTTAGGATTAGGCACTAGTTGACTTGGAAACTTACCTTTCTCAACAGTCATTGCCAAGGTCTGAACTGAAGAAGCAAGTTGTCCCACCATCTTCTCGAGGCTTGAAACTGATTGGGCTTGTGAGTTAAAGCCCGCTCGCAACCCATTTCGTAGTCCATCAATGGTGCGGTTCTGTTGCTCAATCGTGGAGTGAGTAAGATTCTTGAGATTCTGGAATGAATCCTCCCATGGTCTGGGTTGATAGTAGTTCTGGTTCTGATTGTATGGTCTAAATGGGGGCTGAGAGGCTTGAGGATTTTTGAGGAATTGGTTGCATTGGTGGAGCTGGAGCTGCTGGTCCATTCTGTTGGAATCCTTGAGACCATAGAAAATTGGGGTGGTCTCTCCATCCAAGGTTATATGTGTTGGAGTATGGGTTGTAATTTGATGGCTTTCTCATTACACCTATGGCATTGGCTTGATCTGAGTATGAGTCATGGTCATGTGGCTCTGTTGATTTAGCAGTCGATAACGATGCTATTTGTCAAGAGAGACCTTCAACCATCTCCTTGACTTCTTTGATTTCTGAACTTGACTCGCCAATGTGAACCTCATTTACTCCCTTAATTATTCTAGTATTCCTGAGTGATCGACTCTGTTGTTGGAAATTATCCACTTGTCGGTGGAAGAATTCCCAAATCTCTGTTGCACTTTTTGACATCAGCTCTCCACCACTTGTTGCCATTAGCCATTCTTGCACATTTGGTAGTAATCCCTCCAAAAAGTATTGGCATTGGTGCCATTTCTCGTACCCATGATGTGGACACTTCAAGAGTAGCCCATTGAATCGCTCCCATGTTTTGAAAAATTGCTCGTCTTCTCTTTGTGTAAACTCTGAAATTTCCCTGCGAATAGCATTGGTTTTATACACTGAGAAATATTTATTCAAAAATTTAGTTACCATTTGTTCCCATGATGTAATGCTATTAGCAGGCAAAGTATTTAACCATGAACGAGCTCTATCCTTTAAAGAAAATGAGAATAATCTGAGTTTAACATCATCGTCTGAAAAATTCTCATATTTAAAAGTTTGACAAATAGCATGAAAATCATTCAGATGATTATATGGGTCCTCATTTTCTAGGCCATAGAATGTTGGGAGACAATTTAGCACACTAGGTTTTAGTTCAAAACTCCTAGCAGCTACATTTGGGTATCTTATGCAGGATGTGCTCAAATTAGCTAAGGGACTAAAATAGTCCTTAAATGGCCTCTCATGTGGTTGCAAATTCATTTTATTTTTAACTTGTTTGTGTGTGCGAAGTGTTTTCTCAAGTTCAAGGTCTATAGGTTCAAGATTATGTAATAATGACCTTCGACCATGCATGCAAAACAAATAAAATAAAAATAAAGATGGGAACAAAACAAATAAAATAAAGAAGAGGGAGAAATTACGATACTAACCTTATTGCGCTATTACAACCTTACTATAAAAACACACTAAAAAAAATACGTGAAAATAAATTAACTAAAAATAAATTAATAAAAAAAATTACAAAGAAAAATAACTTAAAAATTAAATTGCAGAATTGTAAAGAATAGAGAAATAAAAGAAATTATTACCTCTAAATGCAAATTCACTTTTTTTTTCTTTTTTTTAATAAGAAAAAAAATACAAGAAAATAATTAAAAGAAATTATTCACAAAAATTAATTCTATGAATTAAAATTACTTACCTCCCCGGCAACGGCGCCAAAAACTTATTGTGCAAATTTTATTGAACTCGCAAGTGCTCGAATCTATTGTAGAATAGATTAATAGAGACGAGTGTCGATCCCACGAGGAGGTAGATTTTAATTATATGTAGAATTAATTTTGTATGAGGGTGGTTGGATTTGTGGTGAAAGTGACTTAAATTATCTTGAAATTGGAATTGAAATGACGAGACTAAATTGAAGTGAAAATCTATTAAATTGACGTACTTGGGTATCTGGATCCGTATCAACATGCACCATGGGCTAAATATTCCTTATTAATACCAATTAAATCATGAGGGGGGAATCCACACCTCATGAACCACACTCTAATTAATATAGTGCTAAGGGCTTATCGTGCCAAATAATAATAACTTTGGACTAGAGAGCCGGTGTAACCAAGGCGGTATCTAGACAAGATTATTATTATTTGTCGACGAAAAGTCAAATCATCCACAAAAATTGGAGGGGAAAAGAAAATAAATTTACCAAATAAAGTCCATGACACATGTTGAGACTTCACCTTCAACCCAAGTTGAAAGAAAATTAGCTACTCATAATTGAACTAGGGGCAAAAAGAGAATTTATTAAAATATGTAGAAAATATAAGATGGAGAAGGAATTACAGAAAATGAATCCCAAAAATAGATTCAGAGCTATCAAATTAGGGGGGAGGCCCCTTTTTTATAGATACATGGAATAAATCATGGCCATCGGATTAAAAACAGTTTGGACGCTCAGGATTGCGCCACGTTATCAGTCAACAGTACGCGGTTTGACCACACGGATGAACAGTAACACGGTTTGACCCGGGTTGAACAGTGACGCGGTTTGGTTGAAAATAATCCTGTGTGATGCATGTACCGTACGCGAGATTTTTGGTCCACTGATATGCTGCCACGTCACCATCAACAGTACATAAGAATTTTAGTCCAACAGGATCGTGACACCTCATCAGTCAATGCCACATCATTGGTCAATGCCACGTCATCGATCCGTCTATGTGAACAGTGTCGTGATTAGTAACGTAGACAGTACCGTACATGTGAATAGTATTGTACATGTGAACAGTGCCGTTTTTCCTTTTATGCTCCTCCTAAGGTTTTCGACCGTCCTGAGTTCAAAAGTGATGTCTGTTTTGCCATCTGATCTCTCGTTTATTGTGAAATGACTATGATGCCCCTAAATACATAAAATACTTAATTAAAATAAAATACACGGTATTAAATCAAAAGAATGTTAAATACATAAAAGTAAGGGTGTTAGTAAAACTTGTAGTGTAAAATGAAGATTTTCTCCTTTATAAATATACATTTTCTAACACTCAACAGACAACCTTAAATTATTTGAAGGGTTTCTCAATAGTTTATGTAATGATAATGGAGTTCAAAGACAATGATAATATCAAGTTTAAGTCACGATTCTCATTATGAGTATTTTTCGTTTTTATTCATTTTGTGGTTTATGTTAAATTATTTGTGTTCTGAGTGCCAACGTGTGTGTTGTGTACGGAGTTTAGGCACCGGTGATAAGCATGAAGTTATGGAGCCTTCTTTTGTTTATGGTAGAAGAAGTACTGCTGCTAAAAGGAAGAGTAAAGGCAAGGAAGTATCCATGCATGTGGCTGGCTCTCTTGCAGCTACTATCAAGACTGCTGGTGCCAGGTATGAATTGTGAAATTTTTTTCGCTTTTTATTTTCCCAATCAGCATTTGAATTTGCTTTTTGCACAAGTTTTGACGTACGTTAAGTTTGGACTAGCTAGGTTCGTATTAAGTTAATCCCATTATACAATTTTTTACTATACCCAACACAAATTAAGGGCCAGTTTGGTAATGCTGCAGCTTTTAAAATAATTGTTGTTAGTTGTGCTGTAGAAATAATCAGTTGTGAAGAGAATCAGTTAAGTGTTTGGTAAATTTTATTTTCAAAAGTACTGTGAATTTTGAAAGCAGTTATGGGTGTTTGGTAAATTTTATTGTTAAACTGCTGTAAGAAAATAAATGACCAAAATGTACATAATGTAAGATGAAATTTACTTATACATATAAAAATGCTGTAAGAAAATAAATTTACTTGCACTAGAGAAATTTTGATAGAACACAAAATATGAAGAAATAGGGTAAACGAAAGGTGTGCGTTAATTATAATAAAAATTTATTAAAATATTGATTTTATTTCTAATTTAACTAAGGATAATTTCGGGTTTAAGTAATAATTGAAGGATATTTATGAAATTATATTAAAGGATAAAATTGATTCTCAAAATCAGAATCTAAAAGTTACTCATTCCCTACTTTTTAAAATCAGCTGTAGGAGGAGCTGATTCTGGCAAAAGTGATTTTGATTTTCTTTTACCAAACACCAAAATTAGCTTTTAGATTTTTAAAATCACTTTTAACCCTCCCAAAAGCAATCCCAAACGGGGCCTAAAACACAAGTCAAACTTAAATGAAAGCAAAATCAAACAGATAAATTATTAATTAGCTAAATAGCCAAGGAGTCGACCATAGCTTAGTAATTATATAAAACAATTGGGTTTCTATCTTTTGATGAGTCACCTGGACGTTTCATATTCATGCAATAAATAGCCACAGTTTCTATAGATGTTAAAAAGCCTTTGCTGTAAGAAACCCCTTCAGCTTCAAGTTCCAGTCCCATTATTAGCCCTCTTTCCTTTCCTTTTTCCTATAAAAGTTCTTCTCTTTAAAGTTGCTTTTTGCACAAGTGCTTTTTCATTTGCTCTCATCAGAGGTGAGGAACTTTGTAGATGATGCTTCAATGGGTCCAAGTTTCATTATGAAATTATTTCATTTCAGTTATTTATTTTCTTTACATTATGTCATCGCAGGCTGCTGGTCTAATAAATTAAAAATGAGAAATTCCCTTCTTTCTTCAGTGCCTTCCCAGCTTTACTACTTTGGCAATGGTACTTTCAATTAGTTTTCTATGAAGCTTGAGTAGAGCCTAACACAAAATATTTATTTTTGCTTGGAGTTAATTTTTTACTGGGTTTTTAATTAATGGACAGACACATTGTGTGTTGTGATGATATTTAATTTTGTTCTTTTTTTTATTTTTTCTTTTTAAATTTTCAGGAAACAATGAAGTTCAGATGCCATATTTGGCTAATTCCATGCAAGTTGATAGCCTAGTGTATGCTTTCTTTCTATCCTTCAAACATTAATACACCATTTTAAGTACTTAAAATGAATACAAGATATTTAAAGATGCTGCAGAGTGCAGGCAAATGGCAAAAGCAAATTTTTTTTTTTTTTTGGGTGATTATGGACTATGGTGTTTGCCGGAATAATCAAAAGCATTTTTTTTTTCAAAGATCTTAGAAGTACTTGCTCGTTTAATCAAATTCAACCAGCCATTTATCAACATCAATATTTAAGAAGGAAAAAAAAATTTATCGTGCCCTCTACTTTTGTCTTGGCTTTTTATCAAACATCACATCATGTCCTGTTTGCGGTGGTCTTGGCTTGCATTGTATGTTCTTTTCTAATTTTATTGGTTGTCTCTTATGGACACATGTGTAGTAGTGAGTGTGTGTGCGTGAGTGAGTGTATATGTGATCATCAATTTCAATAAAACATGCATGATATATGATAATTTTTCAGCTTATTGAATAATTATTTCGTAGTCTTGACTTCCTTTCCCTATTTATTGTTCCTTTTTCTTCTGAGGAAAACATACACATTATCTTAGATTCCTCTGCCATTTGCAAACTAAGACAGTCCAACACGAGGTTAAAGTGTTAACTTGTGATTTTTATTTATGAATATAGTGATATTTTTGTTAAAAAGGTATCAAGATTAATGATATAAGGCCTTTGTTTGTAAAGTCTAGGTTTGTGAATTCAAAGGGGGTGGAACTATATGAATTAAAGATTGCCTTAGAAAGATAGAGAATAGGCAGAGCTTTAAGAGGTACATCTGTTAATTGCCTTGAACTCTATATTTATTGTGAATATTTTGGATTAGTAGCTCCATCAATATAATGGCTGAAATGTTTTATTATTCTAGTAGAGTAATTTGGAATAAGTTGACACTAATTGCATTATGCAGAAAGTGTGTAATTATCAAGAGTTAAATGCTTTACTCTCACACTTAGGCTTGGTGGCTAAAAGACATAATTGCAAGCCTTTTTTTGAAAAAACATACTATGTTGTATTAAATATTAAATTTTATTATGAATTTTTTTTAGCTGGAAAATCATTGTTTTTTATATAATGAGAAACAAACACACTTTCTTGAAACTAGATGTTATACTGAAAATTTGAATGTTATAATTTGCTCTCCCACTCTCTCTTATTCATATATATAAGAGAATGAATTCATCATCACCTTTTTTTTTTTAATTTATATCTATAGTTAAATATATTCTACCTTATTTCTAATCAAATGAGCTACAACATTCTTATTCTCTAATTTTCCTTTAAGATAATTGAGTTGATCTGTTCATAGCTTATGAATATTTTTGTTTTCGAGCAAAATATGTTTATTTCTATTAATTTTTGTCTCTGTATTGCTTGTTAATTTATTTTGCAACTGTATGAATTTGGCAACCAATTTCTTTTCCTTTTTCTTTTATTTGTTTGCAGATATGATTAATATGTTTAAAGTGTTTCTTCTTCAACTTATATCCCTAACCCATCAAATTCATCGAATGAAGAAGCTGTCCGTGATAATGCATGATCGCAGTACTTATGTTCATGGAGTGAAAAATAATAATCCTTCTAAATTTAGCTTTTAGATTTGGTAAATTTAGCCCTTAAATTCAGCTACGAGTAGAAGGCATTTGATTGGATAATAGCAGTTAAGATTATTCAATTATAAGAATAAGATGTCTTGTAATAAGACGTCTTGTGTATTGAAGTATTTGGATTGTGTAATATATATTGATAATATTTATATGTTATGAAAGGTTTTGCAATATAAATTGATTTTTGTTCTTATTTCTCACAACCTTTTAATTCTATCAACAAATCAATGGGCAACATGTCATTTTATATAATTATTTTTTTTAAATAATAAATAAAGTAGTGATACTATAATAACAGTAATCACAAATACTAATATAGTATTGTAATATTTTGATACCATGGTGTTATGATTTTAGTGATACTATAGTAATAGTAATTACTGACACCATTTACAAGTGTCACTATTTTTCTGACTACCAGATTACTGACACAATTAGCAAGTGTCACTAAAAGTAATTACTGACACTATTCTAATGTCAGTAAAGACCATTTTTCTAGTAGTGATATGCTCTGACAGGAGCACAAGAAATTGACCAAGAGGAGCCTAAAACCTATAAGGAAGCTGTTGCAAGTAAATATTGAACACAATAGATCAAGGTTATGGAGGATGAAATGGAATCTCTTCACAAGATGGGTACTTGGGAATTAATTTAGAAACCAGAAGAGAGAAAGATTATGGGCTGCAAATGGATTTTCAAGATAAAAAAATGAATCCTTGATGTTGAACCAAAGAGATTCAAAGAAAGATTAGTTGCAAACTGTTTCACTCAAAGGGAAGGGGTTGATTACATAAAAATCTTCTCATCAGTAGTTAGACACACATCCATAAGAATCATACTGTCACTGGTAGCTGCATATGATATGCATCTTGAATAGTTAGATGTTAAAACAACTTTTCTATATAGTGAACTCTAAAAGAAGATTGTAATGTCATAGCCTGAGGGTTTTGTTGATGCTAATCATCGCGATTGGGTTTGTTTGTTGAAGAAATCTCTTTATGGTCTCAAGCAATCGCCTAGACAATAATATCTTAAATTTGACAGTTATATGCAGAAGCTAGACTTCAAAAAATGTAGCTATGATTGCTGTGTTTATTTCAGAAAAGCTAAAGGAGAGGAAGTGATCTGTCTCATCTTATATGTTGATGATATGCTTATGGTATGTAAGGATATGAAGCAGATAGATCTATTAAAGCAATAGTTGAAGGGTAAATTTGATATGAAAGATCTTGGTCTAGTTAAAAGGATTTTGGGGGTAAAACTGATAAGGAACAAAACAACAAAGACTTTGTTTCTTTCTCAAGAAAAATATGTCATTAAGGTCTTAGAGAAATTTGTGATGATAAATTACAAACCAGTAAGTACACCAATGGCAGCTCATTCAGATTATCATGTTAACAATGTCCCAACACTGACTTAGAATAATCTAAAATGTCAAAAGTTCCATATACCAGCTCAGTAGATTGCCTAATGTATGCAATTGTGTTAACAAGACCTGATCTGTCATATGCTGTTAGAAGATCTCTTACTGGTTTTCTATTCACTCTAAATAACTGCACAATCAATTGGAAAGCCTCATTGCAAAGTGTAGTAGCCTTATCAACAACAGAGGCCGAGTATACAGCTACTGCAGAGGCCTTCAAAAAAGCTATATGGTTAAAGGGCATGATAAATAAATTGGGATATGAATAAGCTTCAATAACAGTTTTATGTGATAGTCAAAGTGCAATCAACCTGAGCAAAAATCAAGTCCATCATGAAAAGACTAAGCACATAGATGTTAAGCTCTATTTGATTAGGCTAGAAGTCTTTAAGGGCATTGTCAAGCTTGTAAAGGTACATACCAGTGATAACTTTACTGATATGTTGACAAAACCAGTCCCCATTGCTAAGTTTGAGCACTGCTTAGACTTAGTTCGTATCTATAGAAGGTGAAGATACAGATACGTGAGAAGAAGAAGCTGTAGGGATGTAGAGATTCAGGTTCAAGGTGGAGATTGTTGAAATGTGAAACTGAATTGTAAATTCTAGAAGATATGACCATGTCGGTTATAAAATAGATTGAGAGACGACAAGTCCTCAGGGAAATTGTGATGCTCATACGACATTAATCCTCTGTCATACAAGAAGCATAAGTAATGTACGTGACCATCACATGTAATTACGAATTCATGCTAACATTAAATGGTAGCTCCTAGTGTCTTTTTCAATTATATGGTTGTTAATGACAGTTACTTTCGGCGGCAATTTTTTGGGTTTGTTTCAACAAACCAAGAACATGAGCTGGCATGCAGCACCCCATTCTGGATTCTTCCAAAGCAGTATATAAGGCACCTAAGGCTTAGCTTAGAAGGTTAAAGTTCTTTGTAACACTCTCTTTAAGCTTGTAATTTGTTGAGCATCAATAAGAAAACTATGGCTTCTGTTTCTCAAGAGGATGTAGGCTTTCAAGCCGAACCTCTATAATTCTTTGGCCTAGTATCTTTCTTTCTTCTTTACATCTGTCAAATCGCATTTTAGTTTGTTTTCTGTTTTGGTTTATAATACATTCATGAATCAACAATATCAATATATGGAAATTTTCTTGGGGTCTAGAATTAGGATTAATCAATTCTAATTCACTACATTAATAGATGTAACACAAACTTACAATAACATATTCAAGTCAAGCTATAAATAAATCTTAAACACAATGTTAGTTATTGCACCCAAAACAACTTGCAATGAGAACATAGTAATAAAAAGTATCATGTAATGATAGGTCCCAGTCAGATGCACGCTAACAATGACTAAAAGAGATGATAATGTTGTTATGCTTTTGGTGAGAACGACCGGAGATAATTTAGTTTGATAATTCTTGTTCTTTTATTCGCAGCGGAGAACTAATTTATAGTAGCTAACCTTACAAGTCTTTGATTCCTAGCCAACAATATCAGCTAGATTATAGTAAAATAAAACAAGAAGAAATATTTAAAGATAACTTAGAGACCGAATCCAAATCAAACATGACCACCACGCTTTGATTCTCTTCCAAACAGGAAACGAATATTTTGACGTGGTAATTCTCCTGCTCTCGTTTTGACACTCAATAAACTCATCCTGCACTTGAAACACGGTCTGCATGAAGCCATGCATGGCTTGCATGAGCACAGCTTGGCTCCTTATCAATACCCCCTCGTGGGAGAGGACCCTTGTCCTCAAGGGTCAGCAAAGGAATTATTGTTGTAGCAATGCCGTATCTTCCCAAATTGTTCTCTTTTGTTTTCTTCACCATGTAGTTCCTCTACAACTTCTTCACAAGTGATCTCGTTGGTGTCGTTGTAGCTCTCGAGAAGTAGAAGTTGAGGCCCTTGACATTTATGACCCACAGTGAACCGTTCGTTGCAAGTGAAACATAGTCCCTGAGCTCGTCGTCGTTGCATTTCATCCCACGGTAATCTTTTGACAGGCACGGTTGGTGATGCTTGAGTAGGTGGCAATGTTAGCGGTGTGCGGTTGGAGGGTGGCTGGAATAATCTCCGTTGGCGTGTTATCTGGTCGTCTTTCATACGAGCAAGGCTGATGGCTTCCTTTAACGTACGTGGCCTGAACATCCGTATGTCTCTGCAATCTCCTGTTTCAATCCTCCCATGAAAGTGCCTACCAACGCTTTCTGTGACCACCCATGAACTCGGTTTCCCAACCTCTCGAATTCCTTCTGATATTCTCGCAGAGAATGTGTTTGTTCGACCCGAGATAGTGCTTCATCAAAGTCTTCACAATCCGTTGGTCCGAAGCGGGCCCAAAGCTCGTCAACAAATGTTTCCCACGTAACCGGTCGGCCTTCTTCTTGGTAAGCCTTGCGCATCCACTGCCACCATTGATTTGCTTCGCCCTCCAAGTGATATGACGCTAAGACTACTTTCTGCTCATCTGTGGTTTCTTGGTACTCAAAATACTGCGTCACCCGATTGAACCACTCCGTTGGGTCGTCGCCGGCATAGCGGGGAAACTCCAACTTGGCAATTCTTGTCGGCAATGGTGGTCGACGTCCTTCACTTTCCTCACGAAATGGTCGTGAAGATCCAATGTGCTCGTTAGTGCCGCGACTGGCAGTGCCTTTGGTTGCACTAAAAGATTCTGCCAATTTGCTTAGAGTGTCCTCTAGACGCTGCAGCTTGTCATTGATCCCAATTTCTATTTGTTCCATCTTGTTCTGTAAGTTCCCGATATCAGCTTCAATTCGTTCGATGCGTTCCTTGTTGGTTGCCATTAATAGCTAGCTCTGATACCAATTGATAGGTCCCAGTCAGATGCACGCTAACAATGACTAAAAGAGATGATAATGTTGTTATGCTTTTGGTGAGAACGGCCGGAGATAATTTAGTTTGATAATTCTTGTTCTTTTATTCGCAGCGGAGAACTAATTTATAGTAGCTAACCTTACAAGTCTTTGATTCCTAGCCAACAATATCAGCTAGATTATAGTAAAATAAAACAAGAAGAAATATTTAAAGATAACTTAGAGACCGAATCCAAATCAAACATGACCACCACGCTTTGATTCTCTTCCAAACAGGAAACGAATATTTTGACGTGGTAATTCTCCTGCTCTCATTTTGACACTCAATAAACTCATCCTGCACTTGAAACACGGTCTGCATGAAGCCATGCATGGCTTGCATGAGCACAGCTTGGCTCCTTATCAATACCCCCTCGTGGGAGAGGACCCTTGTCCTCAAGGGTGTTCAAAGTAATGATATAAAATTAATTATAACAAAATTTTCTTTAATAATAATTCATATAATGGGTACTCTTATGATAAAATTTTTACTATAATTAGAGTGTTTGGAGTGCAAATATTCCCACCTATAATATTTTCAATTATTTAATTTGGAGTAGAGATATTTCCACCATTATTTATAATAATGCCCCAGCTTGAAATACATCCAATCAATGCCAAATTTACCCCTAGAATAAAGAATTTCTTCATTATTTGCATTATCATTTATTTACGCCCCGTTACGTTTTCTAAATTGGAAAAAGAAGCCACGCAGGACCATGTCACTCGAAACTAAGCTTTACAACTCAAATAATTATTTAGTAGCTCTAGTTCTAATTCTTGGACGATAAAATGTGCCTTTATGAAAATACTGCAACACAAAGAAATGATACCATAAAATTTAAAGAACGAGCAAGAATTTGAGAGATGTACTTAAGAAAGAGTTGGACAAAATAAAATACCACAGTGGATGGTTAGAAATTGACTTCAAGAGCAAGACGACATCTTTAGACTCTGATTTTCAATATGAGTTGAAAATTATATTTAATTAAGGTCCCAAATAGATCTTGTTAGCAAGGGCAATTACCCATTGCCATAGCTTCACAATTTTCTTCAAGTTTCGATTTTTAAATAAATTTTTTGACTAAATAATTGACATTGTTGGATCTATTGAACTCTATTTTAGTGAAGAATTCTTGTAGAATCGAATCTTAATTAAAGGTCAATTTGAGTTTGCGGTGGCTGACTAAATAAACTATTTATGTTGTGAATATAAAATTAACTGTTGATTAAAAAAAGTTTGGTAAACTATATTGTTGTAATTTTTGTGAATTTGAAAAAATAGAGTATATGTGTTTGATAAATTTTATTACAAACATATTATTTTATTATATAATGATCAAAATAGACATAAGCCCAAATTGCCTTCTAATTTGTAAAGTTTAATATATTTTTTAACCTTGGTTATGAATTCTATTTCAAAAGCCATAGTTAGCTTTCACGTGAAAATTGTTTATAGTTTAAAAAAAATTTACGTAATCATATACAAGTTTTATTGATTCTTATGATAAATAATAAAAGTAAAATACAAAAATACGAACTTATTATATCAAAACTTTCATACCGATGCACACATTTAGACCATAAGGTATAGTAGTTCCGGCAACATGATATTTTAAGGTTATGATATATTTAATAGGATTTTTCTTTCTAAAAAAGGACGTAATCATTTTTTTACTAAAACATTGAGATTGTAATAAGAACTTAAAAAAACTGGAGTGGCTTATTTAATAAATTGTTTATAAAAAACAACCTCTAACTTGCTTTTAAAAATTGTTTGTCAAAATTAAAAAAAAAACTTATGAAATAAACTTTTTTTAAAATTTGCCAAGCATCGGTTTTGTCAAAATTACGAAATAAATATTTTTTAATATTTTAATTTCAATCCCAAACAGAACCTAAGAATAAAACAATTTTTTGAGGTTAAAATTATTATAAGTACAACAATAAAAATAATAAGTGGGGTGTTATTACCAAAAAAAGAAAAAAAAAAGTGATCACCCTTATTTTGGAGCAAAAATTCAAATAGCCCCTCCTTTCCTTTTACAACATGGAGAGCTCAGTTAATTCTGACGGCGCCAGCGAAGAGATTAATTCAAATCGGCAATGTCGATAGAGAAGAGGATGGATGCCTACAGAGAGCAGAAAAAGAGACTGAGGTGTTAGGTTCAGAGGCGATGAATGTTCATTCTCATTAGGGCTTTTTTTTTCCTTCTTTTCCTTTTTAGTTTCAAAGGTAGGGCACAACAAACAAAAAAGAAAAAATAATAAAATAATAATATTATAAACTTAATTGAAAAAGGGAGAGGAAATGAAGCTACAAATAGAGGGCTTCATTTCCCTCCTCAGCATCCAGTTTTTTAGAGAAGCATTTCCTGCATTTAGAGAGTTGAGAGTATTAAGAGTTTAATAAAATCTTGAGTGATTACTAATTTGAGAGATTGAGCTTACGTCCATAGGCGAAGACATAAGAAAAATATTTCACTAGTAAAATGAGAATTACAAGTATTGTATTATTTTGGCTCACTATGGACGTAAGCTGAACCACGTAATTTCTAGTGTCCTCTATGATTCTATTGTCTCATTATTTTTCAATTTCACTTTAATTGCATGTCTGCTTCACCAATCAATTTCCCAATAGTAATATCAGAGCTATTGGTTGTATTTTTAGAGTTGGGTACTGTTTAAGTAAACGATACTATTCACATATACGATGTTGTTGGTGTGTGAATTCTAATGCTATGGGTGTCAATGTGCAAGTGTACACAACAAGTAATTAAAAGTTGAGTATTCAAGATCGTCTCCACAGGGATTGATGTTATCGAATTTGCTACAACAATTCTGACAGTGCAGTTTAGATTAAATTAAAATAAAATAATTAATAAAACTAATAAACTGACTAAATTAAAAATGCAACAAAGGAAATCTTAAATCAAACACGAAGATGCAATCAATAAGAAATGAGTAGTTGAGTGATTAAACTCAATTAATAGTTTTGACTATTTTTCTAATTAAGAACCTGTTGCTACAACATTTGCTACAGCGCTAGGCAGAATCCCTCATTCATCCTCAACTGTCGCCTTTTGGATATCTTATATCTATATGCAACCTAACAGTGATCAATTATTATGCTAACATTAGATATAGTATTATGTGTTCTAGGTTCCAATTGCCCTACAAGGTGAATTCCTATGTCTAGTTCTTCACTAATCTTAGATCAAGTATGGTCCTATTCAAATCGAGATTAACTCAACTTGGAAAACCCAATCTAAAACCAAGTATTGTCTTAATTTGTTCCACTAAGTCAAACATTTTTTAGGTTCTTTCTTAGCTAGTATTCGCTAAGTGGGTGATCAACCGAAATAGGGAATCAAAATAAATACAATTAAGACTAATTGCTATAGCAAACACAAAGCAACATGCATATGTCAGTCAAACATCCATTAAGATCATTATCACTCAACCACAATCAAATTCAGTTCATGATTTGCGAACAAAAAATAAATAAAAGAGTTTTAGCCATCAAATACATCCCCATGAATAAATAGAAAATGAGAAAAGAACAAGAAGGACTGATTTTCAATGGATCTCTACGTTTTCTCCTCTGGTACAGCCCTCAATCTCTCTCTTGAATTCTGTTTTTCTTTTGTTTCTTTAAGGTTTTTCTCTTTGGGTGACGGCTCTATTTTTTTCTTTGCGTGTGTGCTCCTTTTATAGCTTAGAATTAGGGCAACCAGAAGTCTATGGCCCATGTCTTTCATTTTAGGAAACTCCAGATCGTAATATTCTAAGTATCTCGCGCGAAATTTTCTCTATCAATGCTCCATAATTGCTACAGCAATGGCTTCAGCACCTGCACTGTTCCAGATTTGTTTTAATTATTCTATAACCATGTGTTTTCCTTATCTTTGCAAGCCTTTCGCAGCATCATTCCTCCCTTGAAATTTAAGCTTCCAATCACCTACAATTATGCATACAATCTAAGCACACAAATTATTCTAAAACAACGCCATTTATTAAAAATAAACTAAAATGGATATTCATGCAAAATATAACTAAAATGCAATAAAAACATGTCATTTATTCTCTAAATAATCTTGATTTAAGTCTCAAAGTATCATGATAACTCTCATTTCATAGAGTTATCAGCTATTCAAGAGAAACGGTAGGAGCGATCCAAGAATTTTATGGTACAAAACAAGGAATAGTGGTGTGAGTGGAGTAATCATGTGGTTTTGTACAGGTCTAAGAAAGTTCTGTCACAAAGGCGATAAGAGCCTAAGGAGTTTGGGTTTTAAGTAGGACCGTTGTGACCCCTCCAGTCTTTCCTGGGAACTTTCCTTATGTGTATTTTCATGCATACTCACAACTATTCAAGGTGGTAAATTTGCTTGTGTGCGGTATTTATCAAAAAAATAGTGGTAAAGTATGAAATTGAGAAGTTCAACGGGAACAATTTCTCGTTGCAGAAAATGAAGATGAAGGCTATATTGAGGAAAAATAATTGCTTAACAGCAATTGAAGAAAGACCCATAGAGATAATTGATGATGACAAGTGGAATGAGATGGACGGTAATGCCATTGCTGATCTACACTTGGCACTTGCAGATGGGGTGTTATCCAATGCGGTGGAGAAAAAGACAATAAAAAAAATATGAGATAGTCTCACAAGGCTATACGAGGCCAAATCACTGCACAATAAGATCTTCTTTCTTGAAGAGGAGATTTTACACTCTTTGAATGGCAGAAACCACATCGGTGACCGATTATATCAACACTCTGAAAACTCTATTTTTACAACTTATGGGTCATAAAATAGTGGAAAATGAACATGCGGAACTTCTACTTCAAAGTCTACCAGATTCGTATGATCAACTCATCATCAATCTAATGACCAACAACCAAGCTGAAAGTCTGGTCTTTGACGATGTTATAACCTCTATATTAAATAAGAAGAGCAAACAGAAAAATAAGAAAGATAGACAAGTAAGTTCGCAGTAAGCAGAAGCACTATTGGTGACAAGAGGAAGATCGACGAAATGTGGCCCCAGTGGGAGTTACAACCATGGTTGATCAAAGTCAAGAAGTAAGAAGAATGACAAATACTACAATTGTGGCAAGAAAGGGCACGTCAAGAAATAGTGTTGGAGTAATCAAAAGAGAAAAGAGGGTAAAGATCCAGAGTCATCAAATGCTCAGGGGTGTGTAGTAAATACCTCAGACAACGACAAAATTCTCTACAGCAAGGCAACAACTATTACAAAAGGCAAAAAACAGTTATTTAATGTATAGCTTATAGACTTAGAAGCTACTTGGCACATTACCTCTCGGAGAGAATGGTTTTATAAATATGAACCTATCTCAAGAGGATCTGTATAAATGGATGATGATCATGCCTTGGAGATCGTTGGTATAGGTATTATCAAAATAAAAATATTTGTTGGTACAGTTTGTACAATTGAGGAGGTACGACATGTTAAAGGCCTGAAGAAGAAGCTATTGTTTTTAGGACAAACAGATAGTCTTGGCTACAAAACTTATGTAGAAAACGGAATCATAAAGATAGTCAAATGTGAGCTTGTATTGATGTAAGCGAAAAAGATCAGTGCTAATCTATTCATGCTTAAAGGAAAAACGCTACAGAAAGTTGATGTGTGTGTCGATGTGGCATCAAATCTCTAAATGGTCTCAAACAAGTGCTGAGGTGTTTGAGACCATATAGAGATAATAAACACCAGTAAGAGTTTAATAAACACCTCGGCGGCTGTTTGAGACTGTAGAGAGATTTGTTCAACCTACAAACCAAGTCCTTTTTGCCTGTTTTATCAAAACCTTCTGGTTGGAGTATATAAATCTCTTCTTCAAGTTCTCCATAAAGAAATACAGTTTTCACATCTAACTGCTCTAGATGTAGGTCAAATGTAGTATACATTACCAAGACCACTCTGACTATCGTAAGTCGAACCACCAAGGAAAATATCTCGTTGAAGTCAATACCTTCTTTCTGAGCATATCCTTTCACCACCAATCTTGCACAATACTGCTCCACTTGATTATTGCCATCACGTTCGATTTTATAGACCCATTTGTTTTCGATGACTTTTCTTTCGTGTAATAGTGGTACAAGTTCCCATGTCTTGTTCTTGTATAGAGCTTTAATTTCTTCTTGCATTGCTGTCATCTACAAAGCAACATCTGAGCTGTTTAAAGCTTCATGAGAAGTTGATGGCTCTTCATCTTCTGTTATAAGACATTATGCAACATTGATCTTCGGAATATACTCTGAGTGCCACGCTGGCGGTCGTCTCTCAAGATTTGATTGACGAACTTCTAGGGCCTCGGACTTGACTGGTTTTTGTTCCTCATGCTCTGGTGCTGTTTTAGAAGAATCTGAATCTTCTTTTCCTGAATTATTTTTCACATACACCGGTACAGTCTCTAACTTTTCTTTTAAAGTGCTATCGTCTATATTCTTCCTTTGCAGTTGATCTTCTACAAAGATAACATCCACGCTGATAACGATCTTGTGGGCAGTGGGGTCCTACAGATGATATCCTTTTACTCCATCAACATACCCCAAGAAGATACACCTCTTGCATTTTGGATCCAGCTTTGATGGGCATTGTACATCACGTACAAAAGACATCTAAATGCATGTATGTGAGAGTAATCAGCTGGCTTTCCAGTCCACATCTCTATCAGAGTCTTCAACTTAATTGTTGTAGATGGCGACTGATTTACTATATAACAAGCATTTTTTGCTGCTTCTGCCCAGAATAAATTCGGTAGACCAGTCGTCCTTAACATACCTGTTATTCTTTCTGTAAGAGTTTTGATCATTTGCTCAGCCACTTTATTTTGTTGAGGAGTATATGCGACTGTGAATTGTCTATTAATACCTTCTTACTTATTGAAAGTAAAAAACTCACCATCTGTATACTCTCTACTATTATTTGTCCTCAAGCACTTTATTCTCTTTCCAGATTCAAGTTCTACATGTGCTTTGTACTATTTGAATATTGGAAACACATCTAACTTTTTCTTGATTGGATACACCCAACATCTCCTAGAATAATCATCAATAGAAGTCACCATGTACTTTACACCTCCCATGGATATGTCTGTTGATTCCCAAACATCAGAATGAAGCAAGTCTAGAATGCATTTACTTCTAGCAACACATCTGTTAAACTTCAATATATGCTGCTTACTTGTAATACAATGCTCGCAAAATGGTAAGTTTACCGATTTGAGCCCAGAAAGCAATATTCACTCAGAGATAATTTTCAAACCTTGCTTTGACATGTGGCTGAGTTTGAGGTGCCACAACATCGCTGATTCTTCTCTATTAGACGTAACCCACATATCAGCTTCTTGTAGTGTTTCTCCTTTAAGCACGAACAGATTAGCACTGATCTTTTCTGCCTGCATCAGTACAAGCGCGCATTTGATTATCTTCATAATCCCATTTACAACATGAGTTTTGCACCCAAGATTATCTATTTGTCCTAAAGACAATAGATTCTTCTTTAGACCTTTGACATGTTGTACCTCTTCAATTGTGCAAACTGTACCATCAAATATTTTTATTTTAACAACACCAATACTAGTAATCGCCAAGGCATGATCATCATCCATGTATACAGATCCTCCTGAGATAGGTTCATATTTATAGAACTATTCTCTCCGAGAGGTCATGTGCCAAGTAGCTCTTGCGTCTATAAGCCAGACGTCAGATAGTCGTTTTCTGCCTTCAAAAAATGTTGTTGCCTCGTTGTAGAGAATTTCACCATCATCTACGGTACTTGCTACACACCTCTAAGCATTTGATGACTCATGATCTTTATCCTCTCTTCTCTTCTGATTATTCCAACACTCTTTCTTGACGCGCCCTTTATTGCTACAATTGTAACATTTAACATTCTTCTTACTTCTTAACTTTGATCTACCATGGTTGTCACTCCCACTAGGGCCACGTTCCATTGATCTCCCTCTTGTTATTGATAGCACTTCTGCTTGCTGCGAACTTGCTTGTGTATCTTCCTTATTTTTCCGCCTGCTTTCCTCATTTAACATGGAGGTTGCAATATCGTTGAAAACTAGACTATCCACTGGGTTGTTATTTGTCAGATTGATGATGAGTTGATCATACGAATCTGGTAAACTTTAAAGTAGAAGCTCCGCACGTTCATTTTCCTCTATTTTATAACCCAACATTGTGAATTGTGAAAATAAAGTCTTCAAGGTGTTGATGTGGTCGGTCACCGATGTAGATTCCGCCATTCGAAGAGTATAGAGTCTCCTCTTTAAGAAGATTTTGTTTTGCAGCGACTTGGCCTAGTACAATTTTGTGAGAATATACCATATTTCCTTAGTTGTCTTTTTCTCCGCCACACTAAATAACACTCCATCTGCAAGTGCTAAGTGTAGATCAGCAATTGCGTTGCCGTCCATTTCATTCCACTTGTCACCATCAATCATCTCTAGGGGCCTTTCTCCAATTGTTGCCAACCAATTATTTTTACTAGTGATGTGGAGTATACAAGTATTGTAGTATTTTGTCTCACTACCCAAAAACTCAATATGCCCAATACTCTCACTCACTAGACTCACAAGAATTTTATATTTTTAAGTTCTCTAAATAACTCAAGCTCTCTGCTTTCTCTCTCACAAATTTTGGATTGCTTCTCTCAGATCTTAGATGTAGAAACCAAAATGGGGAGCTTCCTTTAAATAGCCAAAATTGGCTATTATTTTAATATTTTCTTTATTCTACTCGTGGCTTCTTCAAAGCCGTGTTCCATCCTTTTTTTTTCCTTCCATTTTGGTGTGCCAACCACCATTTGTTAAGATCAACTTCTGCAGCATCTTCTTCATTCTTCTTTCTTCTTTTCTTCCTTGGCGGCACCATTCCCATCAACATTTACTGCTTCAACTCTTCTAGATGTGGCTTCTAGATGTTGCAGCCACTTATTTTGACACCTCCAAGTGTTTGTCAAAATTAATTATTTCCTGCTCAAGTTTCAAAACTCATCAAAATTCTCCAGTCAGTAATGTAAACTCTCAACTTTTTTTTCCCTTTTTTTTGAATCAATTGCTCGCTCCTCCCATAGAGAGGCCTTTCTTTTTCTATTTTAGCCGAAGAAATATTTTAGTGATTGATAATAAAACTGAGACCTAATAAGAGTTATCATGCATAATCTTTTAAGGGGAAAGAAATTTTGATGAGTTTTGATTTTGAACATGTACGGAAAATGATTAATTTAATAAAGCTTTGATCATTTTCCCAACTGTTACTTGAGATACAAGACACAGCTAATAAAGTATGCAAACTCGTCAAGTCACTCTCGTTACTTTGGTCGTATTTCTCTTCTCTCTTTTAATTAATTCTATAATTAAGGGGTGCTTGTTAACTTACTGCATGTGTACAAACATCTGTTAGTCAGGCTTGTAAAATGATCGAATAAAACAAGAACTATCTTTAATTTTATAATGAATTTTTTTCATACAAATACTATTTTCCTGCAGTATACATGATAACATGCATAAACAAAGCATAATCTAGAAAATATTTAATTAAAAAATACTGGTATCTATATAGTAAATGGATTTAAACTAACACACCAGATTAATAAATTAGTCAACTGAACTAGGATGTGAATACAACACAACCCAATTCCACTGGACTCTGCATTATACATATCGTGATTCGTGATGATTAGCGTGACACTAACATTTAATTAACTTATTTATTAATGACTGGAGGGTTCTAAAGAGTTTTGAAATCTGAAGGGAATAATGTCACTATTCGAGCGACACAACTTTGATCCTTTTTTTCAAAATTATATACTTATATATTTGAAAGGAATAGGATCATCTCTAATACATTCTCCTAAGTTTTTAAAGATTTTGTGTTATGTATCTTTTAGTGATAGTATATGAGTAGGATTTAACTTATTTATTTTTCTATTAATTAATCATCAATTATGACTTGCATTTTTTCTTAGTACAAAATCAGGTCATAAGCGAATTCTAATCCTAAAGTAAAAATTATGTCAAAGGTATTGTGTCATGTGTTTTTTAAGAATAGTGTATGATTTAACTTCTTTATCTTTTTATTTATTATTCATGAATTATCAATTGAATTTTTTCTTAGTACAAGATCAGATGATGAGAGAATCTATATTATGACATAAATATTTTTAAAATATGAAATTAGGTTAGACATGGTAACTAACTATATTTTAGTGCTAAATTGTAGGTAATGATATTTGACTCCTCAATTTATCTCATCAACTCCCAGTTTTAATTAACTAATTTATTTTAGAATTACCCTTATTAAAAATAATTGTTGTTATTTACTTTGACATTTTTTTTCATATGTTCTCTCTTGAGTATCACCATCACCCTCACTGTCTATCTTCATCACCGTCACCTATCTTCATCACGGTCACCACCACCACCACCACCTATTGTCATCAACATCAATCTATCACCACAACACATCATGGGTTTTGTTTCAGGCTTTTGTAAAATTTTGTGAATAAGTTGTTGGTTTTGTTATTGTTGATTCTATTGATTTTGATTTTATTTGATGATCCAAGATTTTGACAAACTCAATTTTTGAATTTATTTTATGAGTTAATATTTAATTCAGATTTTAAATCATTTCAAGGAAGTGATAGAGATGTGAGAGAAAAACAAAATAAAAAATTTATGTTTAATTATTAAGGATACTTTTGAAAAGAAATAGAATTAACGAAAAAATGAGGCTAGTCATAATTTGGGTTGGAAAATTTGCTCGTGCCTATGGTCGGTATAGACCTATTGAGATTAAAGATCAGTTGGTGCGTTTGGCAGGGATGGAGATTGAAAATTTGTTGGTGCAATCAATCATTACAATTCCAATTCTTAGTCAATCCTCTTCACAATTATATTATATTATTATATACTAATAATTTTTTACTGATTACCGTGTCGTTCCAAGGTTTTGTGTTTTGGAACTGATATATAATGGTTTCATTGTCAATACAAGAATATATAATATTTTCATGCATATAACTAAAAAGAAACTTATTCTTTTTATAGTTTCAGTTTTTTTAATTATTATCTTGTTTTTGTTAAATTTCTTGTCTTTATTTATGTATGGCTAATTCATGTTTATAGAATCAAAATGACTAAGAAATTTATTTTTTATTTTTTAACAAAATTTGAAACTCTTCAAAATTATCTAAATAATTTTAATAATTTAATATTGAACTGAGGCACTATCACAAATTCAAACCAGTTATGAACTAATGTCCTACCTGGTCCTATACTGGCTCTGCAGTGCATGGAAGCTGTTATGATTTTATCAAAGTGAATATTATGACTAAATAGTATTGTAGTTGCTTTGATACGGAAGGTCTATTTTTCTATTTACTAAACGGACATAATCTATCGAGAGGCAAATGCCCTGTAAACAAGTTGGCCAGCCACGGTCCTAAAATTTCAGAGAGCAATTTTCCCATTAATTTTGATCACAAAATTAATTCTGTGTATGTTGTCGGATGATCTTTTAAGCTCGTTTGGAAAGATATATACAAATCTTTGTGGAAAAAGAGAAAATTAAGATTTTTTTACTTTATGAGCAGCCGAGCTATTTCTCACACTTCTCAGTCAACCATGGCTGAACTTCTTTTCTTCCTTGTCTTTCCAATCTTGTTTGTCGCCATATAAAAACTATTCTGTACAATATCGACATAAAAATTTTACGTCCCATTAATTATCGACTAACATGAATTCACCGGCAAGATCTTAAAAAACAAAAAAATAAAGAAAATTTGAAAGGAGAAATAATGGAAGAACTAAATGCGCAGAAAAGAATTTATTGAATAGAAAAAGTTGAAATATGGAAAACTGGGCTGTTAAAAGGAAAAGTTTAATAGTTATTATAATATTTGGTGTTAGAAAATTGGTGAGTGAAGCAGACACGCAGCTAAAGTAAAATTATAAGAAAATAAAGAACAAGCACAATAGAGGACACCAGAAATTACGTGGTTCGGCTTTTAGCCTACTGACACAACTTAAAAGTAAATTTTAACTCCCAAATATAAGAGTGTCTTGTTGTATTATAACTCGGTGAGTCCGAGGTCGATCCACAGAGAAAAGATTTAATTAGTTTATTTTATTTTATCTAAAAATTGAAATTAAAACTTGAATATAAACAACTTAATTTAAATGAAACTATGGAATTGAACTAGTTAGGGTTATGGATCCACTCTTAGAAATAAATAAAACTTAATAAATTTTTTTTGCCAATTTGTTTTAGATTTATTACCCAAAAGATTAATTATACAAATTATTATTATTTTCCCTTTAATTTTATGATGGATTAAGTATTTATTGTGCCAAAATTTAATTTGTCTACAATAAGTCAAAATACCATTTCACCATGCCTTATATTAAGATCTTAAGAATTTATTGTGCCAAATTCATTTGTTTGTCTACAATAAATCAAATTTTCAAAATATAAAACATGTATAAAATTAAATAGAAAATAATTTAATTTATAAAATTAAACATAGAATTTGATTAAATCATATTTATTTCTTAAGAGTTTCACCTTCCCCTAACTAATATTATTTAGTTAAGCATAATTAAAATAAAAAGAAGTAGTAAAATTGAATTACTTATAATTAAAAGAAATAAAAACAACTAAAATTGGAAATAAAACTAATTTTATTAATGAAAATAATTATATAAAATATTAAAAGCACACCTGGAAATCAAGATTACAAGGAGATGGAGAGAATTTGAGAAGAAGAGAGTTGTAGAGAGATGATTAAAACATAAAAATGAGGCCTTATTTATAGAAAAATAAATTCATAATCCAGTGCTTTGCGGTCCATCATAGGCTTCATGCATGTGCTCCTCACAACCCTTAGATCAAGATCCAATGGCTGGTCAAACTTCAAAAGTCAACATCACACATGGCATCATTTGACTCGTCCGATTTGCCCAAAGAACGGTTGAGATTTGGCGGGTTAATGGGTGGATCGGGTCGACCCGAATACAAAGATTCGGATCCTCCAACTTGCTTCACCAACCATTGCCACGTGGCACAATCATGGCCATTGAATCATGAACGGTTGAGATTTAGTCAAGATTGCCAGTTATCCCATGCACTCATATCTATTGTAAGCTCATTTCATCATCCAATCAGTGCTCGGTCAACAGGAAAAGTCAACTTTTTTTACACAAGCCCAATTTTAAGCCGATCTTGACTGATCTTAAGGTTTTCGGACCTCTGGAATCCAAATTTGACCTCCGTTTATTTGTTTGGAGCCTCGAAGTACGTGAAATTAATAATTTTCCCAATAAACACATAAAAATACACAAAATTAAATATATTTAAAACATAATTAATAATTCATAATATATTACATAAACACAAATATAAATTATAACATAAGCATAAAATAACATATTATCGCTTGATAATTAAACAATTTTTAATACTAATCACCTACATCCACGGGCGAAGACATAAGGAAATATTTTACTAGTGAAAAGGAGTTACGAGTATTGTAGTATTTTAGCTCACTACCCAAAACCCCAATACACCCAAACTCTCTCAATCACTGTAACAAAGAGCTTATAAATGCAAGCTCTTGAACTCTCTCTCAACTCCCTAAATTGCTCTCTGAATGGAATTGGATGCACCAATCGAAAATGGGAGCTCTCTCATTTTATAGGAAAAATTGGCTATTAAAATTAGGGGTGGGCAAAATCGGGTTCGGGTCGGGTTTGGGTCAACCCGATCGGGTTTCGGGTTGTTCGGGTTAGACAAGGAACAATCCGAACATAACCCGAATTAATGACCCAACCCGAACTATATTCGGGTCGGTTCGGGTCGGGTCATTAATTCGGGTTATGTTCGGGTTGGATCGGGTTGGATTTAAAATGGGTAGAATTGAGTTCGGGTCAATTTGGGTTAGGTCGGGTCAATTCGGGTCAATTCGGGTCAGTTCGGGTCAATTCAGGTCAATTCGGGTCAATTCGGGTCAATTCGGATCGGTTGAAATAGGGTCAGTTCGGGTCAGTTCGGGTCGGTTGAAATCAGGTCAATTCGGGTCAATACGTTTTTTTTTTTTTTTAAGAACCCGATCGGGTATTCGGATCGGGTCGGGTTTGACCCGAACCGATCACAACCCGATCGGGTTTGTAAATTTCAAACCGATCGGGTTTCGATCCCGACCCGATCCGACCCGAACCCGAAATTTATCGGGTCGGGTCGGGTAAAATGCCCACCCCTAATTAAAATAATATATATATGTATATATTTCAAAGTAGTTGCCAACTTCTTCTTTTAAATGCCAAGCCTGTGTGCTCCTTTTCCTTTCCAACTTGCTGCAAAATTTCTCTTCTTTGAATGTTGACCATCTAGATGGATGGCTGCTTTTGACATTTCTCCCACTTGGAGCTTTGATGGAGAATCAATCAATCTCCACACCATCCTTTCTGCTTTGCCATAAACATGTTGCCTACGTTTCTGCTAGGCCACAAGAGGATCTACTCCAGATAAACTTATCAGTATTTATCGGCTTGGTCAAAACATCTGCTAGGTTCTCTTTGGTATGGTTTTTCTGTAAATCCACACTTCCATCTTCCACTACTTCACGAACAAAGTGATACTGAACTCCTATGTGCTTTGTCCTGGAATGAAAGGCTGGATTCCTTGCAATGTGTAAGGCACTCTGACTGTCACAAAACACAGGAATTTTCTGTTGTTTGTGCCCGAGCTCCTCCAATAATCTTTGTATCCAAATAGCTTCCTTGCAAGCTTGTGTAGCTGCCATGTATTCTGCTTCTGTTGTAGATAAAGCCACAACGGTCTGCAGTTTTGAAACCCAGCTTACAGCTACTCCCACAATTGTAAACACATAACCAGTAGTGGATTTTCTTTTATCAAGATCTCCTGCAAAATCTGAATCCACATAGCCCCTGACAGTAAACTCTGATCCTCCATAACATAATGCAACATCTGAGGTTCCTCTGATGTATCTCAGAATCCTCTTCACAGCTATCCAATGCTCTCCACCAGGATTCACCATGTATCGACTGACTGCTCCCACTACTTGTGCAATGTCCGGTCTTGTGCATATCATAGCGAACATCAAACTTCCCACTGCTGATGCATACGGTACTTGAGACATCTCCTTCCTCTCCGCTTCATTGCTAGGACACATATTTGAGGATAATTTGAAATTAACAGGAAGTGGGGTAGAAATTGACTTACAATCTTGCATGTTAAAGCGCCGCAAGATTTTCTTCAAGTAATTTTTCTGAGAAAGCCAAATCTTCCTGTTATTTCTGTCTCGGTGAATTTGCATCCCTAGAATCTTGTTTGCTGGTCCCAAGTCCTTCATTTCAAACTCCCTAGCCAAATGTGCCTTCAATTCTTGGATTCGATCTTTGTTGGGACCTGCTACCAACATGTCATCCACATACAACAGCAAAATGATGAAATCATTATCTTCAAACCTCTTGTAATATGCACAATGGTCTGAACTAAGTCTGTTGTATCCAAGGCTCATAATAAAGGAATCAAATCTCTTATACCAACACCTCAACCTGCAAACCAAGTTCTCTTTTCCTGTTTCTGCAAAACCTTCTGGTTGGACCATATATATTTCTTTTTCAAGTTCTCCATGAAGAAATGCAGTTTTCACATCTAACTGCTCTAGATGTAAGTCAAATGTAGCACACATTGCCAAGACTACTCTGACTGTTGTGAGTCGAACCACGGGCGAAAATATCTCGTTGAAGTCAATGCCTTCTTTCTGAGCATATCATTTCACCACCAATCTTGCACGATACCGCTCCACTTGGTCATTGCCATCACGCTTGATCTTGTAGACCCATTTGCTTCCAATGGCTTTTCTTCCACGTGGTAGTGGTATAAGTTCCCATGTCTTGTTCTTGTGTAGAGCTTCAATTTCTTCCTGCATTGCTGTCATCCACAAAGCAATATCTGAGCTTTCTAAAGCTTCATGGAAAGTTGATGGATCTCCATCCTCTGTTAGAAGACAATATGCAACGTTGATCTCTGTGACATACTCCGAGTGCCACGCCGGCGGTCGTCTCTCACGAGTTGACCGACGAACTTCTGGAGCCTCAGACTCGACTAGTTCTTGTTCCTCGTGCTCTGGTGTTGTTTCAGAAGAATCTGAATCTTTTGGATTATTTTCGACATATACTGGCACAGTCTCTGACTTTTCTTTTACAGTGCCATCATCTCCATCTTTTCTTTGCAGTTGATCTTCTAAAAAAATAACATCTCTACTGATGATGATCTTGTGGGCAGTGGGGTCCCACAGACGATACCCCTTTACTCCATCAGCATACCCCAAGAAGATACATCTTCTAGATTTTGCATCCAGCTTTGTTCTTTCTTGGGCATTGTACATCACGTACACAGGACATCTAAATGCATGTAGGTAGGAATAATCAGCTGGCTTTCCAGTCCACATCTCCATCGCTGTCTTCAACCCAATAGCTGTAGATGGCGACCGATTTACTATATAACAGGCGGTTTTTGCTGCTTCTGCCCAGAATGAATTGGGTAAACCAGCAGTCCTCAACATAGCTGTTATTCTTTCTGTAAGAGTTCTGTTCATCCGCTCTGCCACTCCGTTTTGTTGAGGAGTGTATGCCACCGTGAACTGCCTCTGAATACCTTCTTGCTTACAGAAAGCAAGAAACTCGCCGTCTGTATATTCTCCACCATTGTCTGTCCTCAAGCACTTGATCTTTTTACCAGATTCAAGTTCCACCCGCGCTTTGTATTCTTTAAATACTGAAAATACATCTGACTTTTTCTTAATCGAATATACCCAACATCTTCTGGAATAGTCATCAATGAAAGTCACCATGTACTTTGCACCTCCCATGGATATATCCGGTGATTCCCAAACATCAGAATGAATCAAGTCTAGAATGCATTTACTTCTAGCAATAGATCTACTAAATTTTAATCTATGCTGCTTACTTGTAACACAATGCTCGTAAAATGGTAAACTTACCGATTTGAGCCTCGGAAGCAATTTTCGCTCAGAGAGAATCTTCAAGCCTTGTTCTGACATATGGCCAAGTTTGAGATGCCACATCATCGTTGATTCTTCTCCATTTGACGCGACACACGCATCAGCCTCCTGTAGTGTTTCTCCTTTAAGCATGAATAAATTAGCACCGATCTTTTCTGCCTTCATCAATACAAGCGCGCCTTTAATGATCTTCATTATTCCATTCTCCACATGAGTTTTGCACCCATGACTGTCTATTTGTCCCAAAGACAATAGATTTTTCTTCAGGCCGTTGACATGTCGTACCTCTCCAATTATCCGAATTGTACCATCAAACATTTTTATTTTGATAGTACCAATACCAGCGATCTCCAAGGCATGATCATCTCCCATATATACAGATCCTCCTGAGATAGGTTTATATGTGTGGAACCATTCTCTCCTAGAGGTCATGTGCCAGGTAGCTCCTGAGTCTATAAGCCAGACATCAGAAAGTCGTTTTCTGCCTTCTGAAACAGTTGTTGCCTCCCTGTAAAGAATTTCGCCATCATCCGAGGTACTTGCTACACAACCCTGAGCATTTGATGACTCAGGTTCTTTGCCCTCTTTTCTCTTCTGGTTACTCCAACAATCTTTCTTGACGTGCCCTTTCTTGCCACATTTGTAGCATTTAACATTCTTCTTACTTCTGGATTTTGATCTACCCTGATTTTGACTCCCACTGGGACCACGTTCCGTTGATCTCCCTCTCGTCACCGATAGCGCTTCTGCTTGCTGCGAACTTGCTTGTCTGTTTTCCTTGTTTTTCCGCCTGCTCTCCTCATTTAATACGGAGGCTGCAACATCGTCGAAAACTAGACCCTCCACTGGATTGTTGTTCGTCAGGTTGATGATGAGTTGATCATATGAATCTGGTAGACTTTGAAGTAGAAGCTCTGCACGTTCATTTTCCTCTATATTATGACCCAACGTTGTGAGTTGTGAAAATAGAGTCTTCAATGTGTTGATGTGGTCAGTCACCATTGTAGATTCCGCCATTCGAAGAGTATAGAGTTTTCTCTTCAAGAAGATTTTGTTGTGTAGTGACTTGGCCTCGTACAATTTTGTGAGAGTATCCCAAATTTCCTTCGCCGTATTTTTCTCTGCCACACTGGATAATACTCCATCCGCAAGTGCCAAGTGTAGATCAGAAATAGCGTTGCCGTCTACCTCGTTCCACTTGTCATCAGTTATCTCCATGGGCTTTTCTCCAATTGCTGCCAAACAATTATTTTTCCTCAATACAGCTTTCATCTTCATTTTCCACAACGAAAAATTATTTCCGTTAAACTTCTCAATTTCATACTTTGCCGCCATTTTGTTGATAATACTGCACACAAGCTAGTGTACCACCTTGAATAGTTGTGAGTATGTGTGAGAATGCACACCAGGAAAGTTCCCAGGAAAGACTGGAGGGGTCACAATGGTCCCACTTAAAACCCAGACTCCTTAAGCTCTTATCGCCTTTGTGACAGAACTTTCCTAGACATGTACAAAACCACACAGTTACTTTACTCACACCACTATTCCCTACTTTGCACCGCAAAATTCTTGGATCGCTTCCACCGTTTCACGTAAATAGTATCGTATATGTGAATAGTACCGTATACGTCAATAGTGCCGTATACCGTATACGTGAATAGTACCGTACGCCGTATACGTGAACAATTCCCGACTCTAAAAATACAACCAATGGCTCTGATACCACTGTTAGGAAATTGGTGGGTGAAGCAGGACCGCAGCTAAAATGAAATTGGAAGAAAATAAAGAACAAGCAAAATAGAGGACACCAGAAATTACGTGGTTCGGCTTTTAGCCTACATCCACGGGCGAAGACAGAAGGAAATATTTTACTAGTGAAAAGGAATTACAAGTATTGTAGTATTTTAGCTCACTACCCAAAACCCCAATACACCCAAACTCTCTCAATCACTATAACAAAGAGCTTATAAATGCAAGCTCTTGAACTCTCTCTCAACTCCCTAAATTGCTCTCTGAATGGAATTGGATGCACCAATCGAAAATGGGAGCTCTCTCATTTTATAGGAAAAATTGGCTATTAAAATAATATATATATGTATATATTTCAAAGTAGTTGCCAACTTCTTCTTTTAAATGCCAAGCCCGTGTGCTCCTTTTCCTTTCCAACTTGCTGTAAAATTTCTCTTCTTTGAATGTTGACCATCTAGATGGATGGCTGCTTTTGACATTTGGAAAACTCAATTTTAACCACTCATACTTACTTTGGCCGGATGTTATTAGATTCTTAAATGCCAATGATACACAAAAAGAGAGAAAATAAGAAGAGGATACAAAATCTGTACATGTGATGCATTGCTAGACATTAAAAATATAAAATTCTTATAAAAAAAATATAAAATTGTTATCTTTAAAACACAATTTATGAGGAGTAATATTCTAGGATATAACGTTGTAAATTAATAAGGCCTCAATTGACGGATGATTAACCAACAAATAAATGAACCTATTATCTTTCCCTAGCAGCAAGTCCACTTTAGAGGTGTTAAGACGCATTGACTTGTTGATGTCGTGTTGATTCTAAGTAGGGGTGGGACGAACCCAAAATTTATTTCGGGTTCGGTTCGGTTTGGGTTAATCGGTAAAACCCGAACGGATTCAAAGCTTCAACCCGTTCGGGTTAAAATTCGGTTCGGGTTCAACCCGAACCGAATTCTCAACCCGTTCCGGTTGAATTTTTTTTTTTTAAGATTCAGCTTTTAAAAATTAAAAATATATATACATACAAACATCTCCCGTCATCCCACCATCCGATTTCTATTGTTTAGTTTCTCACTCCACATCCAACGGCTGATGCTGCAATCTGTAGCTTCCAGATTCTGTAAGCTAGTCAAGTCCATACATTAAACGAAAAAAATCCCTAAGCAGCTAATTAGCTAAACTCTCGGTCTCACCGTCTCTCCCTCCCCCTCCCTCCTTGCTCCCTCTTCTGAGTTTCGTGGCCCACGACGACAGTAGCAGCCAGCAGCCCCGTCCAGCTCCAACAGACACCAGCCGTTCACCGCAGCCCACTCGCCATTAGCCAGCACGCCTCGCCCGCAACTGCGCTGTGCGTTCACCTCGTGTCCCACTCAGCCCAGCACGGTCTCGATCTGCCAACGCTGTAGCTGCTCCGAGACCAAGGTTTGTCTCGCTTTGCCGACACTGTAAGCCTGTAACTTGCTGACTTGCTCGCAGCTGATGGCAACAACCCGAATCGAATTTCAAATCACCTATTACTAACTCAATGCTGTAACGTAGTTTTAATTGAGCTTCATTGACTAATAATTAATTGAGCTGTAACGTAGTTTTAATTGAGCTTCATTGACTAATAATTAAATTGTATATTTTTAATTAATTAATTGGCAATTATTCAATTATTTGGAGTGTGTTTGTTGTTGTTGACTGATAATTGAACAAATGGAGATTGTTATTAGTTAAATTGGAGTGGGTTTACTGATAATTGAACAATTGGAGACTGTTATTAATTAAATTGTAGTGGGTTTGTTGCTGTTATTAATAATTAAATTAGAGATTGTTAATTAATTGATTGATTAACCCGAACTAACCCGAATTATTCTAACCCAAACTAACCTGAATTAACCCGAACCGATATGTTAACCCGAATTATCAACCCAATCCGATCCGAATTGCCAACCCAAATCGAACCGAACCGAATTAAATTCGGTTCGGTTTGGTTCGGGTTGGCGTTTTCAACCCGATTGGGTTCAATTGTCCAACCTGAACGGGTTGAAACCCAAACCGAAACCCGAACAACCCGAACCGAAACCCGATTTGCCCACCCCTAATTCTAAGTTTCTAACTCGTTTGCTCTTGTGTGTAGTTACTATAAATTTGGCTTTCCGTCTGTTTCTTTGTACATCATTCTTAGATGTTTATTTCTACCTGCCTTGTCCAACTAATCTTTAATAATTCTTGTTGTTCTCATCTTTACTTGTTCTGTACTGTTTCTACAATTATCAAGTCTCAGCTGATTTCCATTACAGGTTGGTGTCACCAAAGTTGAAAAATAATTCAGTAATTTTCTCACTCGTTTTTCTGATTCTATTTCCTATTTTAGATTTTCCACTCATTGTTTCTTGTGATTCTACGGAAGAAGCCCATGCTCTTTTCAAATGTAAAACCAGCCTTCAAAATCAAAATGGTTCTCTCCTGCCTTCATGAACTCTTAATAATCCCACCAAAATAAGCCCATGTGCTTGGTTTGGGATTCATTGCAACCATGCTGGAAGAGTCAATAGTATTAACCTTACAAGTGCAGGTTTAAAAGGTACGCTTCATGATTTCTCGTTCTCATCCTGTCCTCATCTTGCGTACCTTAGGATCCA
>NW_006261964.1:10391065-10466488 GCF_000493195.1 Citrus x clementina | reverse complement strand
CAGATCAACTAAGTGGCTTGATTCCTCATGAAATAGGTAGATTAAGTTCTCTTAATGGACTTAGTTTATACTCAAACTTTTTGAAAGGTTCAATCACTCCCTCTTTAGGTAACTTGACCAGCTTAATCTACATTGGTATTAGTAACAATTTACTTTCTGGTTCAATTCCAAATGAAGTGGGACGCTTGAAATCTCTTTTCGATCTACGATTGTACAACAATACACTCAAAGGTTCAATCCCTTCTTCTTTGGGTAACTTAACCAACTTGGTGAACTTGCATCTACATAGGAATGCCCTTTCTGGTTCAATTCCAGATGAAATAGGAAACTTGGAATTTCTTTCCGATCTACAAGTATCCTACAATACACTTAGTGGCGCAATTCTTTTTTCTTTGGGTAACTTGACTAACTTAGTTACCTTATATATTGGATAAATGCACTTTCTGGTTCGATTCCTAATGAAATAGGAAACCTGAAATCTCTTGAAGATCTACGATTGGACTACAATACACTTAGTGGCTCAATTCCTTGTTCTTTTGGTAACTTGACCAAGTTGGTGACCTTGTATCTAGATACGAATGCGCTTTCTGGTTCAATTCTGGATGAAATAAGAAACTTGAAATCTCTTTTGAATCTACAATTGGACAATAATACACTCAGTGGCTCAATTCCTCTTTCTTTGGGTAACTTGACAAACTTGACTACCTTATATTTCTCGACGAATGCACTTTCTGGTTCAATTCCAAATGAAATAACAAACTTAAGATCTCTTTCCGATCTACAATTGTCAGAGAATACACTCAATGGCTCAATTCCTCTGGCTTTGGGTAATTTAACTAAATTGGTTGTCTTAGATTTGAGTATTAATAAACTCAGTGGCTCAATCCCTCTTTCTTTTGCTAGCTTGACCAGCTTGACTACCTTATATCTTTATGAAAATTCACTTTGTGATTGAATTCAAAAGGAAATAGGAGACATGAAGTCTTTTTCTATTCTAGATTTAAGCTCAAATAAACTCAATGGCTCAATCCCTCTTTCCTTGGCTAACTTAACCAACTCATTAAAAGTTCTTTATCTTTCTTCTAATCATATTGTTAGTGAGATTCCACTAGGACATGGCAAGTTTAGTTCTCTGATCCAACTAATTTTGACCAATAATGAACTTTCTAGACAATTATCTCCAGAACTTGGATCTCTTATTCAACTTGAGTACTGATAACTCTATGAAATGAGAGTTATTATGGCAATTCCAAACTTAAATCAAGATCACTTAGAGAGTAAATGATGTGTTTTTATTGCATTTTTATTACGTTTTGCATAAACATTCATTTTAGTTTAGTCTTAATAAGTTTTGCTTGATTTAAAGTAATTCATGCTGAAATCATGTGCATAATTGTAGGTTTCCAGAAGCCTATAATTCATGAAAGGGATGCTGAGGCAATAGGCTGGCAAAAAGGAGGAAAAATATGGCCACAAAAGAAGTGAAACAAAATCTAGAGCAGTGTTGTGCTATAGCCGTTACTGGAGCAACCATTGCTGTAGCAATCCTAGAACAACGATAGAGAAAACTTAGCGCAGGATATCTGCAGAATTGCGATCTGCAGTTTCCTAATCTGACTCATACGCGCCCTAGGTTTTCATTTACCCTAGTTTTCAGTTATAAAAAGGGGGCGCGCATCACATAAAACTGTGGCAAGGAATTTAACATTGGAGAATTCGAGAGGAAAAGAAGGGAAGAATCATAATTCAAAGGAAACGAGTCTGCACTATTGAAGAATTCAACAGAATCACTTGGATTCAATTTGTTATCTTCTCTTACTTGTTCCCTTCCTTACTCTTTGACTGAACCAATATATTTCATGATCAATATTTTGCTGTTTGTTTCTCTTTTTCAAAGTATGAACTAAATTCATTTGTAATTGAGTGACGAACAATCTTAATAGGTTTTTGACTGTTCTTATGAGTTGCTGCATGATTGCTATAACATTTTACTTTAATAGCTCGTATTATAATGATTACTATAACATTTTACTTTAATAGCTCATATTATAATCATTATTTTGGTTGACCACTCATTTAATGGTTTAAGTTAAGAGAGAGCCGCAAAAGGGCCTGTCTTAATGGATATTATTAGAGTAATACTTGATCTTAATTTAAGTTTCCTGAATTAAGTTTTCTTGAATTCAAAAGGGCCATACTTGACTTAGGATTTGTGAATAACTAGACGTAGAAATTCACCTTGTAGGGTAGAGAGAGTGGATGTTCATAATGTCATACTTTAGGTAGAATAGCAACTGGTCATTGTTAGGATACTTAAGAGTGTGAGAAGTCCAACAAGCAACAACTGAGGATGCTAATTAATTATGCCCAATGTTGTAGGAATTGCTGTAGTTAATTTGATGAAAACAGTCAACCCATGAAGATAATTTGATCACTCAGCTACCTTATTCTCATTAGATTCTTTTACACAATTTGTCTAATCTACTTCCTTACTGCATTTACTTGTTTATTGTTTTACCATTATTAATTTTAGTAGCAATCAACTTCGACTAGGTTTCTTTTAAAATAAAAACAATCTGCACTATCATGATTGTTGTAGCATTTCTAGTAACATTAGTCCATGTGGAGACGATCTTGAATATTTATCACTTTATTACTTGTTGTGTACACTTTCACATTGACATCAATAGCAATTGAGTAAAAATCAACCAACAAGTTTTTGGCGCCATTGTCGGGGACTGATTGTTTATTTTTGAAGTGTGAAGTCAATCTTGACAGTGCCAACTTGATCTAATTTATTCTATTTATTGACAGATCAACACCTGCATGCGCAAAAACAGATCTGTTGTATTTCAATTTAATCCTGAAATTGAAAGGACCGTAAGGCGATTGCGAAGAGAACAAAGAAATTCAAAAACTGTTTCAGACATGGATAATCTGCCGGATGTGGGAAACTTCGATCCTCACGGGCCACTACAACCTGTCAACATTCAAGAGAGGCAAAACGAGCATGTTAATCAGAGATAGCCAGACAACAACAATATCATTTACATGGAAGATGACAGAGACAGGGCTATCAGAGATTATGTTGTGTTAACTCCTCAAGTTGTACATCCTGGAATAGTCAGACCTGAAGTGGAAGTTGCAAACTTTGAACTTAAACCAGTGATGTTTCAAATGTTGTAAACAGTGGGTCAATTCAATGGACTGCCAACTGAAGATCCTCACCTCCATCTTAAATTATTTTTGGAAGTAAGTGATGCTTTTAAAATTGCTGGAGCAATACAGGATGCTTTAAGACTAAGGTTTTTTCCTTATTCCTTAAGAGATTGAGCTAGAGTATGGTTGAACTCATTACCCTCTGATTCCATAATTACATGGAATGACTTGGCTGATAAATTCTCAATGAAATATTTTCCACCAACCAAGAATGCAAAATTGCGGAATGAGATCACTTCTTTTCATCAACTTGAAGATGAGAGTTTGTATGAGGCTTGGGAGAGATTTAAAGAGTTGCTCACAAGGTGTCCTCATCATGGAATTCCCTGTTGCATACAGTTGGAAACCTTCTATAATGAGTTGAATCCCATTACGAGATTGATGGTTGATGCTTCAGCAAATGGAGCACTGTTATCTAAATCTTATACTAAAGCCTATGAAATTTTGGAGAGAATTGCCAACAATAATTATCAGTGGCCATCAACGAGACAAACAGCAGCAAAAGGAGCAGCGAGGGTACATGATATAGATGTAATTACAGTATTATCAGCACAAGTAACTTCATTGACTAACATGGTGAAAGCTATGACTTCTGCTCCAGCAGCAGTAAAGCAAGTTGCTGAACTATCTTGCATGTATTGTGGTGAAGAGCATGTATTTGACAATTGTCTTGGAAATCCAACATCAGTAAACTATGTGGGTAATTTCAACCGACAGCCTCAAAACAACCCTTACTCAAATACTTACAACCCTAGATGGAAGCAACACTCAAATTTCTTATGGAGCAATCAAAATCGAAATGCTCCAGCATTGAGTGGACAGAATAGAAATATTCAACCACCTGGTTTTCATCAACAGAATCAAGGGCAAAAACACACCAGCCATGATCCACTTACTTAATTGGAAATACTGATTAAGGAATACATTGCAAAGAACGAAGCAATCGTGCAAAGTCAAGCTGTATCTCTGAGAAACCTGGAAAACCAAATGGGCCAGCTTGCCACAACAATGAGTAGCAGATCTCAGGGAAGCTTGCCCAGCAACACAGAAGATCCAAGAAGAGAGAGAAAGGAACACTGCAAAGTAATCAACTTAAGGTCTGGAAAGAATGTTGATATCCCTGTTGATGTGACTAAAAAAATGTTGGAACTTAATTCCTCACAAGAGCCACCTCAATATGAGAGCATGTTATAGCAACCCAGCCATCAAGATACTAGTGTTAGTGGTCAAGCTGCAGCAACTTTGGAAGGGAATCAACCAATAGATGTTGAATAAGAAATTGCAACACCAATGGTAACAACTTACAATAAATCAAATGAGTAGAGATTGGTACCACCTGAGGCTACCCAGTAATTTAGGCATCCACCTCCTTTCCCGTAGAGATTCCAGAAACAAAAATAAGACAAACAGTTTAGTAAATTCTTGGAAGTGCTGAAGCAATTACACATCAACATACCTTTTGTGGAAGCATTGGAGCAAATGCTTAATTATGTGAAATTTCTAAAAGACATATTGGCAAGAAAAAGAAGGTTAGGAGAATTTGAAACTGTTGCTTTAACACAGAAAAGCAGTCACATGCTCCAAAGTAAGATCCCTCAAAAATTGAAAGATCCAGGAAGCTTCACAATACCATGTTCCATTGAAACTAAATACAATGGCAGAGCACTCTGTGATTTGGGAGTCAGTATTAATCTTATGCCATTATCTGTATTTAAGCAGTTAGGAGTAGGAGTGATAAGTGCATATTTTCCATATATTTTGCTATTAATTTCTCCATCTTTTTCTTATTTTGGTCTTAAATATTCTAGTTATTTTAGTTAATTTTTAAATTATATATATTTTACCCTTAATTATTTAATTACTAATTATTTTTATTTGTTATTTTTAATTAATTGAATTATTTTGTTGAATGAGGAATTAATTGAAGATTAAGGATAAAAAGGGCATGGAGAGTTTAAGTTGGGAAGTGAAGAAGACCAAAATTGGAAGACAATCCCTTCAAAGGATGAACGGTGGGCATGCATTTGGAAAGCAAAGATTTGGCAATTTGGAATGCATGTGCTGGGCATTAAAAGAAGAAATCATTAACTGGCCTTTTGCTTTTGTGGTCAAATGTGTGGCTAGCTTTCAAAGTTTAATAAGGAAATAATTTAAAAAGGGCTTGGTGAGTGGGCTTTGCAAGTCGGTGGATGGCTTTGACTTATGATAAGTTGTGAAGGATTAATGCAATTAAAATCCAATAAGGATTAAGCAAGTCAGTAACATTATATAAAGGCAAGGGAGAATCGGCAGTAGGGGGAGGAGAGGAACCAGCAGCCGCAAGAAGGAAAAGCAAGGGAGAAACCGAAAAGGAGTTGAAGAAAAGGCAGCCGCTTGAATTAATCTCCATGATTGGTTTTATCAATTCTCTTATTCCAATTCAATTATGTTAGGCTAGATTTTTATTTGGTTGAGGGTGAATTCAAAACCCTAAACATGCTATGCAATTAAATTTAAATTCTATTATTCAATTTATTTAATTGAGATTGTTTATGTTCTTCTATAATTAATGTTCATGGTTTATTCTTGTTTTATTTAAGTGGCCAATTAGATAGGACTTGAATAAATTTTATTACTAGATTAAAATTCTTGATCCGTAATTGTCTTGATATTTTAATCATTAGTAGCGGGTTGGAATTAGTGATTTCAATTGGAGAACATAACTTAGGTTAAATAATCCGAGCTTGTGTGTTTATTGCCTAGATCAACCTAATATCTTTCTTTGTTTAATGCTTCCATTATCTTAAATTTAAAGAGATTGTTTTAAATTATTTAATGGTTAGAGATTAGGTGAAGAGCTTATTTTGCCTAACGACACACTAAGGAAAGATTGAGACTAACAGAGCTTATTGTTGTCTACGGTTGATAGTTTTAATATAAATTGATGATAGAATTGATATATTATGTGCATGTTTCGTGGTGGCGAATGATCCTTTAACTAAAGTTTTCATCATTATTATTTCTTTCTCCTTTAATTAGAGTTTTTATTAAATTCCTGTTCGTAGTTTTAATTTCTTTACTTCTTACTATTTAGTTAAAACTTCATAAACCCCCTTTTTATTTATAATTGGCATTTTCTTTAGTTAGATTAATTTATATTATTATTACTCTTATTATTACTACTATTATTTTATTTCAAATCTTGCTTTAGAGTTAATAATAAATATAACTAGCATAGTCTCTATGGGATCGATCCTTACTCGCTCTGTACTAATTATTTATATTAGTGTTAAGGTTTTAAATTTGGTGCACTTTAACGACACTACCAAGGAGAATGCAGGCCAACAACAGTCACTCAGCAATTAACTGATAGATCTCATGCATATCCTGAAGGAAAAATTGAGGATGTACTGGTGAAGGTTGACAAATTCATCTTTCCAGTAGACTTCATTATATTAGACATTGAGGCTGATAAAGAGGTACCTATTATACTTGGAAGACCTTTCCTAGCAACCGGGAAGACTCTGATAGATATGCAAAAGGAGAGCTAACAATGAGGGTGAATGACTAACAAGTCACATTCAATGTATTAGAGGCCATGAAGAACCCTGATGTGGCAGAAGATTGCAATTTCCCAAGTCTTGTGGATTTTGTTATAGCAGACAAAGTCAACATATGCTGCAGTAATGAGGTCATCAGAGTTGCCACTTTAGAGAGCTTTGAAGAAGAAGATATTGCAACAAACCAGATAGATTGGATAGAAGGAAGGCAATCTAACAGACATAGTAGATTTGTTGAACATCTAAATCTTTCAGACATGGAAGTAAAGATAACTTTACCATCTATTGAATCACCTCCTACTCTTGAATTAAAATTGTTGCCCTCACATTTGAAGTATGCTTATCTTGGTTAAAATAACGCACTCCCTGTAATCATTTCATCTACTTTGGATACAGGTCAAGAACGGAGCCTAGTAGATGTGCTTGAGAAATACAGAAAAGCAATTGGATGGACCATGACAGATATTAAAGGGATCAGCCCATCCATATGCATGCATAAAATTCTTTTAAAAGATTGCTACAGCAACTCAGTAGAGCAACAGAGAATGTTAAACCCTATTATAAAGGAAGTTGTAAAGAAAAAAATCATCAAATGGTTGGATGTTGGGATTATATACCTGATATCAGACAGTTCATGGATGAGCCCAGTTCAATGTGTTCCAAAGAAGGGAGGAATAACAGTGATAGCAAATGAGAAGAACGAGCTTATTCCTACAAGAACAGTGACTGGATAGAGGGTATGTATAGATTACAGGAAGCATAACAAAGCCATTCGAAAGGATCACTTCCCACTTCCATTCATAGATCAAATGTTGGACAGACTTGCTGGAAAACAATACTATTGTTTCCTAGATGGGTATTCAGGTTACAACCAAATTGCTATAGCCCTAGAGGACCAGGAAAAGATTACATTTACCTGTCCTTATGGAACTTTTGCCTTCAGATGGATGCCATTTAGTTTGTGCAATGCTCCAGCAACGTTTCAGAGATGTATGGTGTCAATTTTTTCAGATATGGTGGAGCAAATATTAGAAGTCTTCATGGATGATTTCTCAGTCTTTGGAGAGATATATACTGATTGTTTGCACAACTTGGAAGAAGTTCTTAAAAGATGTGAGATGACTAACTTAGTACTCAATTGGGAAAAATGTCACTTCATGGTGCAAGAAGGCATAGTGTTGGGTCATAAGGTGTCTAAGAATGGCATAGAGGTAGATAAAGCAAATATAGAAGTGATAGATAAACTGCCACCTCCCACTTCAATCAAGGGGATTAGAAGTTTTTTTAGTCATGCTGGATTTTACAGAAGATCCATAAAAGACTTTTCCGAAGTAGCTAAACCACTATGCTCATTGCTAGAACGTGACAAGCCTTTTCATTTTGATAAAGACTGTCTTCAAGCCTTTGGAGAATTAAAGAAAGCTTTGATCACTGGACCACTGTTTATATCACCAGATTGGACTCTACCATTTAAATTGATGTGTGATGCCAGTGACCATTCTATTGGGGCAGTGTTGGGGCAGAGAAATGATAAGATTTTCCACTCTATATATTATGCCAGCAAAACTCTTACCCAACCTCAGATTAATTACACCACTTCAGAGAAAGAGTTGCTAGCAGTAGTATTTGCTTTTGATAAGTTTAAAGCTTACTTGGTGGGTACTAAAGTGACAGTGTACACAAATCATGCAACCATCAAGTACCTAATCTCAAAGAAAGATGTTAAATTGAGATTAATAAGCTGGATCTTATTGCTTCAGGAGTTTGATTTGAAAATTAAAGATAGAAAGGGGACTGAAGATTAAATAGCAGACCATCTGTCTAGGCTAGAAGCAGACACAAGCACATTGACAAAAAAAACATCACTGAAACATTTCCTGATGAACAACTGTTAGTAATACAGCAGACACAGATGTTGCAGCAATCAGGATCGCCATGGTATGCAGATTTTGCTAACTACTTAGTAAGTGGATTTCTATTACCTGAATTGAAGTTTCAGCACAAAAATAAATTTCTTCATGATGTTAGAAGTTACCAGTGGGATGACCCACATTTGTATAAGTTATGCTCAGATCAAGTAATACGAAGATGTGCTTCAGAGAAAAAAATTCCTCATATACTGAAATCCTATCATGCTGCAGCATATGGAGGACATTTTGGTGGTCACAAAACAATTGCTAAGGTTCTGCAATCAGGTTATTACTGGCCTTCTATTTTTAAAGATACTTATGAGTTTGCTAAATGTTGTGACAGGTGTCAAAGGACAGGAAACATAACTCAAAGACATGAAATGTCATTGACGAACATTCTGGAAGTGGAGATTTTTTATGTATGGGGAATAGACTTCATGGGTCCCTTTCCACCATCCTTTGGGAACTTATATATCCTGGTTGTTGTGGATTATGTCTCAAAATGGGTAGAAGCTGCAACATTACCTATCAACGATGATAAAGCAGTAGTGAACTTCCTTCAGAAAAGCATCTTTTCCAGGTTTGGCACTCCACAAGCAATTATTAGTGATGAGGGTACTCATTTTTGCAACAAAGTATTTGCTGCAGCTATGGTAAAATATGGAGTCAGGCATAAAGTAGCAACATCGTATCACCTACAATCCAATGGCAAAGCAGAAGTGTCTAATAGAGAGATTAAGAAGATTTTAGAAAAAAGTGGTGAACCCATCAAGAAATGATTGGTCCTTGCGCCTACATGACTCCCTATGGGCTTACAGAACATACAAGACACCATTAGGCATGTCTCCCTACCGAATTGTGTATGGAAAAGCTTGCCACTTGCCACTCGAGCTAGAGCACAAAGCATACTAGACACTGAAGCAATTAAATTGGGATATACATTCTGCAGCAGAGCAAAGGAAACTTTAACTATGTGAGCTTGATGAATTACGACTATTCTCATATGAAAATGCAAGAATCTATAAAGAGAGAACAAAATACTGGCATGACAAACATATCCAACACAGGAAATTAAGCTCTGGTCAACTAGTGTTGCTCCATAATACGAGGTTAAGACTATTTCCAGGAAAACTGAAATCTCGATAGTCTGGACCCTTCAAACTGCTCAGAATTTACCCTCATGGGGCTGTTGATCTCTTAGATGAAAAGACAGGCCAAGAATTCAAAGTCAATGGGCACAGAATTAAGCATTACATGCATTCAGCTACAGATTGTTCAAAGGAGGTCTTACTCTTTAGAGAACCAGGTTTATGAGCACTCAAGTAAGGTCAGACTGACAGACCTTAAACCAAGCGCTCAATAAGAGGCAACGCATTGCGGAGGCAGTCATTTCAAATGAGATGGATCCTCCTTGGTTCTGTTAAATACTTTCCATTTTACTTTAGTCTATTTTATTTTATTTTATTTTATTATTATTTACTTTATTTATTTTTATTTCCCTTATTTAGGATTGTTTAATTTTTATTTTCTTTTATATTGTTTTTTTTTAAAAGAAAGAAATGTGTGTGACAGATGGATTCAATACTAACAATTGGAGCTGTAACATTAACATATTGCAGAGGCAAGCTACGTGTCAGCAGCTATTTGAGGAGAGTTTGTAACCGTTGCTAGAGCATACAATTGGGTGCTACAGCAATCAATATTACCGTTACAGTAACTTCATCACGGAGCCTTCCACTTTACCGTTGGAGATAATATAGGACAGATGGTTGGATGGATTTGGATAGAAATTGAGGAAGAATATCTCTTAATTTAATGCATTAATTTCTCTTGCCTATTTTTATGGGATATGTTTAATAAATTTAAAAATTCTTTCCTAATTTATCTCTTTTATTGGATTTGTTTTCATTTAATCCCACCTATATAAAGGAGTCACTGTGCATATTGACCTCTAACACTATTTGCTTTCCCCTTCGCAGTTAAGATTCTAGTCCTCCATAACCTTGTTTTCTCGTTTTACTCTTGGGCATATTACCATCGAATTCTTACTGCTATAGCAATGCCAAGGTACAAAAAGACAGCCAGCCGACTAAAAGACCCCTCACGATTCCAAAGTTACCATGCAGAAGAAAAATATGAAGAATTTATTGAACCACGAAAGATTCTGGAAGAAAAAGGGTTTCAGTTCCCACCTCAACCCTCAGGAATTGTGCAATCATTATACAATGCTGCAGCAAAGCGCGGATGGCTGGAGTTTTGTAACCACCCTCGAGACCCAGTGTTGCCATTGGTGAAAGAATTTTACGCCAATTTGGTAAGCCCTGGTCAGCACAATATTTGGGTAAGAAACTCGCTTGTCCATTAGATTCTCGAGTTATAAATGCTTTCTATAATTTACCTTCTGAAGTTAATTGCGAGTATGCCAAATTGCTTGACAAATTAACCCTGTAAAGATGGAACAAAATTTTCACAACACTTACTGTAAAGGGTGCATCTTGGGCTAATGAAGAAGGGTGTGTGATTAATATGATAGATTTGACACCCATTGCTAAGGTGTGGGTAAAATTTTTAAGCATCTAGACCAACCATGCAGAAAGTGTCTCAATTGTTAAAGATTTAGTCCGGCATAGGAATTGTTTATTTTTCCAAGTAATTGGTCTATCCCATATTTTTTGTTTCCCAACTTTTTCCATATGACGAGGGATAAGGTTTCTAAACTTCATGTATCTTTTTCATTTTATGAATAAAGTCATCCTCATCTCATACAATTGTGGTTTAATTATTATCATATTAAAGTGGTTACAATGTAGAATTATATATAAAGTGCAAAATCTTTGAATGGCGCCTTATGTATTCATGATTAATTGGCAGAAGAACATTCTCTGCTAATTTAAACTCTTACAATTATAAATACGAATATATCATTATTAGTTAATGAACAATAATAATAAAGAAAAAGGATTTTGTCCTTACGTGAACTGGAATTTACACGTACTAAAATATTCTTCAGTAAATTCTGAAGTTCACAATTACCGATAGAGGATCCAAGCTTAACGTTTGTATCTCTGAAGGAATCAGGCCAAATTTATTCAATCAAACCCCAAGATCAGTTGATCATTGGCCAATGTATCAAACCTAATCAAGATCACTAGCAAATGAGTCTAAAGAATCAGAAGAAAGTAAAGCAAGTTCAAAGCATTTTTTTTTTAATTAGATGAAACATGCCAAAGCAAGGGATTTTACTAAGAAAGAAAAGAATGTTGGGAAAATATGCTCTTTAAAAGTATATGTGTTTATTTAATTGTAATAAATAATTTTTCTGATTAATAAAATAAATGAGGTATTTTATTCAAATATCTTAATTGTATTAATATTTTGATTGAAATCCATTTAATCATATTATATGTATTTATGTGATCGCTATGTGGATTCACAGAAGACATAAATACAAGTTATCTTATGATTAAATAAATTTAGTTCGCAGCTGATAAATAAAGTTGGGCACTTTATTTAGGTATAGACTGTAATGAATTCATTGAATGATTTTTCTTAATCATGTATGAATTTATTGATGTAGTACGACTACATTGAACAGGATCACATATGAGATTTAATTAACTTTGTAATAACTGTCAAACTTATTAAATTTCATAGGAATTGATTTTACTGTAATCTTAATCTTGAGTTAATTATGATTTATGATTGTAATTGTTATTCCATTTGAGTTACCAATGGGCACGACATATACTTGTAGATTACCCAGTATCTTGATAGGAGTAATTATGAGTATTGGAGTTATGGATTAACAATATAGAATTTGTACAACACATCTCTTGATGGGTTTTCGGCACTTGATCATAGAATTATCTAGCCAGAGTGTGTCAATATATTTAGTATGTTGAAAATGATCATTAGAGAAAACCAATAAGTATCAAGGAACAAGATGTAATTAAATTGATTGGACAATTGAGATGTTGTATACTTATATTTAATTGTTCAGTTTAATAATTCAATTTAATTTTAATATTTTCTTTGAATACCATTGTTTGATAGGCAAAACTAAAAAAAAACAATGAAAACAATAAAGTAACAATAGAAACGCCAAGATATAAATTCAACTAATAGTCATCGGAACTAAAAAATGTATCAGAAAGTAACAATTGCATTGTGTCATAATACTAGTGATACTATAGCAATACTAATTACTGGCAATAAAGTATTAGTATCTATTCATTCTATCATGTCATATTCGTGGTGTAAAACAAACTATTGACATGTAATTATTATTAGTAAACACTATCGTTGTAGTGTCATAATATTTGTAATATTATAGTGAGACGAACTACTAACACGCAATAATTATTAGTAACTATTAATAGCATAGTGTCATAAAACTTGTAATACAGTACTAATAGTAATCATTGACACCACTAAAAGTGTCACTATTTTTTCGTCTGCTAGATTCCTAACACAATTAACAAGTGTCACGAAAAGTGATTACTAATACTATTTTAATGTCAATAAAGACCATTTTTATAGTAATGGCTTCAATATATTTTGAAGTCACATTTCTTCAGTCAGATGTTTGGTAGTCTTTAACAAAACCAGGCCTTTGGCCACTCAACATATGCTAATCAAGATGAGTCAGAGGATTGTCAAGGGCTTGAAACAAATCACCAGCCACCCTTCCCTTCCATAAAGCTAGATTATTTGGAGTATGATTAGCATCTAAAAAATTGTCCATCACAACCTCTTGCACTATTGGTTGTATCCACCAGACTGTACAAAGAATCATCCTCTTTAGATGAATTAGAATTTTAAGCTTGGGAGCATGGAATTGAAAGTAGATCCACAATATAATAACTTTGAATTTAGGATATTGCCCCCTCCAACAAGCGTATATTCATGACTATCTATTATGAACTTCCTTAATCTTGTAAATTTGAGGCAAATTAAATGAGAAAATGAACAAAATTCTCCTATTATTTGTTGAAATTATATAACATTTTCTCCCTTATGTTCGAAATCCATTAAAAATTTCTTGCCGTTAAAAAGTCAATAATTTAGAACAATAAATTATTTTGGCGAAAACCATCACCTATAATGAAGGAGCATTTATATTATATGACTAAGAATCAATAACAGAATATGCAGAAGTGTACCTAAATCCATAACACTCAATTGCGTTTTAGGGATGTGTGGTTCGTCTTTCAGATCAACACATTATCCCAAAGAACCCTTTCAATTTTCCCTCTCTACTCTCTCTGATGATGGGATGTCGTAAGAGAATAGGATTGTTTCATGAGACTTGGGGATCATAACCATTTATATAGATAATGTTTCATGCTACCTTTAGGTATTTTTATTTTTTCCCATCATAGAAATATAAATTAACCTAAGTATCTATATGTTAAAGGCCTATATCTTATTAGATACATTAAAGCTCAGATTACTAAAAACCTTAGCAGATTACTTTTAATTGGGCTTAACCTTACATGACAGTTCGCAACACATAATTATTTACTACAAACCCAACATTAGATTAAGGATCTAACAACATTGGATTAAAGATCCAACAATTAATTTTCTATAAAATACATGCAGACTTAACTAAACCCAAAAGTTAACTCAAGAGTTTAAGGGTTGTTTAAGTCCTATATACTTAAGTGACGTATAGCCTATAATTATCTTTTGAAGCATAAGCATAGAGTATATGTTAAACACTGGCTTACAAAAATTACTGCAATTAAATTTATTTCAAAATATATTTTCAATTTGCATGCTTAGATGAGAATCCACAATCTAGACCAATGGTGCAAAGAATATTAGCCAATTATTATGAATATAATTTTGCGAACTCTAGTTCATTAAGAGTTTTTTTTTTATTCTTTTGCAATCTTTTCTTTTGCTTTAAATCAATAAATTATTATCTACCGAAAATAACGAAAATGGTATTAACATTTTACTCATTTTATTAGTTGCATTTTTTTTCATTTTCTAGTTATGAAATTTTGATACTCATTTTAAAAGTTTAACTTTTAATTTAGTCTGGTGTACTATAAGATCCTGAGTTCCCCTTTGACTATATATCTCAATTTAATTAGATCCAAAGTTTGCTAAATGTTTACTATTTATATATTTATCATCTTCATCAAAGTTATCACTATAAGAATTTGGTCATGTTTGGGAGTTAGGATTAAGTATGGGATTATATTAATTTTAGGACTAAATATTTTATCATATGTTTGGCTACTTTGCTTGGATTGGATTAGGGAGGATTAAATTTAAATATAGTTCTTAAATCATGGGATTAACAATCCCAATTTATAAGTGGGTTTAGATGGGATTAGAATCAGAGAAAAAAATTTATACATATTTCTTTCATATATAACACTATTTTTTATTTGTAACCTAAAATTTAATTAATTCATTCATTCATTCATGATTTACTTGAATTTATTTTTTATTTTACTTTTATAGTCTAATTAAATTGGCAATTTACTCCAATAAAATTAACTATTTAATAATTTGTTACAATAATTGATTGTATTAAATTTAATAACCACTAATTTAATATTATAAATAATCATGGAAATTAAAAATACAAGTAAATAATTGATTTATAGATACATTATTTGCTAACTTTTTGATAAAATAAAATATATCTAAAAACTCTTATAAAAATTAATTAAATACTTTATTAGTTTTATTAATTTATAATTGTTTATTATAATTATGACTACCCAATAACTAATTTACTACATATTTAATGCTCTTGTTAATTACCTTTAAATTAATTTTAATTATTACTCTTAAATATTCATAAATATTTTTTATTTAAATATGATTTAACATTATCCAATTCGATATTGTACCAAACATAATACAAAATATAATATAATCCATCTTAATCCAGTCCAATCTTAATAATCATATCAATCCAATTATGTGCCAAACGTAACCAAAGGGTATAGGAAGGCACTAACTGTTGCTTTGATTTTTCTATTTACTAACACAGAGAAACAAGTGGCCAGCAAACAATTTTGTTAGTCAGCAGAGGTCAATTTTGCCCATTAATCTTTGTGGAAAAACTTTGAGACTTGCCTCTTTTGACCTCCTTAACTGATCAAAGACGCCATCCTTTTTTCTTTTTTTCCTTCGTCAATCGTCGTGCATTACATTTTTAGGATTGATGTGTTGGCATTTTGCAATATCGTGACGGTTCATATTCTTTGTAGATTTCCGTTGAAGCTAAACGAAGCATATAAATTCAATTGCTGATTTGACAAAACAATACTATTGCCACCCTCTTCATCAAAGTGCACATTATTATGACAAATGGGTATTGAAAAGCACAGTTTGTTGCTTTGATTTGGAATTGATCGACTTTTCTATTTACTGACACCGACATTATCTTCGGAGAGATAATGCCCAGTAAATAAGTTGGTTACTCGCTCAAGATCCAAAAATCCAAAGGTCAATTTTGTCCATTAATCTTTGTGGAAAAACTTTTGAGTGTTGACTTCATTGACCTCCTTAACTGATGCGTGGAACTACAAAATCCATCATTTTCATTTTCTGGATAATTGATTGAAGACGCAATCTCTAATTGTGGTTTTGGTTTCTCAAAATTAAGCATAAACGTAACAAAAAAAATATGTCATTGATGTATAATTTTTTTATCCAACTATGAAAAGAAATACATTGATTCACCAACCAATTTTTTAAATAACAAAAAAATTAAAAAAATTGAATAAGAAAATAAGTATTGTTTTATCTTTTTTTAATAATTTTTAGATTTATTTTATAGTATGCAAATCTTTTTCATTATTTATAAGATTTCGATACAAATATATAGCCTGTCAAAGTTTATGTAATTTACGTCACAAGTGTTTTTGTTGTTTTATGTGCATAACTTGTCAATAAGTTAATCTTTACATGATCTAAATTGGAGTTATTATCTAATAAGAGATCTTTTAAGTTAGGGATGGCAAAAAAATCAGGGTCCAACCCGCATCCGCTAAGATCCGAAAGATTTAGATCCGATTTTGAAAAAATACGTATCTGTATTTTACAAAATGTTGATCCGGAACCTCAAATCTAAGATCTGTTTGGATCTAGATGCAAGTGAATCCAGAAGATCGAATATCTAGATCTGCATTATTTTTAATTAGATTTCAAATAAAAAATATATATGTTAAATTATTTATTTAATATGTATAAGCATAATTAACTCTATAATCTTTCTTGACTTAGAAAAATATGTTTAGAAACTACTACTACTACAGTACTACTACTACTAATAATAATAATAACAAAATATTGTAATGAATTGGTTTGCCTTACATTTTTTATTTATTTTCTATATTTGATTTATATTGTGAAATTTTTATTTGTGGATTTATGGTATTGTTGTATGTTATTTATGTGGAATTGATATTAAATTGTTGATTATTGGATTATAATTGGATCATGTTTAGTATTATTGAGTAAATTGTTGAATTTAAAATTATAGTTGAATTTACTATTATGCAGATTTGAAAATCCGAAAAATCTGCCCGCAATCCATGCAGATTTATCTGCATCTGAATCCACATATTTTTTTGCTTATCTAAATATCAAAACTTGAATGCAGTTCCGGATCCGGATTTTACCATCCCTACTTTAAGTTATTAAGTGAAGTGTTAAAATCAAAAATAAGTAAAATACACACTCTAATGCAATGTATTTTGTCACTGCATAAACATGTTATGGCTTATGTATTTTACGTCATAAGTTTATTTGTTGTTTTATGTACATAACTTGACAGTCACTTAATTTTTCACAAAATCTAATATAGAGTCATTATCTAATAAGAGATTTTTTAAATTATTAAGTTAAGAGATAAACTAAAAATTACGTAAAACACACACTCCAATGCAGTATATTTTATCATTCGAGTTTGTTTTTTCCTCATATTTTACCTTAATTGTTTTTTCCTCATATTTTACCTTAACTTAATAACTTACTCTTTGTGATGGAAAAATTAATTTATTTTGCTCTTTCCATGAAGGATAATTTTGTTCTTAAAGTTTGAGATATTTTTTCAGTTAGTCCATAAGAATATTTTACTCATTCTGTCTGGTGCTTTTTTTTTTCTACTTATAAAATTTCATAACCATTTTAAAAGTTTAACTTTTAATTTAGTCTGTTGTACTTTAAGATCCTGAGTTTGCCTTTGACAATATATCTCAATTTAATTAGACCCAGAAGTTTCTAAATATTTACTATTTATATATTTATCATCTTCATCAAAGTGCATATTAATTATTATAACGAAAGGGTATAGGAAGGCACAGTGTGTTGCTTTAATTTTTCTATTTACTAACAGACATATCTTATGAGAAACAAATAAATGCCCAGCAAACAATTTCGCTTGTCAGGATCCATATTCCATCCAGAAAATCAGAGGTCAATTTTACCCATTAACCTTTGTGGCAAAACCATTCAGAGTCGACTCTATTGACCTTCTTTACTGATTGAAGACGCAATCCTTTCTTTTCTTTCTTTTTTTTCCCCCTTCGTCAATTGTCGTGCATTAAATTTTCATAATTGATATGTTGGCATTTTGTAACACCGTGACGGTTCATATTATCTATTGTATTATCGTATCATATACACATGCTGCCATGCACATTGATTTTTTCAACCTCATGGTGGATAAGTAGTTTGCATATGCGGCTTCCATTAATCTCGCTTTACTTCATGCGTTCACTAATTAATTGATTTCATTTTTTTTTAATTTATGAAATTTCATACTCAGTTTAAAAGCCAAATTTTTAATTTAGTCTGTTGTAATACAATATAAGATCATGGGTTGGCCTCAAACTATCTCAATTTAGATCCAAATTTATATATTTATTATATCGAAGCAGTTGTATGTTTATCAAAGTGCATATTATTATGACAAATAGGTATTGAAAGGCACAGTGTTGTTTTGATCTGGAATTTATAGACTTTTCTACTTACTAACACAGACATAATCTTTGGAGAGATAATGCCCGGTTAACAAGTTGGTTAGTCGCTCTGGATCGAAAAAGCCGAAGGTCAATTTTGTCCATTAATTTTTCTGGAAAAAAAATTTTGGGGGTTGACTTCGTTGATCTCCTTAAGCGATGGGGAGAATTACAAAATCCAACCATTTCATTTTCTAGATAACTGATTTAAGACGCAGTTTCTCATTGTGGATTTGATTTCACAAAATTAAGCTCAAGCGAAACAAAACTTGTCCGTTGTAAGTGAGATAAATATTTCCATCCTTGTTACATCCCCAACCATCGTACATCATTGACTTTTCCAAAAGAATAAGCTATAAAGTAATGGTTACTTGACTTTTCAGATTCTTGAGCCCCATCAGCAAGAGCAAGAAGTTATTGAGCCTCATTTAACATGCAGAGTAACTTTCCCTTTATTTAGAACAGAAATTGAATTGAACATAGAGTAAAGATTTAACAATAAAATCAGCTACTAATTACCCATGAGTAAATTCAAAATCAGGTACTTAAACTAACTGGTCTGTCTGAACAGCTGAACCAGCTTCAAATAAAAATCTAACAAATTAAAATATATTCTTATGAACATTACACCGAAAATTTTAGATTAATAAATATAAGAGGATCATGTGCTGTGATCATACAATTTGAACATTAAGCTTTCCGAATCCGCAAAGCAAAAATTTTAAACTTGAATTAGGAAAAAAAAATTTTAAAATTATGCAATAATAAAACCAAAAAAGAAAGATTAAGAGATTTGATGTTTTACCTTCTTTCAACTGTATGAGAAAGGAGTAGAGACAAATTGTCAATGTAATTATTATTGGCGACGTCATTGACCGATATGTCGTCGGATAGAATTCTTATAAGTAAGTTAATTGATTTGTACCTTCAAACCTTACCAAGATTTTTTTTTCCTTAAATATCACGTAGTTTGAATCGTATAGAGAAGCTTGCCGATTCAACCATGCCTCTGAACTCGATGAGATATCCAAGTTTTAGGGTTCAAACACTTCATGTTGTGGCCTGGATGGATAAACTCAATGCCTCAATCCCACTTTCTTTAACTAATGTGACCAACTTAACTATCTGACATTTTGTTAAAAATTCACTTTTTGATTCAATTTTTTATGAAATAGAATTTTTTTTCAGTAATAATGGATATTCTAAATTTCATCTTAAATGATATGTCATTCTTTAAGTGGATGATAAATACGACATCATTTTAGATAAATTTTTAAAATAAAACTCTCTTTTTTTTTCTTTCACATGTCGCTCACTTGTTGGAATAGAATTAATTTTAACATAACTAGTATTTAATTTCTTTGTCAATCTTAGTGCATTGCTATTTTACATAAACTAATGTTGACATCTTGGTAGATTGGACAGAAATGTACTATTTAGTCTCCATTAATTAGTTCGGATACATAAAGTGTAAATGGCAACACATATGGACCAACCAATGTAGCTAGCCTACTTTAGAGGTCTTAACACAGAGAAATTCTAGAATACATTTGATGTACTACAACCAATTGATGCATTCATGACATGTGTAATTGAATTTAATACAACCACCATTTACATGATAGATTTTCAAAATAAATACACACATGTCATAACATCATTTGCTTGTTGTATAGTTGACATGGTACCTTTGATGTATTCTAGAATTTCTCCTTAACACATGCTGCCATGCATTGACTTTTTGACTTCCCCGTGGATAACTCATTCGTCGTGCATTACAGAAGAAGCATACATACATACATACATACATACATACATACATACATACATACATACATACATACATACATATACATACATAAATTTTTTAATTCATGTGTTTAAAATTCGGGGAAAATCTAGAAAAAATTAAAAGCATGAGTTTTAAAGATTTTTCGGAATTTTCTAAACTTTAAAATCCCCTACAAAAAAACTAACATATATACATACACACAAAGATTTAATAAGGCCTCAATTGACACATGACTAACAAAATTAATGAAAACCATTTTTTTCCCTAACAACAACTAGTCTACCTTAGAGTGGTTGACTCATTAATTTGTTGCCTCACGTCATTGATTCTATAAATTTGCCTTTCAGTGTGTTTCTTTGTACATCCATCATTCCTAGATGTTTATTTCTATCTGCCTTGTCTAGCTAATCTTAGTTTCTTGTTGTTCTCATCTTTCACTTTTCTCTATTGTTTCTATGATTATCGAGCCTCGGTTGATCTTCCATTACGCAATGATGTCACCAAACTTGAAAAATAATTTAGTAATTTTCTCACTCATTTTTTTGATCCTATTTTGTGCTTCAAATTTTCCACCGGTTGTTTCTTTTTATTATATGGAAGAAGCCCACGCACTTCTCAAATGGAAAACTAGCCTTCAAAATCATAATAATGGATCTCTCCTATCTTCATGGACTCTTAACAATGTCACCAAAACAAGCCCATGTGCTTGGGTTGGAATTCATTGCAACCGTGGTGGAAGAGTCAATAGTATTAACCTCACAAGTATAGGTTTAAAAGGTATGCTTCATGATTTCTCATTCTCATCATTTCCTCATATGGCGTATCTTGATCTTTGGCACAATCAACTCTATGGAAACATCCCACCTCAAATTGGTAACATTTCAAGACTCAAGTACCTTGATTTATCATATAATTCGTTTTCTGGTACCATACCACCACAAATTGGCCACCTAAGTTATCTCAAGAGCCTTCACTCGTTCGAGAATAAATTAAATGGCTCAATTCCTTATGAAGTAGGTAGGTTATGTTCTCTAAACTACCTTGCTTTGTACTCAAATTATTTAGAAGATTTAATCCCTCCATCTTTGGGAAATTTGAGCAACTTAGCTACCTTTTATCTTTATGACAATTCACTTTCTGGCTCAATTCCAAGTGAAATAGGAAACTTGAGGTCTCTTTCCACACTTAGTTTAGGGTACAATAAACTCAGTGGCTCAATCCCTCCATCTTTGGGCAATTTGAGCAACTTAGCTACCTTGTATCTTTATGAAAATTCACTTTCTGGCTCAATTCCATGTGAAATAGGAAACTTGAGGTCTCTTTACGATCTAGAATTGAGCAATAATAAACTCAGTGGCTCAATCCCTCCATCTTTGGGCAATTTGAGCAACTTAGCTACCTTGTATCTTTATGACAATTCACTTTCTGGCTCAATTCCAAGTGAAATAGGAAACTTGAGGTCTCTTTCTAATCTAGCATTGAACAATAATAAACTCAGTGGCTCAATCCCTCCATCTTTGGACAATTTGAGCAACTTAGTTGCCTTGTATCTTTATAACAATTCACTTTCTGGCTCAATTCCAAGTGAATTTGGAAACTTGAGGTCTATTTCCACACTTAGTTTAGGGTACAATAAACTCAGTGGCTCAATCCCTCCATCTTTGGGCAATTTGAGCAACTTAGCTACCTTGTATCTTTATAACAATTCACTTTCTGGCTCAATTCTAGGTGAAATTGGAAACTTGAGGTCTCTTTCCGATCTAGAATTGACCAATAATAAACTCAGGGGCTCAATCCCTTCCTATTGGGGCAATTTGAGCAAATAAGCTACCTGGTATCTTTATGAAAATTCACTCTTTGGGTCAATTCCAGGTGAAAATGGGAACTTGAGGTCTCTTCCCGATTTAGAAATGAGCAATAATAAACTCAGTGGCTCAATCCCTCAATCTTTGAGCAATTTGAGCAACTTAGCTACCTTGTATCTTTATAACAATTCACTTTCTGGCTCAATTCCAGGTAAAATAGGAAACTTAAGGTCTCTTTCTGATCTAGCATTGAACAATAATAAACTCAGTGGCTCAATCCCTCCATCTTTGGGCAATTTGAGCAACTTAGCTGCCTTGTATCTTTATGAAAATTCACTTTCTGGCTCAATTCCAAGTGAATTTGGAAACTTAAGGTCTCTTTCTAATCTAGCATTGTACAGTAATAAACTCAGTGGCTCAATCCCTCCATCTTTGGGCAATTTGAGCAACTTAGCTGCCTTGTATCTTTATGAAAATTCACTTTCTGGCTCAATTCCAAGTGAATTTGGAAACTTAAGGTCTCTTTCCACACTTACTTTAGGGTACAATAAACTCAGTGGCATAATCCCTCATTCTTTAGGTAACCTAACCAAATTGGCTACATTGTATATTCATAACAATTTACTTTCTGGCTCAATTCCAAGTGAAATAGGAAACTTGAGGTCTCTTTTCAATTTAGAATTAAACAATAATACACTTCGTGGCTCAATCCCTCTATCTTTCAGAAATTTGACAAGCCTAATAAGATTACGTCTCGATAGAAACTATCTAAGCAGCAATATATCTGAATCTTTTTATATTTATCCAAACTTAACTTTCATAGACCTTAGCCACAATAACTTTTATGGTGAAATCTCATCTGATTGGGGAAGATGTCCAAAGTTAGGCACTTTAGATTTTTCTGTAAATAATATTACTGGCAATATACCTCCTGAAATTGGACACTCATCTCAATTAGGAGTTCTTGATCTTTCATCAAATCATATTGTTGGCGAGATTCCAACAGAACTTGGCAAGCTTAATTTTTTGATCAAGCTCATTTTGGCTCAGAATCAGCTTTCTGGACAACTATCTCCAAAACTTGGGTCACTCGCTCAACTCGAGCACCTTGACTTGTCTTCCAATAGATTAAACAATTCGATCCCAAAAAGTTTTGGCAACTTGGTCAAATTGCATTACTTAAATTTGAGCAATAATCAGTTCTGTCGGGGAATTCCAATTAAATTGGAGGAGTTAATTCATCTTTCAGAGTTGGATTTAAGTTATAACTTTCTCAGAGAAGCAATACCATCTCAAATCTGCATTTTACAAAGTTTGGAGAACTTGAATCTTTCCCACAATAGCCTCTCAGGTCTCATTCCAAGTTGCTTCGAAAAAATGCGTGGCTTGCTACGCATTGACATATCCTACAATGAGTTACAAGGTCCAATTCCTAACAGCACAACATTCAGAGATGCTCCAATAGAAGCACTACAAGGGAACAAAGGATTATGTGGAGACGTCAAAGGACTTCCATCTTGCAAAGCATTAAAGTCAAACAAACAAGCTTTGAGAAAGATCTGGGTTGTTGTGGTATTCCCTCTCTTAGGGATTGTTGCTCTTTTAATTTCTTTGATTGGACTGTTCTTCAAGTTTCAACGAAGAAAGAATGACTTACAAACACAACAAAGTAGCCCTGGAAATACTCGAAGTTTGCTTTCAGTGTTAAATTTTGAAGGAAAAATTGTCTATGAAGAAATTATTAGAGCAACAAATGACTTTGATGATGAGCACTGCATTGGAAAGGGTGGACAAGGAAGTGTTTACAAAGCTGAGCTAGCTTCTGGAGAAATCGTTGCAGTCAAGAAATTCCATTCGCCACTCCCAGGTGAGATGACATTTCAGCAAGAATTCTTGAATGAAGTCAAGGCATTGACCGAAATACGGCATCGTAACATTGTGAAATTTTATGGCTTTTGTTCACATGTCCGGCACTTGTTTATAATTTATGAATACTTTGAAATGGGTAGCTTGGCCATGATCCTAAGCAATAATGCAGCAGCAAAGGATTTGGGATGGACAAGGAGAATGAATGTGATAAAAGGTATATCTAATGCATTGTCTTACATGCACAATGATTGTTTCCCACCAATTGTTCATCGAGATATATCAAGCAAAAATGTGCTGTTAGATTTCGATAATGAAGCTCATGTTTCGGATTTTGGAATTGCCAAGTTTCTCAAGCCAGACTCATCCAATTGGACAGAACTTGCAGGCACATATGGATATGTTGCACCAGGTATGTAAATTATTATTCAAGCTTTTACTGTGTAAAGATGATAATAATAAAATAATAATTCTTTTTTTCCCCTTTTCAGAGCTTGCATACACAATGAAAGTTACTGAAAAGTGCGATGTGTACAGCTTTGGAGTGTTGGCATTGGAAGTGATAAAGGGGAAGCATCCAAGAGATTTTATTTCCTCAATGTCCTCTTCATCTTTGAACTTGAACATAGCACTCGATGAAATGTTAGACCCTCGGCTTCCAACTCCATCGTGCATTGTTCAAGACAAATTGATATCAATCGTGGAAGTCGCCATTTCATGCTTAGATGAGAATCCTAAATCTAGACCAACCATGCCGAAAGTGTCTCAATTGTTGAAGATCTAGTCAATTGAAGATTTAGTCATGCTTGTGAATAGCCTATTTTTCTAAGTAATCGGTCTGGTCCTTTGAAATCGTTTTCTAGATTTTACCATATCACAAGGGGTAATGCTTGTAAGTCATGTTGACTAGAGGTATCTTTTTCATTTTATGAATAAAATCTTTCCTCACCTCACACGGTTAGAGGTTTAATTATCCAATAGTGTTTGTGATATGTCACTCCAACATCGTTGCCTATTTTCAAACTTTCACCCTCAATTTCTCTTCCCAGTTCAGTTAAAGCCTATCAACATACTGTCACCTACATGATGAGGTGCTCCATTACAAGAAGCAAAGCTTCTCTTGAAAAGAATTTCAAGTACATATTAGCAAATATGTTACAATGTCTTCAAATTTTTTATTGTACGTCCTAAATAGGCTGATAATGTTCCTAACTTAACCATTGAATGGTACACATTGGGACGTTTAACAAAAAACTTAGGAAGTATAACAAAAAGAAAAACATAAATAAGAAATGAAGAAAAATGTGATTGTCGTAGTCATGCAATAGAACTGGAATGCAAGAAAATACCAATTAAGAAAACAAAACACTCTAAATGTTTTCATTTCGTATCCTAGATGCTCTATACATTATTGAAAACCCACTATTATGCCCCCCTCTGCCTGTTAACTTAGCACTTACAATAACCTCCTCGATATTCATCTTCCACAGCTAAATAATTTAATAAAGCATTAGACACCATTCAGATATGTATCTCTGTAAGAAACATATATTTGAAAGTTCTTAAGGAGCTCACAGAACTACCTAAATGGAATTTTCCCTCCCAAAAAAGTGAGGTTAGTCAAAACTTGGGTTGGGGGAGATGAACATGTAAGTTAGAACCACCTGAGTGTTGACTGGAACCATGTCAGTCATGGCAAGCAATGCAACGCGAGTTCGCTCTTAACATATCCAGGTGGACAACTGGGCCTACCAGTTGCTGCTACAAAGGTGGCTTGGGGAAAAGAATTACTGATGAACCATCACATTGTTGTTATCCAAGGCATTTACCAATGTTACATCCGTGTGTTCTCCAGAAAACGAAATTGACTGAACCCAATCATTTTAAGTTCTCTTGCTATGTTGTTCAAAATTCACTTATGTTCTTACTGCAGCTCGTATATTCCTAAGTAACAGCTTTGATGAATAAGATTTGTAGGGGATTTACCTAGTCTGTGCCTGCTAGATGAAAAGTTTGAATATTATAAAAATTTAAAAGAAAAAACCATGTCGCTAGCTGCATTTTGATAACATATGTATAGACTCTGACTCCCTGGCATATCAAGAAGAATCGCCCAATTGAAAGGAAGGAAAGTTTTTGAAATGTAGACTTACAACATGTTCTCAGTTTCTTTGAGATAAATCACTAAAAAAATTGGCAAAGGTCACATATTTAAACATTTTTAATAAGTTGTGCATAAACCATTCATTTATTACAGCAAGCAAATTTAATCTAGTAGGAAATTATAATTCATTGGTTAAAGCGATATTGCTTTTTTACCGATACTGCCGAAAGCATGCTCAGATCTTTTCATTCCTTGCTTCCATCACTCCCTTCCCCTGATTAAGTAAGTTATTTCGAAAAAGAAACCCCGTTGATTGAAAAGCATATGTCAACAAGGCCATATATACGAACATTTACTCAAACCAAACAATTTCTACTCAAAAAAGGCCAGTTACTACATTTACGAGCAGCTGCCGAGGTGGATTCAGATCCTCAACTGTGATAAGACAGACCACAGATTGTGAACAGACTTCAAATGCCCATGTCACCCTCCCTCAGAGTTATCTTTTAAAAGCCAACCTCCTTCCTTGCTGATTATCTGCAAGTTCAGGCAAGATGACTGCCTCAAATTTATCTTAGACTCCTCTGTTTGTTTTAGCTTGTTAATGTGCTTTGTCAGACTTTGCAAGAACAGCATGTGCTTGATGGTACGTTCTAGAAGTGCATCTATGCACATTATTGAACCATATCAAGGGAAAGAAGAATAGTATCAGCATTAAAACATAAACTACTATTGACAAAATACAGATAAAGTTAAAATCATTAGTGAGAAAAAAAAAATGCAATTACCTTTGCGCTGTTTGGTAAAATTTCTCGCAACTCTTTTACGCCCTCTTGAATCATCTAACGATCTTTGGGCCTTGCTCTAGGGTTCTCACCAAGTTTAAGCCTTTTGCGATTTGATTTAGTTTGTTTCATCATTTTTCTCGTATTATGCAGTCGAGACAGTAGCATTGTGCATTTGACCCTATTCTACCAGGAACTGATAGGGAACCCATATGTGGAACTATTTTGGGAACAATTTTCTCCATCATTCTTGCTATAGCCGGAATGAAAAGAATCGGATACCTCAGCCCCTGCCTTTGCCAAGGACTCAATAAGGCCAAATAGCTCCACATGCACTAAGTTAGATATATTAACCTTGCCAGACGGGGGAGAAATAGTGGGAATAGAGGAGCAACTGATCTGTGTCAACATTGTCCTGCAAGAGATATTATCATCTAAGTTCTACTTCGAGACAGTGTTAGCCCTAGAGATCACATCTTCTAATTAAAAATGCATGGTATATCCTAGAGAATGAAGTGCATGAAAACCTGCACTCACATCAGGAGCATTCATAGACATTGAACTAGTTTCACCCATATGTTATCCATCAGCAAGCGAATTATTCTAGTTTGCGTTGAGGAGCTTATTCTTAAATCCACACCAAAAAATCAAACAAGTAATCCACTGAAGGTGGTTCCATGCTTCCTGTTCAAAATCTAGCGAAAACTAGATTTTGGAGTCACACATTTCCATAGTCAGATGTTTGGTAGTCGTTAACAAAACCAGGCATTTGCCCACTCTATGTATGCTGATCAAGTTGAGTCAGAGGGTTGTTAAAAGTTTGAAACAAATCATCATCCACCCTTCCCTTTCATGAAGCTAGATTATTTGGAGTATGATTAGCATATAAAAAACTGTCCTTCATCACAGCCTCATAAAGGCATGAAACTGGTGGTTGTATCCACCAGACTGTACAAAGAAACCTCCTCTTCAGATGAATTAGCATTTTAATCGCAGAAGCATGGAGTTGAAAATAGACTTGTCTGATTACTAATCGCACCATGTAGGTCACCCTTAACAAAATATTTTGTAGGAAGCAAACCTCTGACCAAGCACATAATGGAAGTGATAAATGTCAACGAAAATTACCAGCACCAAATACACAACATAAAGAGAAATCATGCATTTGGTACAGAGCAGATAAATGAATAAGTTTGAAAACGAACGGAGAGAAAGTTCAAGCTTTAAAATACATAAATTTTGGCAACGATGGACTGAATTCTTAATATAAAGCATTCACCAAACTAACATAATTCCCCAATTTCCAATCATAGAAAACACTAACAATCCAATAGAAAGCGAACGCTAAACAAACTCAGGGTAATAATAAGAAAGTGAATTGCAAGCACCCATCACAAATTGGAAGATGTTAAAAGCTAATGCTCCTATGAAACACAAAAATCTGAAGACAGTCTGAGTAGAAAATCAAATATAAAAGAGATGAAATGAGAAATAAAAAAACTAACCACTTTAAGAAGAAGACTCGTTAGCTGAAGTTTTCTTAATGCTAGTTGAGTTTCTGACCAACTATGTCACTGACTGCTGACAGCACTGCAGCAGTTATTTTCTACATTGGGTAATAAATATTCAAGCTTTCCTGAACTTTCTCAGCCACCGAACAGAAAAAGTATACACAAAAAAAGAAAAATCCATAATAGAGATTAAACAAAACAACAAAACAAATAAGAAAGAAGGGACATTTGTTCCAGAAGGGCATTGCTGAAGCTGCGTCAATTACTATTGCAATACTTTCTTTGCAACTGTTCCCATTTTCTTTGCACGAACGGTAATAAAATGTCTTCCATAAAATAAAGACTTGCCCCCATTAGTGTTTGAGGTCTCACATAACTAAGGACAAGTGATAGATTCTTAAATAAATATGAAAAATATGTAGCAGAAAATGAAACAAATGGCCAACAACAAAAAGATGCATAAGATAATAGGTAGCTAGAATGACTGAGGACATCCAATTGTAGATATTTAGGAACAGTAGATAAAAGAAAAAAAAAGTTCTCCATTTGAATCGAAAAATATCCTCAAAATCACTTTTGTAAAAAGAGCCATATGGGAAAGAAAAGACCCCATTTTCCATTTCATGTGAACCAAATGATGAAAAACATAATAAAATCTTTAGCAGGCGCAGCATCATCCTGAATACAGCTTGAATTTGGAAACAATAAACAAGTAATGGTTACTTGACATTTCAGATTCTTGAGCCCCATCAGCAAAAGCAAGAAGTTCTTGGGCCTCATCTAAATATATAATATGCACAGTAAATTTCTTTTCTATGTAGAACAGAAGTTGAATACTGCCTAAGCTGAACAACTGAAAGAAGAGTGAAGATTTAACAATAATAGGGCAAACAGATGTTCTGAATGGAGGAGCCAGTGATAGGCTGATAGTTGCCCCTTGTTAATGATTAAGTCCAAAATCAGCTACTTAAACTAACTGGTATACCTAAACATCTAGACCAGCTTCAAATTAAAATCTAACAAGATAAGTTCCTATAAAATTTTCTAGAAAATAGCCATTTAACGTATCGATTCTGCAGTCAAAGTGCCACCATAATTGTGACAAAAATGAGAACTAAAATTTTCAAGAAACTTTGAATAGTTTTTCTATCATCATTTTAAGTGAGGCCCTATTTAGTAGCTCCTAAACTATAGTTGTTGTGAAAAAAAAAAAAAAAATAGATGTAACTATGTATAATAAATATAATTTTTAAATAATAATTTTAAAAATTAGTAAAGATATAATTAATTTTTATCATAGATGTAAAATTAAATTAATTTAGCTTCCACATTAAAATAGTTAATGTTTACTAAATATTTTAGTTTTGTAATTTTTACCCAACCTCAATCCAAACTGCGCCAAAAATTTAAGAAACAACCACATCTCCACGTAAATATGCAAAAAATGAGCGCCAAACCTCGCAATACCACTTTGGTTGGTTCTGAGCAGCTTAACCTTGCTACACCCAATCAACATCCTTCCACCCGTTCACAGTGCCATCATAGATTCATAATGGAATACAATAATTGTTAATTGTTTTAGGAAATTTTGAATTCAAAGAAATGAGCAAAAGAATTTCTCTGAAAACACCAAATGCGTTACCTTTTGGACAACAGAATCAACATTATCTTTTAGCTTAATACCAAAATGAATTGCCAAAAAGTGGCCATTTGAAACCACCACATCATGATAATAGTAAATTATGTGTAATTGTAACTCCCACAGATGTGTGTTTGTAATGCTGTGATGATATGAACAGTCTGTATTCAATGCTTGAAATCGTTTTCTTTATTTAGAATCACATGAGTTCATTTACAAATCATTAAACTAGACATCCTAAGTTTTCCATTGATAGGTTTTGTGTGGAAATCCTCTGAGTATGCAAATTGTTATGGTTTTTCGAATTTGGGTTACTAGTGCTGGAAAATTCCAATTTTCAGCAGCGATTCTCACTTCTAGAAATTTTTCCGTAAGGTTACACATCCTTACAAATTATGGAAATTTTTTTATCAACAGATCTATGTCTCGTATGATTACATATTTAATTTCGTAATTTATTCATTATGGTTAAATTATAAAAAAAAATATCATAACATGCGGCTGCTGCAGATCTGGAAAATGTTCTCCCGAATTGCAGAAACCTGAAACATGTAACAGATTGGGCTAATTTATGAATATTACATGCCAAGTTAGAATTTTATAATGAAAATTAAATCTTTCTTCTGTCTTTAAAAACTGGAATCGCAATTTTTGGGCATTTAAAATAAAAGATATGAATTTTTTAAATTCTGTTTTCAAATCTGGAATTTTCTGGACGGGTTAGATGTTCTCGGAAATAAAACGCTTTTAAAATAGTTTCAGGCGTCCAAAAATTACGAATTTTAATTACATGCTTTCTGAATGTGTCTTCTGTAATTAGAAAAAAGAAACATATTATTTAGAGTATTAAAGAATATGTTATGAATTTCCTAAGTGGTAAAGGTCTGTTTTGGTCAATGCTAGACAGTTTTGTTACTTTGGTGAAAGGTCAATATTCTGACTCGATTTTCACTTTTACTGATTTTTGTGAAATTTTGTATGCAATGCTATGCATGTCCACAGTACCTCTGTAAATTTTCATTGTTTTCCGACATGTGTATAGGTTATTAAAAATCAGCATGTGCAGGATACTCATGTTTAAGTCTAGAATATGTATAAGTTTTGAGATAGTATAAGAGCCTATGATTTAAGGATGATTGGGATTATGTTTAAGGTTAGAGATAATATTGATAAGGATATTTTTATGATGATTATAGGATGTGGGTGAGCTTGTTGGTTTGTTCTTGAGGTATTGAGTTGATTGTTGCGGATTGAAGTAAGTAGATTCATCCGTAATGTGCTTCATAATAAATGCAATTTATGTTATAAGAATTATGTTTAAATGAAAATTTTTACAAAACTGATTTCTAAAATATTTAAATGAATTTTCTAAAATAAAAACACTTTTAAATAATGATTGTTTATAGTACCCTGAACGAGGAATAATGCTGGGTATAGTATCCTGAATGATAAATGATGATGACTACGAGGTATGAGCTACCAAATGTTTATGTTTTAATGTTTTTATGAATGTTTTAATGTTTTTTAATGCTTTTACATGAATCCACTCTTTATACTAAATGAAAATGTTATTTTAAGATGTTATAAAATGTTTAAAGGTATAATGACAAAGGTTTTCAAACATTGTGCATGGATTTGCTTACCGAGTTGATGGTTCACCCCTCGTCTCCAATATTTTACAGATTGATTAGAGATGTGGCTTGGGTTCTTAGATGAAGAATTTTAAGATAAGGAAAGTCTCCAATATTTTAGAGTTGCTTTAAAGATTAAGTTTGATTAGACTTTTAATTTTGGATTAGAGACTTTTCTTTGGAGACTTTATCTCAGATGTTTTATGTAAGGATTCAGTTGGAGTATGAATAATGATTGTCTACTTTGAAGTTTATTAATAAGAATAAATTATGTGAGGTTTCATTCCAATTTTACCCTTATACTTTCATGGGTAAATTTTTGGGGTGTTACAGTAATTCTTCATGATTGGCACAAAAGTATTTATTAGACTCATTAAGCTATACTGGCATTTTATCACATAACAATATGAGTTTTTTAATTACTGCTATCTCAGTTTCACATACAAATTACAAGTATTCGATAGAGATATCTGATCTGTGTCGTCAATTATGTATTATATATGTACAGGTTGTTTGTTACAACATCTCACTCATTTTTTTTTTTAAATGGAACTAGTCATTCATTACATTAGTATTAATTTAACATACATAACCCGCATTAAATTTCTTCATCAATCCCCGTGCATTGAATTTTATAGAAATAATGTCGACATTTTGTAATGAACGTCATATAATTCGAGGACTGATTTTTAAGCATATAATTCGAGGACTGATTTAACAGAACAATTATATTATTAACCCCTTTAGTTAGTTGAACAATATAAAATCCAATATTATAAGTCAACAAATTATTGATGTATAATTTTTTCTCCAAACTATAAAAAAGGAATACATTGATTCATCAATCAATTTTATAAATTGCAATCAAATTCAAAAACTTTGAATAAGAAAATAATTTTTAATCTTTTTAAATAGTCCTTAAAATTTTTATTTTACATTACGCAAATCTTTTCCATTATTTATAAATTTCCCATACAAATATACAACCAGCTGATGTCATGGTTTATGTATTTTACTTCATAAGTTTGTTTGTTGTTTTATGTACACAACTTATCAGTCACTCAATCTTTCACATAATCTAAATTTGAGTCATTATTTAATAAGAGATTCCTTTAGTTATTAAGTTAAGAGATAAACTAAAAGATATATAAAACACAAACTCTAATACATTGCATTAAAGTATGTGCTTTTCTTGTAATTTAATTTATTTGTTAACTTAATAATTTAAGAGAATTCTCATTATAACATTACTTTTTAAATTAATCGTAGTCTCTATGATGGGTTAATTACTTTACTTTGCTCCTTCTGCAAGGGATAAATTTTCCTTAAAAGTTTTTGAAGTTTGGGCTAACTATTCAGGTAGTCCATAAGAACTAAAAGAAAAATATATGGACTACAAAATATTGGTAGAGAAATTACCTGTCATGGATTATGTATTCTACATCACAAGTTGCTTGTTGTTTATGTGCACAACTTGTCACATTTATTTTTTTTTTTAATGGAATACATCGTATTAAATTTCTGTTGTAAGATAAAATCATGGATCCGCCTCGGACCACCTCAATTTATATCCACAATTTTTGCTTATTGTTAATCAATTATATATTTATTACATCGACGCAGTTATATCTTTATCAAAGTGCACATTATTATGACAAATGGGTATTGAAAGGCACAGTTTATTGCCTTGATTTGGAATTGGTCGACTATTACATTTACCGACGCAGACATGATCTTTGGAGAGATAATGCCCAGTAAACAAATTGGTTAGTCGCTCAAGGTCCAAAAAGGCAAAGGCCAATTTTGTCCATTAATCTTTGTGGAAAAACTTTTGTGTGTTGACTTCATTGACCTCCTCAACTGATGGGGAGATTTACATAATGCATCCATTTCATTTTCTGGAAAATTAAGCTTAAACGGAACAAAATATGCCTGTTACAAAAAATTTTGACTATAAAAAATAATTTTGTGGATTTTTATGATTATAAGTCAACAAATTTTTGACATATACTTCTTTTTCCCAACTATAGAAAAGGAATACATTGATTCACCAATAATTTTTTAAACAACAAATAAAATAAAAAAATTGAAAAAGAAGGAAAAAAACATCTACACCCCCTAAATTTGAGGAAATAGTCACCAACACCCCAACCTTTTAAAAAGGGACACCAAGATCCCTTTTTAATAGAGATGGCAAAAGTTCGGGTCGGGGTTTGGGGCTGCCCGAAACCGACCCGCATGTCACTCATAACTACCCGGACCCGAACCGTATTCCGATTTTTTTTATGCGGGCCAAGTAAGTGCCGGCATTATCTAGGCACGGATTTTTTTCTGGGTTTTCTCTATCCGCATTTTCAAAACTGAAAATGAAACGAGGGTACGTTTGCCACCACCACAGCTGATAAGTGTTAACCAAGAAAGTGTCATAAGTTTTGGGATCTCTTTCTCATAAAAGTGGCCATGGGAGATAATTATTGAATTTATTAATCCACATGCGTGGCTCTGCTTAGCTTATTATTATTAAATTTAAAGCTGAAGAAAAACAAAACTTGCCGCTTTGATAGACCGACCAAATGAGGAAAGGTGGATGTGTTCAAAGCACATCCCCTAAGCAAAAACTTGCTTGCCATTAAAGCTCAGATAAAAAAAAAGATAACATACAAAAATGTAGTATGTAGACATGTTAATCATTACACACATCTGCAAAGCTGTACGGGAGCCATACTTACACACATCTTCAAAGCTAAAAGCACTGGAAAAAAAATCATTTCAAGGTAAGACTGAAAGAGGTTCGTGGAGGGAGCCATACTTACTCATATGGTACGGGAGCCATACTTACACACATCTGCAAAGCTGAAAGCACTGGAAAAAGTTTTTAATCATTATGCCCTGTAAAAAATTGAATTTAAATTTTTAATAAATAGAGATTTCTATAAATAATGTAATCTATGCAATAGACTAAGAATATTAAAATTATTTAATATTTTAATAAATTTAAATATATAAATTGTTATATTCATTTAATAATATATTTTTTATTTATTTAAGTTATTTTAAATAAATATTTGCATTAAATATATTCTACAATAAAAAATCTCACATAATGATGTTATTATTATTTTACATAATATTAAAAATAGTTTAAATTTTAATACACTTGTTTTAATATTATGATTCTATTTATTATAAAATTTAATTTTATATTATAAAATTAATTTTATATCATAAAATTTAATTTTATATTATAAAATTTAATTTTATATAATAAAATTTAATTTTATATAATAAAATATATCTAGGAGATTGTAAAATATTAAAATATTTTCTAAGTATTGAAATATATTTTACAGTGTATATATTATTATATTTATTTAGTGTTATATTTCTATTTATTATAAAACATTAGAGTTGATTTTTTTAATAATAAAGGTAAAGGATATTATAGTTAAAAAAAAGGTTCTTGGTGTCCTTTTCTGAAAACTCGGGGGTGTTTGTGAGAATTTTCCTAAACTTTGGGGGTGTAGATGTCTTTTTTTAAGAAAATAAGTATTCTTTTATCTTTTTAAAAATTGTCAGATTTTTTATTTGGCAGTACGCAACTCTTTTCCATTATTTATAAATTTTCGATGCAGATATAAGACCTGTCATTGTTTATGTATTTTACGTCACAAGTTTGTTTATTATTTTATGTACACAAATTGTCATTTTTTACACAATCTAAATTGTAGTTATTATCTAATAAGAGATCTTTTAAGTAATTAAGTTAAGGAATAAATTAAAAGATAAATAAAACACGCACTCTAATACAATACATTTTATCATATGAGTGTGTGTTTTTCGTTTATTTTAACTTATCACTTAATTTAATAACTTAAGGGATCCCTCTATGATGGGTAATTAATTTGTTTTGCCCTGTCTATGAAGGATAAATTTTTCTTAGAAGTTCTTAAAATTTGGGTTATATATTCGGAATGAGATCCTTTCTTGATCTGATCATTATCTGAGCTTTAAAGGATCCGTTGACACGTGGCATTATTAATTTCAATGGCCAAGATTTATTTGTAATTAATTATTTTCACAGCCTCTTAAATGATGTGTTTTACGGAGATGTTTTCCCGCTTCACTTACAATTCCTGCTTCTATCAATTTGTTCTCTCACCGTCAAAAACTTTTCATCTTCTAAATAATTAGCAATTGTGGTAAGAAAAATTTGAGAAAACTTAGTTTACTCCACTGAAGGTGAACTTCAACAACAATAATAGTCCAACGAGGTTAGCTTATGATTCTATAATGCTTTATACTTTTATCCTTTGCAACTTGATATAATGTTAATAATTTTTTTAATGGTTGCTACAGGTTTATTGTTTTAGTTTTCATTGGTTTAAATGGCCGCAACTGATGTTGTTTCAAAAAATTCTAGCGAATTGTATTGGAAACCTAAATATGGGCTGGAGTTTGATTCTAATGAATCAGCATATGATTCTACAATGCGTATGGGTCAAAAGTGGGGTTCAGTATTAGAAAAGAAACCTTTGGTAACAATAAACGTACAGGTGAAATCACCTCCAGGTAATTTGTTTGTGCTAAAGCGGGTTTGCAATCGAAAAATAAACGAGATCATTTTGGCTGTAAAACCTAGAGCAGCGACGAGAATTGATTGTGGTGCTCAATTGTGTGTTAAATTAGATAGGAAGAAGAACAATTTTTTTTTTTTATCATTTTGTGGATTCACACAATCATCCTCTTGTAATGGAAGAGTGCACTCATATGTTACCTTCGCAAAGAAGAATATCTAGTTTACAAGCAATGGAAGCAGATTTGGCAGGTGAATCTGGAATTTCACTTAAGTCTACTTATGAGCTAATGGTAAAGCAAGTGGGTGGAAGAGATTCTCTTGGATACACTAGACTCGATCAAAAGAATTACCTTAGAACAAGAAGACATACAAAAGCAAATGGCATATGGGGAAGCAGGGTATATTCTAAATTATTTCTCTGAACAACAATTAAAAAATCCTTCATTTTTTTCCTCTATACAGTTAGATTATGAAGAGCAAATCACAAATAGATTTTGGACTGATTCTAAAATGATAATTTATTATGGTCAATTTGGTGATGTTGTAAGTTTTGATACGACTTACAAAATTAATAAAGAGAATCGGCCATTTACAGTGTTGGTTGGACTGAATCATCATCAAGAGATTGTTACCTTTGGTGCAGCATTATTGTATGATGAAACTGTTGATTCCTTCATTTGGCTATTTGAAACATTTTTTTCAGGCTATGTCTGGAAAGGCTCCAAAAACAATTTTCACAGATCAGGATGCTACAATGGCCAAAGCTATCTTAAATGTCATGCCAAATACATACCATAGTGTCACGGGATGAGTGTTTTGCGCAGCTAACCCGTGCGGCACTTAGACAACTTTGCCGAATGTTGCTAAGTAAGCCTAAAGATTCTCGAACAAGAGAAGAGAGCAATTGAGCCAAAGAAACTTGTATTACACAAAGAGAGATTACATTGCTTGTTGGATACAAATGCCTAATGCCATCCCATATTTATAGCAGAGGCTTTGCCTAACTTTGCCTAACTTTGCCAAACTTTGCCAAACTTTGCCAAACTTGGTCAAACTCTAGAGTATTTTACAATTTCCTAGCTATTTGCATGTGCTGGAATTGTATAAAGTATTCTAGAATATTTACATGTTCACATGTGCTAGAGTTGCCTAGAACCTTCCGGAATTGGGCCAAGCTAGCACTCTTGGCCTTGTGTTGGCTCTCTAGCCCGAAATTGTGGGCAATTGGGCTAGCGAATTGGGCGGTCCGCAACAATAGGCTTTGCACATGGCATATGATGCAAAATGCCTTGAAGCATGTAAATGATGTGTTTAAAGGTACTGGTACAGTGAAAAGTCTCTTGTCAGTGTTTATGGATGGTATTGAGGATGAAAATGAGTTTCTAGTTGCTTGGGATAACATGCTTGATGAATATGATGCACATGGTAATAGTTGGCTAAAACGTATATTTGAGTTAAGGCATAAATGGTTTACGCATATGTTAGGCAGGCATGGTCTGCTGGAATGAAGAGCACCTAGCTTAGTGAGAGTTTTAATGCAACAAACATAGGTAGAACAAACATAGCAATAATTATATTGGCTCGTAAATAATTCCTGAAAATAAGTAGGAAGAGAGTGAGTTTTGCTTACCAAGGCACCATCGCCAATTAATATTGGACTTGTGCAAAGATAATCGTAAAGATCCTTCCTGGATTTTGAAGCCAAAGGGGATGATGAGCGTTGCAGAATTGAGGTGATCTCATCGTAATCGGCTTGAACAAATCTCTCCCTCTCACGATCTTGCCACGGACCACACGACCTGACAAGGTTGAGGATGGAGTCAAACAATTTCCAAAATTTCCAACTATCAGAATTAACTATAGAGTTAATTTCAAAAACAAAAAATTTAAGTAAAAGCTTGAGCATGGAGTCCAGCATTTTCCCTTTTTCAAATTCAAGATAGACACACACACACACACACATATTATTTCTTGGTATGATATGTACCATGCAATGTATATATATAGACAATCATAAGGAAAGTTTTTCTCTAGTCCTTAAGAGTTTTGAACAATACTTATTATGTAACACCCCAAAAATCTACCCATGAAAGCACAAGGGTAAAATTAGAATAAAACCTCATATCGTTTGTTCTTATTAATTAACCGCAAGATAGACAATCATTATTCGTACTCTAACTAGATCCTTACATAAAACATCTGAAATAAAGTCTCCAAAGAAAAGTCTTTAATCCAAAATAAAAAGTTTGGCCAAATTTAATCTTTAAAGCAACTCCAAAGATTCACTAAAAAACAAATTTCATCTAAGTACCCAAGCCACATATCTAATCAATCTGTAAAATATTGGAGACGAGGGGTGAGCCGTCAACTCGGTAAGCAAATCCATACACGATAATTGAAAACTTTTGTCATTATACCTTTAAACATTTTATATCATCTTACACTAACATCTTCATTTAGCATAAGGGATGGATTCATGTAAAAGTATTAAAAACATTCATAAAAACATTAAAACATAAACATTTGGTAGCTCATGCCTCATAGTCATCATCATTCATCATTTAGGGTACTATACCCCGCATTGTTCATAACATCATTGTGCATAAGATCATCATCATACCAGCAAGTTGGCCATAGCATTATATAACATCATAACATTAGCATCATATGCATTACTACGGACTATGAGCCAAAATATTTTTGAATCCACCTTACATCCTTTCATAAATAATATTTAAATGCCTCTAAAACATTTAAAAATCTTTCTTTGATCATTTAATTTTTGTAGAAAATTCTTTAAGAAAACATTTTGTTTAAGAAAACTAGTTTCTTAAGAAAATTTCATTTTAAAAAACATTTTTATAAATTCATTTAAAAGTGTTTTTATTTTACAAAATCCATTTAAACATTTTAGAAATCAGTTTTGTAAAAATTTTCATTTAGACATAATTCTTGTAACATAAATTGCATTTATTATAAAGCACATTATGCATGAATCTACTTATTTCGATCCGCAACAAGCAACTTAATACCTCAAGAACAAACCAACGAGCTCACCCACGTCCTATGATCATCATTAAAATATCCTTATCAATATTATCTCTAACCTTCAACATAATCCCAATCATCCTTAAATCATAGGCACTTGTACTAACTCAATACTTATACATATTCTAGACATAAACATGAGTATCCTGCACATGCTGATTTTTAATAACCTATACACATGTCGGAAAACCATGAACATTTACAGAGGTATTGTAAACATGCATAGCATTGCATACAAAATTTCACAAAAATCAGTACAAGTGAAAATCAAGTCAGAATATTGACCTTTCACCAGAGTAACAAAACTGTCAAACATTGGCTAAAACAGACCTTTACCACTTAGGAAATTCATAAAATATTCTCTAGTACTCGAAATAATCCGTTTCTTTTTTCTACTTACAGCAGACACATTCAGAAAGCATATAATTAAAATTTATAATTTTGGGACGCCTGAAACTATTTTAAAAGTATTTTATTTCCGAGAACGTCTAACCTGTCCAGAAAATTCCAGATTTGAAGACAGAATTTCAAATTTTCATATCTTTTATTTTACATGTCCAAAAATCGTGATTCAAGTTTTTTAAAGACAGAGGAAAGATTGAAATTTCATTATAAAATCTAACATGGCATATAATGGTCATAAATTTGCCCAAACTGTTACATGTTTCAGCTTCTGCAATTCTGGAAAACAGTTTCTAAATCTGCAGCTGCCGCATGTTATGATTTTTAATAATTTAACCATAATGAATAAAATTACGAAATTAAATATTTAATCATACGAGACATAGATATGTTGATAAAAAAATTGTAATAATTTTTAAAGATGTGTAACCTTACGGAAAAAAATTTCCAGAAGTGAGAACTGCTGCTGAAAATCGGAATTTTCCAGCACCAGTAACCCAATTTCGAAAAATCATAACAATTTGCATACTTAGAGGATTTCAACACAAAACCTATTAATGGAAAGCTTAGGATGTCTAGTTTCATGATTTGTAAACATATTCATGTGATTCTAAATAAAGAAAACGATTTGAAGCAAAGAATGCAGACTGTTCATATCATCACAGCATTACAAACACACGTATATTACCCAAATCATAATACAAGTAATTAAAGGCAAATAATTAATAAAAATAAATTATACAAGTCAAAGAAATATGTAATACCTTAAGGCCAACACTAAGCAAAGAAGTTATAAAACTTTCTTTCCTTCTACAAAGACTTATGTTTCTTTTTTTTTTCTTTTTTTTTCTTTTTTTAAAGTTTGTAACGGTGTAGAAAATAAAAAACGGCTTCCTCTTAAATACTTTTGGCAATTAACAAATAATTTTAAAAAAATAGAAAGCAAGAAAACGTAAGTTTTAAGAAAATTCCTTTTTTTTAATAAAAGTTAATAACTTACGTAGCTTATTTAAAACAAATTGATAAATTTTACTCACACACAAACACTCAATAATAATTATCATACCCAATTTAATAAGGGTAAAAGAGGAAACAAATAACGGGCGCTACAGCCTACACATTAGTATTTATATTTTCAAAAATTACTTAGTATGTTATCATTGTTACTTTCAATTACTGATAGATTTAACTTTTTGAAAGGAATGTCATATTTGTATCAAATAATTTTAAAAATTCATTGAAATATGATATACAACAACTGAAAAATTGAGAATTGTTAATAGATTTTAAAAGAGTCATACAATAAATTAAACTATTTATATTAGTAATAATATATATATATACACGATGGCCGGAGGCGAAGAACCGGCGAAGTCCGGCGGAGGTCCAGCGACTTTCCGGCGAAGTCCGGCGGTTATCCAGCGACCTTCCAGCAAGGTCCAGCTGTGATCCGGTGAGGTCCGACGGTGGTCCGGCACTTTCCGGTGGAGGTCTATTTATAATATTAAATCAATAAAATAGAATTATAAATAATTATTATTAATGGCATTAAATAAGTTAAAAAATTGAAGGATAATTTTGAAAATTTTAGTTTCTAATATAAGAGGATTTTAAATTCTTCACTACTTAGTATGGAATTCAAATTCTACATTATGATGGATATTAAATTATAATGGAAATTAAATTCGTATACATTTTGTCAAACCAAACAATCGAAATAAAAAGAGAATTTAAATTACTTTCCTCTCCTACATTCTCTCCTCCCAACCAAACACCACCTTAGGGTCATTTATTTGGGTGATTTCATTTTATACAGTGAAGAGTGCTATTTATACTGCTAATAGTAATATCAATGAAAATTAGAAATCCTAATATTTGAGTTCCATTTCACAATCACGAGATTTTTGGCTCTTTAACACTAATTTTTTTACAAAGCCTCATCTCCATTCTTCGGGTTGAGGGAGAGGAACAATCTTAAGTAAAATTAAGAAAACATTAATCCCCAAAAATTGTGTATATGTGATGCGTATGATTAATTTTCTTCCTTTTTATAGCATCATAATTATATCACCTACATAAAGACCCCCTTTATTGTATATTCAATTTAAAATGAAATATATGTATCTTCTTTCGATTCTCTCCACCTAATTTACAAACATTTAACTTGTAGCATAAATTATTGTGGGATCATTCGGCCTGCAATAGCGAGTTACGTTTGTCGTGGCAACATGGATTTTAATCGAATTGCTGATTTGTCCAGTTAATTGATATCGTTATACTGACTAAGCTATATTATTGCCTTTTTGTGGGTTGCTTGTATGAAGAACAATCTTCCCATCTGTTTTCTTTCTCTCAGAGATCCCAAACAATGTTTAGCTCCTTAGATATTTTGTTGTTCCTGGTTACTTGTTTGATTGTTTCGTAGGACAAATATATGTATATATTTATATGAACAAGAAGAACTAAACTCAATAGAGAGAGAGAGGCCAAGCTTAAAACAAGGGAGAAAAAAACGCAGCTGCAAAAACTAAAATTAGAAACCAAATTGAAGACCATTGAAAGCTCATAAACCAACTATTCTCTTCCCCCCTTTTTTTTTTTCCATCAATTCAACTTCATCATTTTAGTTTCACCCTTTCTAGAGAATAAAAAAAAAAAGAAAAAAGAAAAATTAGAAATGATAATTTGTATTGCCCTGCATGAAAAGACATTATTGTTATTAACATAAAATTTTATTAATGGCGCCCCCAACAAGTCCAAAGAAATCATCACTTTCCAAGCAAACATCAACCGCCGGTCGTCCGCCTCAGGCCGTTAAGTTTGCACGCCGGTCATCGAGTGGACGCGTCGTCAGCCTGTCGAGAGAAGAAGATTTGGACATGTCGGGTGATTATTCAGGCCAAAATGACTACATTAATTACACTGTCCTTATGCCTCCAACACCCGATAACCAACCCTCCGGACAGGATTCGGACTCGAAGCCCGACGGGCCTAGCCAGTACCAAACCTCCCGGTTCGGGCCATCCGATGCCCGGAGGGGACAGGGGGAAGGTGGCAGTGGCGGGAGTGGTGGTAACAGTGGAGCCAAAATGGAAAGAAGAATGTCAGTGATGAAATCTAATAATAAATCGATGCTGCTGCGGAGCCAAACGGGGGATTTTGATCATAACCGCTGGTTGTTTGAAACTAAAGGCAAGTATGGTATTGGAAATGCATTTTGGTCACCAAGCGAAGAGGATGGTTATGGTCCTGATGTCAGCATGTCTGATTTCATGGACAAGCCTTGGAAACCTCTCACAAGGAAGATTAAGGTTCCCGCTCAAATCCTCAGCCCTTACAGGTACGCATGTTACGTGTTATATCCATGCAGGTTCTTTTTCTTTTTTTTTTTCGAAATATAAAATCTAAATAGATCTGAATATGAACAGAGTGTTAATAATAATGCGGTTGGTGGCTCTATTCTTCTTTATGCTATGGCGAGTGCAAAACCCTAATGAAGATGCGATGTGGCTATGGGGAATATCTATAGTTTGCGAAATTTGGTTTGCTTTTTCATGGATATTAGATATTCTTCCGAAGCTCAATCCTGTGCATCGATCCACGGATCTTCAAGCACTTAAAGAGAAGTTCGAGACTCCCTCTGCTGCCAATCCTCAAGGCCGCTCTGACCTCCCCGGCGTCGACGTCTTTGTCTCCACCGCCGATCCTGAGAAGGAGCCGCCTCTTGTCACTGCCAACACGATATTATCCATTCTTGCCGCTGAATATCCGATTGAGAAGCTCTCCGCTTATATTTCCGATGACGGAGGCGCCATACTTACCTTTGAGGCCATGGCTGAAGCTGTTCGTTTTGCTGAGGTTTGCATTAGTGTTCGATTCTTATCGCCTTTTTTTCTCATCAAATTGGACATTTTAAATATTTGAAATTGATTTTTCTATCTTATAATTATTCTTTGATTAATATTTTTTTTGTTCAATTAAAGGTGTGGGTACCGTTTTGCCGAAAACACAATATTGAGCCGAGGAATCCTGATAGTTATTTTAGTATTAAGGGTGACCCCACTAGGAACAAGAAGCGACCTGATTTTGTTAAGGATCGCCGTTGGATCAAGAGGGAGTACGATGAGTTTAAGGTCAGGATCAACGGTCTCCCTGAGGTAATACGTCGTCGTGCTGAAGCGTACAACAATAGAGAGCGAATGAAAGAGAAGGCGCTGGCAATGGAAAAGAACGGTGGGTCTGCACCAAAGGAACCAATCAATGTCACCAAGGCCACGTGGATGGCTGATGGCACCCACTGGCCTGGCACGTGGCTCCACCCAACCGCTGATCACGCCAAGGGAGACCATGCTGGTATCTTGCAGGTGATCACACTTAATTTAAGCTGCTACGTCACTTTTCAACCAATCCTTTCATGCATATCAATTTGTGTAGAGTTATTTATATAAAATATTTTTGACCTCATAAACTAAATTATTTGTATTTTGTTATTTTATTGGGTATTTAAATCTTTTATAAATTAGGTGTCCGATTAATCCTATATAGTAGAATTTTCAATTAAATACAGAGGAATGATACTTGTACGGAACGAAGACAGAATCTCTTTGTATTCCAAAACGAACATGATGAACATGTCGTTTGATACTCTTCTATTACAGTGATTGTATAATTTACTTGCGTCGCAAGTTCTTTAAAAAACAAGTACGCACGGTGAGTAGTACAGAGTGCAAACTGAGTGATAAAATTTGTGACAGGTGATGAGCAAGGTCCCAGAAAACGATCCGGTTATGGGTTACCCAGACGAGAAGAGATTAGATTTTACAGGGGTTGATATTCGGATTCCAATGTTTGCATACGTTTCTCGTGAGAAAAGGAAAGGTTACGATCACCAGAAGAAAGCTGGAGCCATGAACGGCATGGTTAGAGCTTCGGCAATCTTGTCAAATGGACCATTTATTCTCAACTTGGATTGTGACCATTACATTTATAATTCTCTTGCTATAAGGGAGGGCATGTGCTTCATGATGGATCGAGGTGGTGATCGAATTTGCTACATTCAATTTCCCCAGAGATTCGAAGGCATTGATCCTTCTGATCGATATGCAAATCACAACACTGTCTTTTTTGATGGTATATATTTGCTAAATTAGAAATTCTTAAAATCTTTGTAATCATATGAGATATATAATTTGCGCTGGCCCTTGTGTGTTTGATCAACAGGAAATATGCGAGCATTGGACGGAATCCAAGGGCCATTTTACGTGGGAACTGGATGCATGTTCAGGCGATATGCACTCTACGGATTCAACCCGCCAAGGGCAAATGAATACATAGGTGTAATAGGGCAAAAGAAAGCCCCAGCTGGACATATTCCGCCACGAACTGATGACGATGACTCCGATACACGGCCCTTAACTTCGCACCCAGACCTTGACCTCCCAAGAAAGTTTGGAAACTCAACCATGTTCAATGAGTCTATTGCAGTTGCTGAATACCAAGGCAGGCCATTGGCCGATCACATTTCGGTTAAAAACGGCAGACCTCCCGGTTCACTGCTCGTGCCACGTCCCCCGCTCGATGCACCCACTGTTGCTGAGGCAGTTGCTGTCATTTCCTGTTGGTAAGCTAAAGATACACTCCTACAGTTGTGTAAAGAGTAACGTAAAAGATATAAACATCACTAAGATCTTAAATTTTGCGTGCAGGTATGAGGACAAGACTGAATGGGGAGATAGAATAGGCTGGATTTACGGGTCAGTGACGGAGGATGTGGTGACAGGTTACCGTATGCACAACCGTGGGTGGCGGTCCGTTTACTGTGTTACAAAGCGTGACGCATTCCGTGGTTCAGCACCTATTAACCTAACTGACCGTCTACACCAGGTTCTGAGGTGGGCAACAGGTTCAGTTGAAATCTTCTTCTCCCGAAACAATGCCATTCTCGGAACTCGGAGGCTCAAGTTTTTACAGAGAATGGCATATCTCAACACTGGCATTTACCCCTTCACTTCAATCTTCTTGGTGACTTACTGCTTCCTTCCAGCTATGTGCCACTTCTCAGGAAAATTCATTGTTCCTAACTTAAACATTGCTTTCCTTTGTTACCTCCTCACCATCACTGTTACTCTAACGCTCATATCGCTTCTTGAAGTGAAATGGTCAGGCATCGGGTTAGAAGAGTGGTGGCGAAATGAGCAGTTCTGGGTCATTGGTGGCTCCAGTGCTCACCTAGCTGCTGTCCTCCAGGGTCTTCTGAAAGTTATTGCTGGAATCGAAATTTCTTTCACATTGACAACAAAGTCTGCAGCTGAAGATGATGAAGACATGTATGCTGATCTTTACATTATCAAATGGACAAGTCTGTTCATAGTACCATTGACAATCATAGTGGTGAACATTGTTGCTTTAGTTATAGGAGCCTCAAGAACAATATACAGTGTACTACCTCAATGGGGAAAGCTTTTGGGAGGATTTTCCTGAGAAGTGGCACATAGCTGGAAGGAAGCAGTAAGTCACCAAGAAGATTGAAGTGAAGGGGTAAATGCCAGTGTTGAGATATGTCTGGACAGGTTTGCTTTCCATTACACTGTCTCTGATTTGGGTAACCGTTAGTCCCCCAGATAAAACCAATGAAATGGAGGGGCAATGAGCAAGAACAAAGAAATTAGGAAAACAAAAACAAAATACCCATGCCGGGAATACACTACAACTTTATTTTTGCTTCCCTTTTCCTTTTTTTCTCCCCTCTTTTCTTCCTGGGGATTTTCTTCCAAAGCAAAAGAGAATTCTATGTCGTTAGATTCGACGTCCTTCATTCTTGGGTTTCAGTAATGGCAAATGTAATATAATTTTCTTTTTTATGGGATTATCAATCAAAGATCTTTAGAATGAGAGTGTTCTTTTTTTTTTTTTTTTTGACTTTTTCAAGGGACAACTTTGTTTATGTAAAATTTTCATTGATGGTATAATATTAGACTGTTACGGATCCGGTGAAAGGCTGCAATTTGCTTACTTTTTTTATTGATTATTTTTTCTAGCAACAGCAATTTCCTGAGCATCTAAGGCAATGAAAAAGTGCAGTACCTATTTCAATAAGTGTGTAGTGAACAGGTCCATTTGAAGTTTCACTCTTATAAATGGGTGAAAATGATCGTAATTGGAAGTCAAGACTAACAGATGGCAATGCCATCTATATCTATTGCTATGCAAAAAACAATAACAGTACTTGAAAAAGTGAAGATTTCATAACACAACTCCATTACATAGTTCTTTTCAAGTATCTATTTTGTATACATATACTAAGATTACAAATGACAGGCTCAACCCTTTGTCCCATTTCCAACTTCAGGGTCAATTAGTCAACTAAAAGATGCGATCATTTACTTCGAAATATTGTTACTGCAACTATGGGAATGCTAAATACTGTAGTTAGGCTTACCGAGCAACGAGCCCAAGTGCCATCTTTTTCCAACTGAACAGACAATGGTTCAGCAGCATCTCCATGAACATATAAACACATTATGAACATTTGGTGAATTTGAATGCCTTTAGCGTCGAGAACATTGACATATATACCTTCCACTATGACAAAAAGATAGCAGAATAATCTATGATAGCAGGAAATCACGCATTCGAACCGGCCTTTTAACAGCATTTGTAAAACCCTGTGTACAGAAAAGAATAATAGTTAACAAAATGAAACTAACTTAATGAACCTTAACAAAATAAATTCCAAACGCAGGTCAGCTCTGAAATGTGTTGACATTTCTGTATATATGGTCAGCAGGCAGTAAAATAGATTGCTAAATGTTGTTTCTTTCACATACTCAAACCTGCCAAGAGGCAGCTGATAACATAGAAAGGAACGAAAACCAGCAGAGGAAAAATAATCAAGAGGAAGCTGGTAATTTATGCTCTGTTTTATTACATGCAAATAACAAAATATTTATGAGTTACTGCCCCAAATAGGAGACAGAATTCCAAATCACCCTTCTATTGGTTATTAATATTTTTTTTTCCAACTATAAAATATCGAAGGATATATTCGTTCTAGCAATAAATTAGATGCTCTCAATTCAGACTCTATACCTCGATGTAAGTCAGAATTAATATCTGTGACAAGAAAATAAAAAATTTTCAATTCAGTCAACTGTTAACATTCAATCTTTGCAATTTCAGAATAGCAGTATATCTCGTAGACAAGAGCATCTATTGCTCCAAACTTTAGAATCTAATCTATCCAATTCAAGGATCTATATACCATCTTAGAATGTTTCACTTGATGCACTGGCTTGTATTCTGGAAGGGTTGCTTGTGGTAACTACTTCAATTAGCTAAACATAAAATAACTAAAAGGTACTTATCTTAAAGTGATAACAGCATGAAGCAGACAGAGCGGTGCAGTGATTGGCTCAATTTCCTGCACTATTTATTTTCTAGAAAAATCTTCCATCGAAACTGTAAATAATGATGATGATGATGATGATGATAATCGATTAATAAATTAATTCAAAAATTAGGAATGTCTTCCGAGATGGTGCATCAAGATTAACCACAGAGCTAATACCATTGAAATACTGAATTCAAGTCACAGCCAGTTATTCGAAAAACAGAATTTAAATAACAGAGCTTAACTTTATCATGACTTGCCTCTGTAGCACAACAACTAGAAATACTATGCTCTGTAACATACCTCATTAAATTTAAATAACAGAGGGAGTGAATCTCTTTCCACAGTTGCCTTCTGTACTGCATTATCAGTATCCTGAGAAACTTTACCACTTAATTTCCTAAACCTGGTTTACAATGAGGAAGATTTGTCAGAATTTAAAAAGAAATAATCTACTGCATATAATGATGACATCATATTATAAAGGTTGACCATATAATGATGACATCACATTATAAAAGTTGACAATATAATGATGACATCATATTATAAATGTTGACCCTTCTGAGATTATTTTCAATCATAAACAAAGTGGCCTCCCTCTTTCTTCATGTACCAGAGCTCAATTTAGATTTAGTTCTGTTAGTATAACTAAAGGTTTTGCAGCAGAAGATGAAAAGGAAGATAACAGGATAGTCTCACATTTAACTCCAAAAGAAACAGAAAAAATAAACAGGAAAAGAATCTAGAAAATTACAGGGTAACAAGGTCTGTTCGAATTTAAAAGTTATGTGGTAAACTCACAAAGCCAACGCACAAGTTGAAAATGTCCTCAGCATTTTTTGCAGTAAACAAACTTCATTATTAAGATCAGAAAGAGTGCAAAAAGATGCAACAGATTTCATAATCTCATCAATCATAATGAAGGAATGGTAAACCATATTGTGATATATCATAAGCATATTAATTAACACACAAGAAAACATATTATCTTTATTTGGATGAGACTTCAAGCCTCTTTAATTGAAGAAAAAAGAGTTTCTGAATGAGCAAATGCATTCTCTATTAGAAAAATCACAGGCGTAGCAGTTGCTACTAACACATTTTTTAGATGGCTCAAGAAGCAACAGTTTTTTCAGGTTTTAATAATGATGGCATAGGCCAACAGGTTATTCCGATCCATAAATGGGTTTTCATTCTTGATTTGGTGAAGTGATTATTAAAGGAATAACAAAATCTTGAGGTCCAACAAGTATCTGCAAACAAGAAAATACCGGTCAAAGAAACTAGAGGAGCTTCTGAATGACTTCTTTGTATCTCCAGAAGATTTTGGCTTCACACTGGCTGTGGAACTTCTACTAGAATCCAAGGTTGTCAAAACAGTAGAGGTACTTGGATTACATTGCCTTGAATATGGCAAACTCTTTGATTTTTCTATCAACTTAGCAGATACAGCTGCATTATTGGTTTTTGCAGACTCTGTCTTACTATCCTCCTCCCCTGCCAAGTCCATGTTTTCCTTGTATCCATCTGCCAGATGCTCAGATTTTCCAATGGTTACCTGCATAATCCTTTGCTTTTCAACCTGAAATGTGAAATATTAGAGTAAGTATCACAATTTACGAATGCAATGAATATAGGTATTTTTGCCAGCTATGTTTCCCGGAGGCAGATGAAGTGTCTAGGAAAGAATGCTAAAGCGCAAATATCCTTCTCACTTTTGAAATATAAAACATGGACTTTGTAACTTTACCTCAAATTTAGGAGAGATAGGAATGGTAATTAGAATTGTACAAATACAGACTTGGCAGACATTTTGACTGGATTAATTATTTTGCATCAGTAAAGTCATATATAATGTTCCAAATTTCAAACACCTCACCCTATTAACCATCAAATAAAACAAACTTTAGACTACCAAGAAGTTTTGTCCAAATTTATGGTGCTTCAAAAATATGCTTGGAAGTACCTTATCTTGTGAATAAAAAGTGAGATTGATGAGTTAGCTCTCAGTGTGATGTAGGACCAGAAAGAGAGAGGATAGAGAGCAAAGAAAAATTAGAAAGAGGGAGAATGAAGAATAACAACCGAATCAAGTGAAGACAAAAAAGAGGAAGACAGTAAACTAGATATCTGTATTTCTCCAAATAATTCAAGCTTCTTCCTCAATAATAACATGATGCTTTATCATAGCCGTCTGACTAGAATAAAAAGGGAAGAAAAACTAATGCAAATGAAAATAGATAACAAATCTATTTCAGACAAATAAACTATCAGCCAATAAGTCATCCCCTAAAATCTTAAAATAGAAACAACATAAATCTTAGGCAAATAACATTTCATCCCAAACACCCACATAACAATCCGTCAACCTCCAGTAAAAGGTTAATGAAGACTATTAAAGCTTAAATAACAACATTTGGGCCCTTACCTTCAAGCTTAAACTTTTAGGTCAAGTGGTAACTCAACATGGTAACAGAGCAATTCTTGCATTCAAATCCCTTGAGAAAAATTCTAGATTATAATTCACCCATGTTAAATCCACATGAAAGCCTGTGTAATCCTTGCACGTGAGGGAGAAAGCTAAAACTAAATGCTAATGTTTCAATCCTTGTCTCAAAGCTTAAGCTACATCAAGTGATAATTCAACTGTTTCCCAGCAAGCACGTACACCCTGCCCCCTCCTTTTTTCTGTGACTTTGTGTAAATGATAAAAATTGCCGTTACTAATGACATTACTCACCTCATGCACCAAGACCTGCTTCACTGCTAAAGCAAGCACATAATGATTTGATCTATAGCCCTGTTTAATCCAAGACAATGATAATCAGAAAGGGCGAAAAAGGAAAGGTAATGAACAATATATGAGCCACCGAGCACAAACCTTGAAAGTAATGAATTCATTGATGGGGGGATCAAATGAAAGTGTTGATACATCGTGAGATACTTCATTTCCCAGATTATTGAGTAGAGGATCTGATTTTGTGTTCTTATATGTTAGAGAATAGGATACCATAGCGCTAACTAGTTGAGCCAGATCATTCTTCTCTTTTGCTGAAAGTAAGTGGAACGCTACCTGGTAAATGAACATCAAACAATATTGTATCATGGCAAAGAGTCAAAGCAAACTAACCATCTCATAAAACATTCTGAAAAAATTATTAAAACAAGAATTACGTAATGCAAATTTCAAAAAAAAATACATAAAGAAAAAGCAAAATTCAAAAGGCAAGCCGATGAAATGCAAGAGGCTAATAAAAATTGCAGTACAAGATTCTTTAGGGTTCAAAAATAAATGTATGAGAGTTGCTATTGACAGAAAACAGAAATGATTTTCAAAAAATGGATCAAAATTGATGACCTTTTGTGTTCTTTTCGATTGGCTGATGGTATTGAACATGTACTCCTTTCTAATATGCTCACATTAATCGTTAAAGGAACCAAGGAAAAATTAACAAGCTCTATTACTAATTCGTCCGAAAAATCAACTTAATTAAGTGAGTAAACAAATTTCTATGGTAGGAAAGCAGAAGACTACATCAAAATTGGAATGAGAGAGATTGAGATCACTATTCTCTAGAATTTAGATATGCAGTTAATGAAAATGTGACCGTTTATACTTTCTTTTATCTCTTTTTGGTTTTCGCTTCGTATTCATAAGTGCATAACCATTTGTAGATTATAAATCAAAATATTGTCAAAGAATTCCACATAGGTATTGTCTGCTTGTATGATCCAATTACCTGATTAACAAACATTCCTTCTCTTCTGACAAATAACAGATTTCCACCATTATTCTAGACTATAAGCACTGTGGATATGTCTTCTAGACAGCAGAGAGTCATAACTAGAAAAAAGATATTTCTATCTTTGCTCAACAATTCTCAGAGGTGGTAGTGACATGAGCCTATTTCCTGTGTAAGCGGTTAAACAGCTTTTCCTTTGCCTGCTTAGCGAAAAGCAGATTGTTCTAATTTGCAATACAGCCCTACTGATTCATTAATTTGGATAATTAAGAAAAATGAGAAAATGAACTTTTCCCCCTAAACTTGATACCATGACACATAGATTTATATGGCAACAAGTTTAATTACTAAAATTGAATCACAAGTTTAATTGACAAAAATGCATCAAGTTACTAAAGTTTATATTTGTAAGCAAGACTTGAGTAAATTTAAGTACCGGTCTTAGAGTCGGTGGTGACAGAATATGTAACAGTGGAGAAATTGAATCTTCCACAAAGGACTTTGTTGACAAGTGCCTTGAAATATAAGGTGGAATTTTGCTGTGCCAAGACTTGAAAATGTCCATCTTTTCCATAAATGCATTTCGGTATCTGAAGATTTGAATAAGATGCAACTGGTAAGAAAAATGTGAATCCAACACATTTAGCATTCAGCCTTAGCGGACTCAGAGATAGCATTAGGAATACCTTTGATAAGACTTTGGCCACTCAAGATTTGGTTTTTGAATTTGGGAAACTAGACGGTGCACAGTAATTGCAAGGGGTGGCTGATAAACTGTAGAAAAGAGAAAAGGGAAAACCTTCAGAAAGCATAAAATCAAATTATTATCGAAATTGAGAATGGAGAGCAAAAGGCACTGCAAGTCTCTACCATAAAGGGGCATCTGCTGCGTACGCATTATATATTGATGCATCAAATCAGAATTTCCAAGGCAATCTAAGCACTTGACCTTCAAATAAAATGAGTGCATACTCAAATGTCTTGTTGTAACAATTGAACTAGCCGATATCCAAACTGTACACTACATAGTCGTATTAAAGTAGCTATTGATAGCTGAATGTAACTAAGGCTTACTGTCTTTAGCATCACTGGATCATGATATTGGAGTTGCAGAATGTTTTCGTGAATGCCATCGAAAATCACATCATAATCACCACTGTACATTCATGGAGCATTTTAAGTTAGAAGGCCATATTTAAAAATAATAAAAGAAACATTTTGTGTTCAGTGGAATTTTGCCACCCACCGATTGGATATGAGGGAGTGCAAAAAGTCAAATTCATTGGACACATTGCTACTGCTACTAACAGAATTTCTCAGCCGCTTTGTTTTTCGCTTTTGAAAAATCTGAGAATAGCATCCACAAATATAAGATGCTGGAAAAAGAACAATAAAAGTAGCTAAGGAAAAGCTGTGATAAAATTTACTGCTTTACAGTACCTCTTTCCAGATATCAAAAGCACTTCTTGACATGTCCTTTCGACCAACCACTTGAGAACCAATGTCCATCTAAGAACCGGTAAAACAAATAGTACTAGTCAATGGCAGCTCAAGAGGTCTTTGCATAAATGTATGAGGGGTTTAAAGATTTACTTCTTTTCTCCTGCAATCTAGGAGTGAGAATGAAGAGACACAATGGGTTGTTTGCAGTTACCACTCATAAATTATAAAAGAAGACTTTATGATAGTGTTTAAGTTTAAATACTTTTGAGGATTAATGATTACTCAAAACCTTGAATCAAACCCCAGTTAAAGAAGTCTTATGTTTAGATCATCACATTATATAAACCAATTATAAACCATAATAAAAGGCACTTGTGTTTGAATCCGCGTTATTGTTTGTGCACTTGTTTGTGCACATCTTTGGATCAACATGAAAAACCCATGAGTTAGTATTTGGCTTGCACATAACGGGGCATGTTAGTGTTTAAATAAAGCCGTTACACATTTTCCAAAAAGCTTTTGGCATGACATAAAGTAATAAACACCATTGGTGAAGCTAAATTAACACAATGGAACTTCAAGGAAGCTTATATTGTCATATCATTAAACATATTCTCTTTTGAATTGCTTTTGATATTCCTTTTAACAAGTTTTCTTTTAGGGATAAGAAAGATTGAGAATTTTTACCAGTTCAATCAGATGAGCACATTATCAAAAATTAACTGTTTTCTCAATTCTCTTTATCAGACAAATCTGGAAAGATGTTTCATTCCACCATCAGCAACTTCTTCCAGCATCACTTAAACTTTTTATTTTTAATTTTTAAGATGGGAACATGCTAAACCCTTATTGAATTAATAAATAATTAATTTGACAGCAAAGTCATAATAAAATCCTACCACATTGAGGATTTCCTTCTTTTTGTCGAGAAACTGGAGAGTGTTCAAGCACGAGCGTATATCACATTCTGTAAAGGTAGAACAAATGATAAGTACATTAAAGGAAAATCAAAGGTTGGGAAGATTGCAGAAACTAATTCATCTCGTCAACCAATCATTACCTTTTGAATTATAAGAGGCATACATTTGGAAAACCATAGACACAGAAAAAAATATGATACAATAAAATATGATACAATAAAAGCACATATAACTCACCAGTGTACTCTGCCAGTGTAGTAAGCGCAATGGAACTTGTTTTCATACCCTCATTGTTGCATATATATTTGAGCCTGTAATTTTAAAAACCATGAAACTTGACTTATTTCCTTTTATAAGAAACTAAAATTTGTATGGAGATATGAAGCATTAAAATAAATACAAATAGGTACCAGTCAAGATATGCAGTCTCACATTCAAATTAAATGACAACAAATTTATCAAATAAATCATCATTGGTTGAAGAACCACCATATATAAATTTGATGCCCATGGCCACATGTTGTTATTAACAATTATTACAAGAATTTTTAAAAAAAAATACAAATGGCAACTATTTATATCTCACACTAGTAAAATTGAAGTTTGAACTCAAATAGCCAAAGTAGTTGCAAATTGCTTGAAAATTCAATTCTTCTCCAGAAGTCACAAGAGAAGAAAAATGGAAGCAAAGTTACATTCCTTGGGACAACATATTAATCGTACATTGGAGGTCTCGAATCTTCCAACAAAGTTCCAGACATATCTTTGACAAGATACAGATCACACATGAAGAAAAGAAAGTAATGGAAAAGAGAGGACCTCTATCCAAAGAAAGTTCACCATTATGAGTCTCCATTATGTGTCTATCTCCATCTTGGTATATGATGCAAAACAAGTGCAGAAACTTCTAATCATCTTTTTCTTCATTATTTTGTGGCCTTAAAGTTGTGGAATAGGTTGTGCAAGGAGGCAAACATTTTGTGGGTCATTCCGGGTTCTTGTCACTCTATTCTTATAGCGAATTCTTATGCTTTTTTTAACGGAAAAAAGGACAAAACTCTTTGGATCTGCGCTGTGGCAGCTCTTTTTTGAGTAATTTAGCAGGAAAGAGATCTTATTTTTGAACGGAAAAATGCAGGTAGGATAAAGTCCATCTTCTGCTTCACTGCAGCTTCATTTTCTAAGGAGTTCCAAGAGTCATCTCTTCTTTTTCCTTTTTTTTTTTAAGCTGGGAGATTGTTTTGAGACAAGTGTCTAGGCTGGTCTAGTATCATCGAGGGGTGATTGGTACATTTTGTGTAGCACAGAAAAAATTTCATTATTTTGCTTTCTCAGTGGACAGCTGGTCCACTCCTTGTAATGATTCTTCATCATTAATCTAATTTATAGTTTCTTATCCCAAAAAAAAATAATAATAATTAATTAATAATAATATTAAACTGACAAAACTAAGTATACATACAAACTGAGTTGGCACTGTGGTGTAGTTGTCTTATAATCTACTTTAAAATGTTTATTTTACAAAAAGCTATCTATTTAAAGCTGTTAGTATTATTGAAATCTGAACACAGTTTAGGAGAAATAGAATTCTTATATTCTATCTTGAGAAGTATGTTAATACCATACACTCCTAAAATAACATATCTATAAACAGGCGACCAACAACATGAACGGATGACATCCTAACAATTATTTAAAATTCAAACTATAAAGTTACAGCAATCTTTAATTTTGACTTCATCAACAAAAATCTATCATGCAAGTCTAAGCTTTAGGAATATTTTCCATTTCCAACAAATAAAGATCAGTACTCATGTGCATTTATCTATGTATTCTATTTTCCCGGAACAATTACGGGAATAACAATATCATGCCACACTTAGGCTTGATTTCATGTTTCTCTTAGTGATATTTAATAAAAGAGTCATTTTGGTACGAGGGCAGACTATTTAAATATAGACACTTTTAAAACGATGAAACTTCATTTGCAAGAAATAACAAAAAATACCATACATTTAATATACATAGACGATATCCTAACAGTTAATTTCCTCAAATGTACTTCTTGTTTCAAATTTTTTTTTTTTTAAATCTCACTTAGAATTTGTTTCTGTTCTTTGAGGGCTAGTATAGATATGACTGACTCTGATTTTTGTGACAACTTATTCTCCATTTATTTTGGTAAATCTCCATTCTGATCATACAGCCTCGTCAGTTTCTTATCAAAATAATTAAAACATTTTTAACTGCTACCACCAGACTATCTAATTAGGTTTTTCCTACCACCAATTTAAAACTATCAGAATACCATATTAGTTGTTTAACATGTAAGTCCCTGCAGACGCCCGTGAGAATGAAACAACAACATCTGTTACGAATAATTACCTGCTTACGACACGACTCACTGATGGTTGAATAAATACATGAACCCTGTAAAGGAAAGCAATAACTTTTCCAAGTTAAAAACTACAACACTTATATCAAAACACAGATATAAATTTCTGTAAACTGCCGTCCTAGAGTGTATATATTTGATCAATACATTGTTTAAGTTAAGTACACAAAGCCATAAAGTAGCAAGAGCAAATAGAACAATTAAAATCTTGGACTGAAGTATATATACTCGGTTTTGTTGTCATTGCTGCCATAAATATTAAACAAGAAATTGGTATTGAAAGTAAAAAGAATCATTAGAATATGAAAAATGCAACCAGAAGTTTAGGAAAGGTTCCACAAAGAAATACTACAAAATCGTTCCTTTATATTTTGTTTAGCAAAGTGGATGCACTTCATTTACAGAGTTATTAAATACATAAATAGTCTGTTCAAGTCTTTGAACCGAGACTTACAATTTCTAATACACATAGGAAATGAGAAACCCAATAGAGCCCAGCGTTAACAGTTGAACATTCATAGTCTTGCAAATACGGTGCATTTCACAAATTAAAGGAACTGCTGCATTAGTGCCTAAATGACCATAAACGCCTAAGACAAACCACTGTTCGCAAATACTAGATCACTAAATTTCAAAAAAATTAAAGATAATCTTAAGGCATATTTAGGATTGACTCCCCACAGTAAGATGAAAAATGGGAATTGGCTTTTGCCTGTTTTTCTTTGTGTTAATTATTTTGCAAACTACAATTTATACTACAAAATTACTCTTGAAGAGTCAGAGAGAGAGAGAGAGAGAGAACAAAAAATAAAAATATTTCTTTTGAATCATCATTGTAGTCTTCATGGCAAACAATCAAAGAGCCACTTGAAACTTTGAATTCCCTTTCAGAGAAGTAACTTGAATCCTAGTATTGACATCTTTGCTTTCTGTTCTTACACCAAATCCAACATCTATGATGAAGCCAAGATTTCTTCTCAACAAAAGGTTGCATGTCATATTAGCAAATTGTTAGTGATGTGTATTGTCACACATAAATTATTTTATCAGATTTTAACATTATCAAATTTCATAAAATTCTATGGCAGTAATAATTTATGTTCTTTATTTATCAAATATATCATATTTATGACTCAAAACATTATATCGATAATCATGTCTATTATGATTCCCCTCAGATATGCAATTTTCCATGATCCACAAGACATGCATTGTCAAGATGATTGCTTGGCCTAATGAAGTTAATACGTTAACTATATACTGTCTTCATAAAAGACATCCATTTCATAAAGATTTTAGCAAAAGAATACTCTGAAAAATCACAGAAAATCATTGGACGCTCATCTGTATGATTCAATAATTAAAACTAGAAGAAAAAATGAAAACACTACTCCTAGATTTTAGCTATCCATATTATATGATACTACTAATTGACTGTGAAACAGACTTACTTGGCTATCTGACGCAGAGACCGTAAGGCAGGTGCATAGAGGTCATTACAAATGCAAATAACCTACATGAGCTTCAGTCATTATAATACTCAAAAAGTTATCATCAGTATACATCATTTATGAAAATTTCAAACTCACAGGTCTTAACAGTGATGCTTTTTTACGCCCCTTTTTTTTGGATATTTTTTCTGATTGATCTTCTTTAGCAACATTTTCCTTCGCGGTGTTGGACTTTCTTTCAGCAGAAACCTAAACAAAAAGTGTTAATTGATTTCAACAGATGATAAAACTAATTAGAATCAATTATTAATCACAGAGCAAAGATCAACATGGTATAATTTTTTACGAAGGAGCACAGCTCGAATTTAAAACATTACTATCAGAATTTAAGAACAGAAAATACAAACATATTAAAACATATGTGTCTATATTATACTATATCTATTATGCAGTGCCATTCCAAATCTTCTAGAAAGTCCAGAACATATCTTCACAATTTTCAAGACGGGTTTATGTTAAGAACTTGATCAAATGATCAATGCGAGAGTGGGCATTACTTAATCCTACCATCAGGGGCACTCCGAAAGACAAGGTTAGGCTCTGAAACATGTAATAAGCATTATGGAGAGTCGATGATACTTCTAATTTCCATTAATAGGCATCAGCTTGTTAGACACCTTTTAGTGTAGGATTTCTTAACAATGATTGAATATATAAGAAACCATTGAGTCTAGTTAGTACTCAAAGAATAACATACCAGCACCAAGGTAGATGGGAAAATTAATTGAATATCACCAAAGACTAAATGGATGCCCCTAGTGTGCATCACAAATAAATAAGATAACAAAAGTAGAAAAACAAGAAAAATACCATCTTTAAGATAACTTCCACCGCACCCTTGCCATCACCAAGAGCTCCATCTATTTCATCAATCACCTATTCAGAATCAAGTAAGTGTGTATCCAGACCCGTACTGAATAACCAACAGACAATTGAAGGAACATAAAACCAACCAGACACTTGGGCCTTGAGTCAGCCATGACAGAGTTCATCTGAACTACATCAAGGATTTTGTTTTCAATAGTAGACGATGACCGATCATCACTAGCATTAACCTACATAAAAACAACAAGCTAAAATAAAATGCAAGGGTACCTGAAGTCACAAAAAGGGAAATGAAAGAATGAAGTATATCAACATAAATCCAATTATACATATAAAGGTAGAGGGTTAGAATAATCTGTTCCAGCATCCTATTTCAAACTAATATTCACAATAAAATCATAATATCTTATGGTAGCTACAAAAATACCTACTACAATGAAGAATCTATAGAATATTAACAGAACAATACCTCATCGGAAGTTTAGGGTTAAAATTGAGCCTTGCAACCACAAGCAATATTTTTGGTCGACTTACCCCCTTCCTTCTTTTTTCTGAATAAAAATTAGACCCTTAAACAAGCACTCTTTTCCACACATCTAAATTCAATAATTCCCAATTCCCAATTGGTCGCAACAATAACAGACAGGCAAAGAAAGTTATTAACAAAGTCATTGCAAATGAAAAACCATAAAGCTGCAAGCTAGCTGTTAATTGTGTTTGTTGAGTAAAAGTAGATGAAGAAACCTCCACAACATGGTAACCACAGTGCTTAGCAGCCACATGCGCAAGTGTAGTCTTTCCAAGTCCAGGTGGACCACAAAGTAGAAGAACCTGCAATGACCAAAGATTGAGTTAATAATTAAATCTGAGATGACCAAGGATTGAGTTAATAATTAAATTCGCTCCTAAAGGCTGACAAAGGAACAAATATAATGAGTATGATACAAAAAAGGCTGATAAGGCAGGAGCAAATGTAATAATATGCAACAAAAATTTAAATGCTTTTAGTCAAACAATCTAAAAAAATCCCAAAGAAAACTAAATAAGTAAACCAAACCCCCAAATGCTAGCATAAACATGCTTATGGATGTGTGATATTCAAGCCTCCAACAGGAGAAGATATTACGTACATACATTCAGATAAGCAGATATTTTTAAAAAGTGGACAGAGTTAAAAGGAAAGAAAAACACAAGCAAACAATGTTTTTTTTTTCTTTTTTGGTCTTTTAGCGCATCAGAATTCATCATTTTTTGTCTTTTGGCTACATCTGCATTTTAAAAAGATGCAGATGTCCACATTAGATAAGAACTGTGTAAATATTATATTGACAGTAACCCACTTCCTTCCCCCATATGAGCAGGGTACCCACCACAAGAGATTTTACCACGAGCAAAAATCTAAATATCATGCACAAGGAACACATACCTTTTTCTATTTGTAATGCCACAGTAAATTAGTAAACCTAAGAACTTAAGTTCGATTGAGGAATCATCAACTTTTACATCATTAATACTTAGTGTCTTTGAAGCAATTGAACTGAAGCTACTGTGACTGAGGAAAAGAAACTAGAAATCCAGTACATTGCGGTACTTATACATATAAAGAAACTGTGTTATATGTTACTATTTGGATACATACAGCTGCAGGGGAAAGAACCTCTATGCGTATGTGTGGTGGTACTCTTTTATACACTAAGATATTACTTAGTTTGTTATCAAAACATATTGCATCAAACCATGCAATTCACGATAGAACTTTTTAATAGATAGAATAAATGAGGATTGCCATATGTAATGTATAATATAGGTGTTCTAAAAACTAAATAGAGTAAATGAGAAGATTAGTGACGCATAAGTACTAAAGTCCATGATCTTCCACCTCAACTGACAGAAGCTCATTGAAATGAAATTCAGTTAACAAGCTAACCATTCCAACTTTAAGCAAACTGCATGAAGAATGTAATGTAATTGATGCAATCCACTATGACAGAGGCGCTACAAGATATTTATCAACTCAAAAAAAAAAAAAAAGATTTCTCAGAATTATAGCTGACCTTTTGTTCTGGGGGACGGGTGGACCGGGTTTTCTGATGCCATGAGTCCTGAATGCCCTTTGAATTACTATTTTCATACTCCAAATTATTAGAATTTCTGAAATTTCCATTACTCCATCTATTTCCTCTGTTCTTCCTTGTAAAACTAGAATCGTTTTGTTTTTTATTTTGAGAAATAGTAGAATGTCGTCTCAAAGCAGACAGAACCTCCTCTGATGTGCTCCTAATTTCAGATCCAAATACACAGGAATCCCATTGTTTCAACCATAGGAGAACCTAGAGTAAGACAAATATCTAAGGATGAGTAATGACAACAAAAGTAAAAAGAAATTGCAAACTCAAATAATTATATGTTTTCAGTTTCATAGGATTTTTAGAAAATAAATCTACATACCTCACGATTTGTCTGTTCATCACTGAGAAGCTCTGTAAATGAATTTGGAGCATATTTGTCCACCCAAAGTTGTTCATGCACCACTGGTTTCTCAGGAAGACTTCTGTCCCTCTGACCTTCAGAACTAGAATTCAAGGCCTTCAGTAGCACAAAAAGGAATTATAAACATTCCAATTCACAGGATGTATTAAACAAATAAAATAATGAATCCTTGATGGTAACAAGTAACATAACATTTTGCCATACCGTATTCATAAAGGGGGATAAAAAAAGGGAGACCACAGAAAACTTATGGGAAGAAAACCTTGGTTCACTTCATTTACTAGACGGTTAAGCATTTGTCCCTCCAAGGGTCTCCCACTCAAAGGATTAGAGACACCAATGGACCAGTATGGTGCCATCAAGCCTCGGTTCCAGTTAGCTTAATTAGGCATTCTTAAAACTCAATTCATAAGTCAATAGGCACCTGATAGTGAACGGTTGATTAAATTGTGTATCAGAAGCACAGACAAGGTTGACACATATGTGGGCTGCATTATCAAAACAGCAGCATAGATTCAAACAGAATTTCAATTGATCAAAGTGAAACAAGAATGATTATTTTAGTTGCTTTCATAGTCACAGCCAATTTCAACTACAGTCCCTAAATTTCTCAAATAAATATGACTCCAGCTGGAACCAAGTTCATCCTTATGCATTTGTTATATTTCTCAATGCTGGCCCCCAGCCCGCACAGACATATATATTCAAAAATACATGCTACAATCATGCGCACGCACGCATACATATTCATATGATAATTCCAATTACAAAAGAAAATTTTTGAAAAAAATTATTTACAGGAATGCACACCTTGTTGAAAGCCTCTTGCTCCACCTTTTGCAATAGAACATCAATTGGTTCAGAAGTAAGAGCTGCAGAGTAGATCAACCACCAAAATGTTAACTGTAATGAAATATAATTGATATTTATATTTTAATTCTAACAAAGAAAGAAAGAAAGGAAATGTCAAGGGTACAATTTGAGTGCGCTCTGACGTCCAATTTTTTCACTCTCTCCTCAACTCCAGAACTAGAAATCTTCACATAAACCCTATCGCCACCACTTGGCGCCGTCACCGGCAGGCAATCCCCGTCAATCTCGGAGGCGTACCTCGACACAAACTTCTCCTCCACTTCAACTCTCGCATCATCTCTGGCCTGCGGTGGCGGAGGCGAGTAGCGGAGCCAATCCTCGTCGTCGTTATCGACAATTCGGCTTCTCTTCTCATCGAATTGGGGTTCGTCCACGTCAATTGGGGATTTGGGAGTATCGGATCGGGGACGCTTGTGGCCGTTGATCTCGAGAGGAAGTGAATCTGGTGGGACCGGTTCGGGCGGGTCGGGGTCTTGTTCGGGTGGGTCGAGGTCTTGGTAGTTGGCTTCAAGCAGTTCCAGTTCTTCTGGGAGAGGAATGTGCATATACATGTCCATGTCCATGTCCATTTGGTTTGGCGGGTTTTTTAGGGTTTGTTAGGTGAATTGTGATTTGTGAATGTGATAAAAATTTATGAGAGAGATGAAATGGAGGTGGAGGTTGTTTTTGGCGGGAAAGTTGGGGAGTAGAGCATTTGCCTTTAATGGTTTTACAAAATTGCCCTTTAGTAGATTTGCTGTGTGGAGCTAGCCCGTTTCTTGTTTGCGTAGTACAGAAGTACCTGTGCTCCCACGGCTCAATCCTTATGTTTCATTTGACACAAAACACCAATAATAATAGTACATAACATCGGGTAGAATTCATCCGTAACGATCGGCTAGTAGGGAGAGGTATTTAAAAAAAAAATAAAGCAAACTTTCATTAGTTAAGTGAAGAGGTACAACAAATGAAGTGGGCATGTGCCATCCATTGGATATCAGAGGCGGATACAGTGTAGGACCAACAGAGCTCAAGTCCCCATTGAAAAAAGAAATTACCCCTTTTTATTTAAAAGAAAAAATAACAAAATTTTAAATAATGCTTGTCAAATTATCAAATAGTCTCGTTCTTTCAGTTTCTAAAGCTTTAGAGAGAGCATTTTCAGTAATAAAATTTATGAAGAATGAACTTCGGAATCAGATAGGAGATGAATAGATGAATGATAATTTTATTGTTTATATAGAAAAATATGTATTTAATAGTTGATAATGAGTCAGAATATGAAATCGCATAGAAAATAATTGTAAATGTATTATCAAAAATTTTATATATTCAAATTTCAGTTTTTACATTTTGTTGTTATTTAATTTAAACTCCGGTAAATTATTTTTCTAGATCTGTCACTGCTGGACATGTTCATTAACCTTTAGAGCCATCTTGGCCAAGTCATGCGCTACACCATTACATATCGGCAAAATAAACTGCACCTTAATATCTTTAAACCTTTGCATTTAGTTTTGAATTTATGAGATAATCCATGAGAGTTCTAAGTTGCTTATAATCATTCTCGAAATTTGATTAACCACCTCTGCACTATCACTCTCGATTATCAATTACCATATTGTAGTTGCTTCTGCTACTTCCACTCCCAAGTATATTGCTTCAGCTTCTGCATATACTATGTTATCATGGAACTTGGACGTTTTTATAGCACCAGCAACAAAATCTCCATTTAAGTCTCTAATTATGATTCTAAGTCCCATTTTCTGCTCTTGCATTCAGATTGCAGCATCCGTATTAACTTTAAAACGCCCTTCAGGAGGGAGTTTCCATATTTGCTCTTTGTTGGACTTTTGTCTACCCTTAGTCTGCATCTAGGGAGCTTTGTTTTTTCTGTAGACTTCAACTATTGCTAGGGGTGGGCATCAGATAGGATTCGGATTTGAAGGCAAATCCGATTGGATGAAATTTATGTGATTCAATTGGATTTGGTTCGGATCGGATCGGATTCGGATCAATTTGAATCATCCGATTGGATCTGCACTATAAACCCAAAAAACTGAAAATTAAAAAAATAAGCTAAAGCTAAAGTGAGTGCTAAACTACTAACTCTAACTCTCTAAGGACTAAGCCTAATTCACCACTCACTAGTTCACAAATCACAGTGTTCACTCACTCTCATATCTCAGTCACAGCCAAATACCAAGTACCAACTCAAACTGTCAAACATTAATAAAAGACACAACTACTCAGCGAGTAGCCAAGCAAAAGCAGGATGCCAAAACCAGCTTCATCCCGTCATCCATCTTGAACCCATTAACCCACCGGCGACCCGTTAGTCCAACGACCACTCCAAAACTCAGCTATCGCTAGCCCGCCGACACCAATCGACTGGAAACTAGCCGATTTCGAGTGAAACCCAGGCGAACAGAACCTAGTTAATCGACCTAAACCCAGCTGACAGCTACCTCTTCAACCAATAATCATGTACAACCGGCCAGTTGCCATGCCAAACATCAATAGTCCACTTCCACTATTCCCGAGCATCTAGCAACTTTATTCATGGTAAGCAATTAAACCCAACCCATGACAATTGAAAGTTGAAAGCTAGAATTTCATGCTTCTTTTAGTTGCTTGGAAAATGCCCCCAAACAGTTTGGGCCAAACCCGAGAGCAAGCGGCTAACCGCTTGGAAACTGCCCCTAATCGGCTAGCCGCTTGGTCACGGATTTAAGGGTTTTTCTTCCCCTTTCTCTTGCTTTCTTCAACCTCTCTCCATTCTCTCTCAAGGCCTAACACATCTATGTCTATGTGATTTGTTTGAAACTTAGAAATTAAAAAATTTATTGTTCTTGAATTGTTCTGTTTTTTCCTTTTATTTTTTCTAATGTATGATTATTCATTTGTAACATTAGTTGAGAAAGATATGAATATGTATTGATGTATAACTATAAAATATAAATATATATTGTCTTTGAGAAAGACAACAAAAGATGAATTTATTTGTTCATGTATTGAAACTTTGAAATATACGATTTGTTCATATTTTCAATCTCTCCAGTCTCCACAATTGAAATTTTTTCTTTTAATTTTTTCATTATTTCATTTTCATTAGCTGAATTTTATTAATTATTAATAAACTAAGAAACAATATCGTTTCATCAAAATTAAAAATTCAAATTTATTAATTATTAAATAATCATCATTATTTAATGTATGATTATTCATTTGTAACATTAGTTTATTAATTATTAATAAACTAAAGAACAATATCAATTCTTTAAAACTAAAAATTCAACTTCATACCGTACGTTGTGGTAGTAGAATTATTTTATGATAAGTTAATGTCATTAATTGCTTTATTTCCAAATAATAATTTGATGAATGAATTTGTATAGCTAGTAAGCTAGGCTAAAGAGATTATATATAGTCAAAAGTTATATTTATTTTCTAGTTGAAAATTCATAAACGGAAGTTACAAAACAATGATGATTGATATGGTTTTTGTATTTTCAGATGACTGGACATTCAAAATCAAATTCCAATGATGATGATGAAGTTGAAAGTGTACAAGTACCCACTGAAAAGACAAATACAAAGCGGAAGAAGCCAACTCAGAGACGACCAATGAAGAAAAGATCCGAGACATGGAATTATTACACTATACTTGAGGACAATCAATATAAAGCAAAGTGCAACTATTGTGGCAAGATATACCAATGCCATCCTAGGTTTGATGGGATTAGCAATATGGGAACTCACTTAAAAGTATGTGAAGCATACTTGAACGTGAAGCAAGAGCAAGATGAAAGACAACAAAAATTGGCAGCCGAGAGTGGTGAAGGAAATGCAAGTAATATGGTTTTGGCCAAAGGATGGAGTGAAGAAGCTTGTAGAAGAGCAGTCAGTAAAATGATTATCTTGGGTGAGTTGCCGCTTAATTTTGTTGACAACAAAGGGTTTAGGAATTTTTGCAATGTAGTTGTTTCTCAGTTTATTTTGCCATCTCGGAGAACTATTAGTAGTGATGTTATGGATATGTTCTTGGAAGAAAAAGGAATTTTGAAGAGTTTGATATGTAAGAATAAGCATAGAGTGTCTCTTACAACTGACATATAGACTTTAGTTCAAAACATGAGTTATATGGTAATCACAGCTCACTTTATTGATAGTGATTGGTGTTTACATAGGAAGGTTATCAGTTTCAGCGTGATTGAAGACCATAAAGGGAAGTTGATTGGCAAAAAAATTGAGGCTTGTTTGCTTGAATGGGGAATAGAGAGGGTGTGTGCAATAATTGTTGATAATGCGTTGGGCAATGATATTGCTATTGATTATGTGAAGAACCAAATGCTTATGTGGAAGAATGTTGATGCACTTGTATTGCAGGGTGATTACATGCATGTGCATTATTGTGCACATATCTTAAATTTGATTGTCACTGGGGGGTTAAAAGAGTTGCATGCCTCAATTGCCGGTACTCGGAATGTTGTGAAGTATGTGAGATCATCCACTTCGAGATTGAAAGCATTTAAATAGTGTGTAGATCATGTGAAAGGCCCTAATGGAACTGTGGTTTTGGATTGTATCACTAGGTGGAATTCCACCTATTTAATGTTGATGACTGCTTTGAAATTTCGAGAGGCATTTGAGAGAATAGCAGAAGTGGATAAACCTTATGAAGCATACTTTAGAGAGGAAGAAAACAGGAAAAAAGGGTGAGGGCCACTTGAGCTTGAAGATTGGGAACATGCTAAAAGAATTGTGAGATTTTTAAAGATCATTTATGATGCTACATTGACTTTTTCAGCCTCTTTGAGTGTCACTTTTAATCTTTTTTACGAGACAATTGGCTTAATCGAGAATTCATTGAGTGCATTAGAAAAAAAAGCAAAGATGTTTATGTGCATTTGATGGCTTCTAGTATGAGGGAAAAATATGACAAATATTGGGAGTGCACGGAGAAAATCAACAAAATCTTGATTATTGCCTCAATACTTGATCCGCGTTGCAAAATGGATTTTTCTAAACATATTTTTAGTATGATTTTTTCAATGATAATGCGAAGATTAAAGAAATGGTCACGGTGATGAAAGACTTGTTGAATTCACTTTTTGATGCATATAGTGGATGGAACTCCTCACCACCATTGCCTAGTGAGAGTTTTCCTAGTGGCAGCACCAGTGGTGGCGGTGGCGATTCTAGTTCTTTTCCGCACCTTGTAGATGACACGGATCGGCAACAAGGGTACATAATTGAACATAGTGATGATACTTTACGAGTTGCTCACCCTTTTCTTGGATATGCTAAGAAAGTTTTAATTCAAAACGAGGGTGATAACTCTATGAAATGAGAGTTATTACTTCAATTCTATACTTAAATCAAGACCACTTAAAAAGTAAATGATATGTTTTTATTATATTTTGGTTATATTTTGCATAAACATCCATTTTAGTTGAGTCTTAATAAATTTTACTTGATTTAAAGTAATTTATGTTCAAAACATGTGCATAATTGTAGGTTTTCAAAAGTTCATAATTCATGAAGGGATGCTGAGATATTAGGCTAGCAAGAAGAAGAAAGAATATGGCCACAAAAGAAGTGAAACACAACCGGGAACAGTGCAGTGTTATAACCATTGCTGGAGCAACCATTGCTGTAGCAATCCTGGAACACCGAGGGAGAAAACTTAGTGCGGATTAGCTACAGAATTGCGATCTATAGTTTCCTAATTTGACTCATGTATGCTCAAGACTTTTGTTACCCTAGTTTTCAGTTATAAAAAGAGGCGCACATCACATAAAACGGCAGAAAAAAATTAACATTGAGGAAGATCAAGAGAAAAAAAAAGAAGAAGAATATCAAAATTCAAGTGAACCGATGCTGCATCATTGAAGAATCCAGCTGAGTTATTTGGATTCACTATCTATCATTCTTCACTTATTCTTTCTTCACTCTTTGATTAAACCAATGTATTTCGTGACCAATATGTTATTGTTTGTTTTTCTCTTTCAGAATATGAACTAAACTTGATTGTAGTTGAGTGACAAATGATCTAATGCGTTCTTAACTGTTCTTATGAGTTGCTATGTCACTGCTGTAGCATTTTACTCTAGTAGCTATTATTATAACTGTTATTTTGATTGACTACTTATTTAATGGTTCAAGTTAAGATAGAGCTGCAAAAGGGCATGTCTTAATGGATATTATTAGAGTAATACTTGATCTTAATTTAAGTTTTTTGGATTAAGTTTATCTTGAATCTCATAAGGGCCATACTTGAAGTTAAGATTTGTCATAACTTAGACATAGGTACTCACCTTATAAGGTGGAGAGAATGGATGTTCATAATGTCATGCCATAGGTAGAATAGCAATTGGTCATTGCTAAGATACTTACAGGTATGAGAATTCTAATATACGATAGTTGAGGATGCAAAATAAATTATGCCCAATGCTATAGAAATTGTTGTAGCAACTAGTGTTAACTTGATAAAAATAGTCAGTCCATAAAGAGAGTTTGATCATTCAACTACTTTATTCTCATTTGATTCTTCGACACATTTTTATTTAATTTATTTCATTACTACATTGTTTCATTTTATTCTCTCACAATTATCAATTTTAATAGCAACCAACTTTACATTTGTTCCTCTTGGAATTAAGGTAGATTGCACTATTGTGATTGCTGTAACATTTATAGTAACATCAATCCATGTGGAGACAATCTTAAATATTCATCACTTTATTACTTGTTGTGTACACTTGCACATTAGCATCAATAGCATTTGATTAAAAAAATAACCAACAGAGGGCAAGCTTGTCACAACCAAGGTGGAAAGATACTTACTTGATCGATTGAAGATCCTAGTAATGATAAACTAAATGTTTTATTATGGTGGAAGGTGAACGGGTCGAAGTATCCGATATTACAGAAAATAGCAAGGGATATCCTTACAATTTCGGTATCCACTGTGGCTTCGAAGTCCGCTTTTAGCACTGGGGATTGTATCATTGACAAATATAAGAGTTCTTTAACTCCCACTATGATTGAAGCATTGATTTGCACTGAAAATTTATTGCAGTTTAAACTTTTTGCCACTCCCATTTACAACATTAATCAAGAGTTGAAAGATCATATATATCAAATGGAGTTACAAGAAGATAACTTTTTATATTACATTTTATATATAATACCTTTTAAATTTATTATAACACATTTTTTATATGACTTATACATTAATTATAAGTTATTATGTTTTTTTTTCATTTTAAAGAGTATGTACAATCACAAGCTTCAACAATTACAACGATGGGTGTTAGTACTCGTCATGATATTTGAATAGGTAACTCTTAAATTTAATAGATCTTTTAGTTTCAAGATATTATATTTATAATTGTTTTACTTTTGGTTTTAAGTCAATTGTAACATGATAATTGTTTTGATCTTATGTTAGGAAAGTTGAAGTTGGTAGTTGGAAAGCAAAAGTTAAGGACTCATCAAAGTGTGTTGTGAGTTTAATTTGGTGTTATTGTGCTTTTGGTTTGAATAACTTGTAGTCTATCTAAATGTTTTTGGATGATAATTTTTATTTTGCTTTATTTTATTGTTGGATGATATAATGATAATATTTATTTTGTGATTTTGTGTTGTTTATTTATTTGGAGACTTGGAGTAATGTTTAATTGTTTATTTTGTGTTGTTTGTTTGGAGATTTGGAATAATGTTTATTTTGTGTTGTTTACTTGGAGACTTAGAGTTGGAGCAAAGTTTATTTTGTGTTGTTTATTTAGAGACTTTGAGCAATGTTTATTTTGTGTTGCTTATTTGGAGGCTTGGACTTAGAGTAATGTTTATGCACCTAAATTGTAAGAGCATTACTAATTAAATGAAATGGGAGTGTTTGTACAAAATGAATGCATATGAGAATATAAATGGGCCGTTGATTATAGATTATTAGATTTGATTACTTAAATGTTTTCATTTTAATGGCTTATATTTTTTTTATTTTTGTGAATAGAAACTTTGTATCTGCTTGTTTTCTTGGTATATGTCAATGCCATATTGTCAAGGAAACAATACAATATACATTGTCACTTGTCAGCTTGTTTTCATTTTCTTTTTTTTTAATGGCTAGTAATTTTCTATTAATTATAGATTTCATAAATTTTTTGTGAGAATTGTGAAAAAGGTCCAAATCCGATTTCAATCCGAATTAATTCGAATCTAAAATATAATCTGAATCCAAAAATTAATCTGAAATCCAAACTCATCCGATCCGATCCGAATCATAGTAATCCAAAATTTTCATCCGATTCGAATAATTCGGATCGGATGAAAATTCAGATTGAATTCGGATGAATTTTTTTTCAATCCGAATTATCTGAAATCCGATCGGATCCGAAATTGCCCACCCCTAACTATTGCTTCAGCTCTAGGCACTGGAATTCTTAGATCCTCTTTTCCTTTTTCAAATATAAAGAGGTTTCTTGAGTGCCAATTGCCCCAACACAAAGACACAAAAAGCACCACAACTCTTGTGTTTCTCTTCTCTGCTATTGCTTGCATGACAGTTAACAAATTTTGGTTCCCTATACCATCTAGATCGTCTTTGAAACTAGTCTAATTCCACACCTTTTGGGAGAACTTGCACTCTAGAAGTGCATGAAAAATATTTTCACCTTTCTTTCCACATCTTTAGCACCATGGGTCTTGTAAAACTTTCTTTTCCACAAGTTTCCAGCCATAGGCAATAAGTCTTGGGCTGCTCTCCACATAAACACCTTCACTTTCTTTGGAATTTCCAACTTCCATATTGCATTCCATTATGTTGGACTTACTCTTGAGGAGCTTGGTTGGTCTTTAAATTTTAGGCTCATTGCAACTTGGTACCCACTTTTAACATCATACTTACCTTGCTTATCATAAGCCCATACCATTTGATCTGGTTTTTAAGTTCTTGGGAAAGGGATCTTTAGAATTTTCTCTGCATCTTCATAATCAAAATGTTGCCTAATCATGCTTTCCTTTCATTTATGCTCTTTGTCAATCAAAGTGGAGACAATAGATTCCAGAGGTAAATTTGCTTTGGAGAGAATTTTGAAGGCGGTAAGTTTAGGGATCCATCTGCTCTGATAAACCTTCACCTACTTCCCACATCCAATTTTCCATCACATCCCATTTTGAAGCATTTGTCTTCCCCATAAAATACTTCTCCAAATGAAAGAGAGATTATATCCAAGTTTAACTTGCATAAAACTTGAATTCTTAAAATATCTTGCTTGCAACACTCTGGCCATTAAGGATTCTGGGAAATGAACCACCCTACACCCTTGCTTTGCCACTAAAGCTTGGTTAAAGCATGTTAGATCTCTTAATCCCATACCACCCTTACCTTTTACTTTACATAATCTGTCATAACTAGCCTAGTGAATGTGTCTTTCTTTGATCCCTACAAAAAATAAACAATTGCTTTTTGGATATCTATATAAAGACCTATTAGAAGTTTGAAAACACTCATAGCATAGGCTGGAATTACTTGAGCTATAGATTTAATGAGTACCTCTTGTCCTCTACTTGAGAACAATTTCATGTTCCAGATAGAGATCTTGTTTAAAACTCTTAACTTGATGTTATTGAAAAAATTCACATTTTTCCTCCCCACCATGGATGGTAGCCTAAGATACTTTGCATGCCTCGAAATAACATGAAGATGAAAGATGTTTTTTTATTGTGGCTACTTGAGTTGTATGAGTATTTCCACTAAAGAACATTGAAGACTTTTCAAAATTGAAAATTTGGCCTGATGCTACAGCATAGCACGCAAAGATGGCTTTTTGGTTAATGCAATCTTTAGTGGCGGCCCCTATAAAAATGAGACTATCATCTATAAAAAGGTGTAAGATGGATAGTTGTCTGCTAAATTTTAAGCCATGGATGAATTGTTTTGATTTTGCTTGCAACAATAAGTTGGAAAAAACCCTTGCACAAAGAATAAACAAATATAGTGACAGAGCATAGCCTTGTCGCAGTCCTCTTTGGGGATAAATCAAACTCTTAGCTACTCTATTTATCAAAATAGAAAAGAAGGAGGTTGATACACATCTCATTATCAAGTCCACCCATTTTATTGAGAAGCATAATCTATGCATGACACTTTTTAAAAAAATCTCACTCTACCCTATCATAAGCCTTGTTAATATCAAGTTTCAAAGCTACTAACCCATGTTTTTTCATTTATTCAACCTATTTTATGAAGGCATTCATAACCGATGATAAGGTTATCAGAGATAAGTCTCTCAGAAATAAAAGCATTTTGAGTAGGTCAGATAATATAATGTAAGATTTGTTTCAGCCTATTAACTATTGTTTTTTGCTACAATTTTGTAAATAACATTACATAAGCTGATTGACCTAAACTTAGCTACTTTTCTAGGCTTTCCATCAGGGCCTACTGCTTTGGTAGGACACATTTGAACTAAGGCTGCAATGATTTCCTTTTTAGCAAAAGGCTGGTTTAGCTCTTCATTCATTTTCCCTATCACCCTTCTTGGCACATCCTATAAAGTTGCATTAATTTGTTCTTGTGAGAGCCTTGATGATGAACAAGTTTGCAAAGTAATCACAAAAAATTCTCTCAACATCTGCAGCTTCATTTATCCATTCATCACGTTCATCTAAAATCCCTCATATCTTGTTTTTCCTCTTTCTAAAAGAGGCTTTTGCATGGAATTTTTTTTTATTTTTCCCCCTCTCTTAGCTAATCTGCTCTTGACCTCTGTTTCCAAGAAATTTCCTCATAAAAAAGAAAAGCATTGATTTATCTTTCAATGCCTTTAATCTTATCCCCATCTACATGTTGCAAGCCTTGTAACTGTATGTTATTTAGTTCATCCATTAACAGCTCTAGCTTTTTCTTATGACCTCCAAACTCTTCTTTACTCCAAAACTTTAAGTATGTCATGGAATCTTTCGCTGCTTTTTAAAAATTCTCAATTGCATCTTCATTGTACCATCTTCTTTGGTCTGACCACTCTCTTTTAACAATTTGCTTGCATTGGTCATAAAAGCTCTAGGAATCTTCGTAATGAATACATCTAGTGGATCTCTTTTTATACTTTCTTGCCTTGCCCTTTTTTCTCAAATTCCATCATAATTGGGTTATGATCTGATGTCCATGTTATCATCATTTATACTGCATTTTAATAGAAGAAACTTCCCCAAGATTTACTATACTAAAAATGATCCAATCGTTCCTCAATTAAACCAATTTCTATCTCCTATTCAACCAAGTAAAAGGAAGCCCTTCCAACCCATATCGACCAAATCACATTTTCTAATTGCCTCCCTAAACTCATGCATCATCCTAATCTCCTTATTGTTTTTTTAATTTGGCAATAAAATTTCATGAAAATCGCCAAAACACATCCATGGCATGGAAGAAAGGCTAGCTAACCTCTTCAACAAAGTCCATGTGTGGTGCTTCTACCCTCCCGATGGGTGTCCATAAATTCTTGTGTACCTCCAATAGCTTCCATTTTCAATATACACCATTGAGCATCACGCCAATGTGATGCTTGTTGTATGACTATATATGTAATGTGACATCTAAGTTTCGTAACAATGCCAAGCCACCCCTCACACCTTCTCTACCAACTTCAAAATAGTTTTTCAAATTCAAATTACCGTTAATTCTTTTCATTATTTTGGCACTAGTTTTGTCTCGCAAAAGAAAACTATCCGGGGCTTATATTTTTTTAGAAGATTTTTAGCTTCACAGAACGTTCGGTCCTTCCCTAAACCCCAAACGTTCGAACTTAGGACTCTCATGGCTATCAACGAGGCTGGTGACCAGCCTCTGCCATTGGATTTTCAAAATTCTCAACTGCTATTTCCATGTCTCCTTTATACTTTCTATTTATCATCTCCCACCTTAGCATTTTCTTAGCTTTTAATGGTGGTTTTGTAAATGAGTTGTCCATTTTCTTTTTTTCTTTTTTCGCTTCTGGACTTGGCTAATTGGCTTTATTTGTTGATCTTTTTTGTTGCAGAAGGCTCGTGTTTTTTAATCACTCTTTGGTAGCCGATTCTAGCTTGAGCCCTCCATTTTCTTCCTTTGGGCTCAACTTTATAGATCTCTGCTCCATTTCCATCCTCCCCCATTATAACTTCAGTTTGGGCCGAACTTTTGTCTGGACCTTGATGCGGTTTCATGCTTTGAGAGTGCCCCAAGTTTTTTACCCTTTCTCGTTCATTTTTCCTTTTTTTTTCCATTTCCCCTTCTTGTTTTGTGCTTAAATTTTGACTTTCCTTCTGTTGTTCTCCCTCTTTCCAATTTACTCTTTCTAGCTCCTGATGCCTAGTAAGATTGACCTTACTAGTTATTTTCTCATATGTTTGCCCATTTATATCTAACAGCCTCGAGAAGCCCTCTTCTTGAATTGAATGCATCTCTATCTCTTTTGGATTTCAGGTTTGGTTCGACACGTCTTTTTGACCCAGACTATCTGCAACATTTTTGCCTTGCAGTTTGGTAGTACCTAGGGGAACCAGATTTGAAAAGGATTCAGCTCTTTGCTCATCTATGGTTGTATTCCATTATTCTTTTCCCCAGTGTTACTTCAACTTATCCACCATAGTTGTGGCTTTAGTCCATGGCCCATACAGCAAATCCTCTTTAGCTTGGTTTTTTAACTTTGTGCATTCTTTGTATTATATTCAATACAACCATAGCAATAACAAAAATCATGCAACTTTTCATATTGAATTGTAATTGGGACATCTTCTTCTTCACCATCTTTCACTACAACAAAAGAGGGCTTTAGCGACGAACAATTTTGTCGCTAAAACATACAATATTTGTCGCTAAAGGCTATAGCAATAAAAAAAAAATTTTGTCGCCATAAGAGCGTCGCATTAGTTCTTTGGCATCGAATTTTTAAATTTCGTCGCTAAAATTATTTTAGCGACGAATCTTGCTTCGTCACCAAAAGTACATTTAGCGATGAATCATGTTTCATCACCAAAAGAA